>NC_139640.1:9030061-9340061 GCF_964638095.1 Poromitra crassiceps
TGACCACACCAGCCTATCTACTGCCAGTCCTGAAAATGGTAAGGAAAATGGAAATGAAAAAAAAAAAATCTGTGTAAATTCTGTCAAGGCATTCCTGAGATATTGCATTAACGAGCATGAAACAGGTGGTGCTAATGTCACAGTGACCTTGAACTTTGACCTTTGGCCACCAAAACCTAATCATCCTTCATCCTTGAGTCCAAGTGGGCGTTTAAGCCATTTTGAAGAAATTCCGTCAAATATTATTTTGAGGCACACTTGTAATATAAATTCACAGATCATGCCAATTGCTGAATGTGCATTTACAAACTGCTTCTCATTTGTGAACCTCTTTCTATATTTGTGAGAGAAATCTGTGTGGTGAATTTTGAGACTCCCCTGACGTCGCAGGTCAACGAACGTCACCATTGGCTGATAAAGCTGTCAATCAGATGTATGATTCTGATTGACAGATTCATCATGTTTGCTTTCAGCCAATCACGTGCCTTAAGGCAGGAAAGATAGCAGTCTGCCTTGCACATTTGTCCAGGTGTTATGCCGAGTTTTGCACCCCCGCTCGGCAGCAGCTAAACGCATCCCCACCCCACGGGAGCATATTGTAATGATTTCCTACAGAAATGTAACTGTTTAAAAGTGATATAACTGTCTGGGTAGACGTGACCTCCCTGATTTCTAAGTTAAAACAGCCCCAAAATAAGTTGGGGATGCAATTCTCAGCGGGGATACGGAAACGTTCACTTCACGTGCCGCAGGTGCAAATTAGAGCCGTGCCAAAATCATCTGTGATTCCAAAATGCCTGGGCAAACAGGATTTGGGCGGTCTTAAGTACCAGAATTATTCACGGGTGTGGCCTGGCAATGCCTGGGCGTTACATCAAACAAACCAATCAGATTCCTCGCAATCGCTGTTTGCGCGAGGCATGCTATATGCTGTAATTCTCTCCATGCGTAATAGAGTGTACTCACTCGTGCCGAGGACAGAGAAAGATGGAGAGAGCTTATTGACAGATCGTCTGTGGTGCCAACGACCCTCCAGGTTATGAAGGTGAATAGCCTATGTCCATTGTCCAACAAGTTTTCTCAATTCATTTCCTTCTTTGCGATGTGATAAAAGTTTCTCAGTGAGTTATAGTCGATTGCCTCACTGAATTATCTGCTAATGCCCAATTTTAGCAGCATAATTTGATGTCCTGGCGTGGCAAGGCTGTGCGTAATGACATATCCAAAAGGAATTTTACTCTGCACTGCGCTGCGCTGCACGGAAATTATGGTGCACTCAAGCGCAATGGGGTATTTAGCGCGTAAGAGGTGCTTTTAAAAGTTCTTAGCGCAAAGTAATTGTGCGCTGCTGACGATAGGATAATGCCATCTATCCCCACATTTTTGCGCTGAAACGCCTAGTTCGGCATGTGGCACACCTATGTCCAGTACAATTATAACAGGCATGCGCTGCGCTCTGCGTTAAATGAGCGCAAATGCTAAATTACTGCTTTTGCGAAGATAGGGCCCAAAGTCTGTCTGTCTGCATCCATTTATCTCATCAACAGGTTGGCCAATCAATCTGAAACTGCACATGGGCCTTGAGCATTGGCACAGGCAGGGACTGACAAAGCTGGTTTTTCAATTTTTCCAAATTAAACTGTTTCTGGCATTTCTGGCAACTGGCAAGCCTGCACCACACTGAGTTGGGGCGCGCACATCCCTGGAAGTCTGCACACAGTTGTGGTGCATGTGGTTATGGATATTGTCATATTAGAATTTCTAAATCTGAGCTGTAATCATAGCAACCAAATTAGGTTGATTAGTGGAATTTTTAAATACTGGAATGAACACAAAATGCATTATTCCAAGTAAGGTATGTGAGATCTCACAGTCAGATAGAGGGACACAGTCCAATCTGCCAGAATACAATAAGACTAGTCTATGCTGTTCTATTTCAAGATGCAGGTTACTTCATGCATGCCAGCACAGCATCCGGTCAGGAGGGAGACTCCGCCTGGCTGGAGACTAAGAGGATGAACCTCAGCAGGGAGTGTCACGTCCAGTGTCTCCAGTTCTACTACTTCCACAGCGGCAGCGGGTCAGACCAGCTCAACATCTGGATCAGAGAGTTCAACGACTCTAGAGGACAGCTACGCCTCATGGGACAGATCACTGGTAAATATAGTGTTTTCTCTTTCATTGTGATTTATCATAGTTTGCATTCGGGTGTATCTGATCTAGTGCACCGTGTGTAAGTTGAGTAATTGAATGTAGTCATCACAGTCACAGCACATATTTTAATTGCTAAAATCCTCCCTCCAGGTCCCCCAACATCTCATTGGCAGCTCCACCATGTTCCCCTGAATGCCGCCATGGACTTCCAGGTGGAGTTTGAGGTTCATAAAGGAGCAGGAAGCTCTTCAGGAGGCTTCTCCATCGATGACATCAACCTGTCTGAGACCGAGTGTCCACATCTGACCTGGCAGATTAATAACTTTGAGGAACGTCTAAGAAATAGTGCGTTTGGAACTAGTTTGTTCAGCCCACGCCAGTACTCTGCAAGCGGGTACGGCTACCAGGTGGAGATAGAGCTTTCCAGAAGTTTTTTTGGGATGTATGTGAGGCTGGTGTCTGGTGACTATGATGACCAGCTGGAGTGGCCTTGTCCATGGAGGCAGGCGACCTTTGTAATGCTGGATCAGAACCCCAACATCCAACTGCAGATGTCCAAGCAAAAGAGCATTACCACTGATGGTGAGCTTCTGAAAAGCTGCATGAAATGCTCCAAAAATGCATGAAATCTTAAAAGAAAGTTACCACTTAAACAGAAATGATAAGAATACAAAGAATTATACTACTAAATATTTAATACGGGCGGCTGTAGCTCAGGAGGTACAGCGGTCGTCCACTAATCGCTTTGGATAAATGAGGTTGATGGTTCGATTCCCGCTCTACTGATTGTAAAGCGGTTTGGATAAAAGCGCTATAGAAATGCAGGCCATTTACCATTTATATTACAGATTTTCCTTTTAGGTTACCGTATTTACTTTTTTGTTCTATACCTTCTGTAAACAGGTAGCTATCTTTGGGATAACCCTCGTACCACTGGAACCGAATATGTCGATGACGAGGAAAATCAGACTTACTTTGTCGGCCCTTCGGTTGGAAGAAGGTACTTTGCAGGACGGTCCGAGATGAATTCTAAAGACTTCCTCAATGGAGGGAGCCTTGTTTTGCTCTTCAGCTTCCAAGGTAGGCAGACAAAAATGTCACTGACAGACAAATGATGTCTTCACTTCTTTTGTTTCTTTGTAGTTTTTAAATGATTATTCAAACTGGAAGCGTTACAGTCTGACATGATCTTACAGTAAGTTCCCTCTCCTCCTTAGATATCTCCAGTCTTGCTGAGGCCAGCGCTCTTCCATGTGCCAAACGGCCAACAATGAAGATTACACATTCTCCTACAGTGATGGATGTAGGGCCATGTGGCTCACGGTAGGACATTGAATGTTTTTGTTCTTATCGTGTGTATACATTTTTGAGCATGAAGATTAAATATACTATTCAAACGATGCTATGTCTTCTGCAGGCCCCTGACCACCATCCGCCCACCTCAAACAACAACAACAACACCAACAACACCACCACCAACAACAACAACAGCAACTGCTACAACCACCACAGCAGCTGCCCCAACAACCACAACAGCTGCCCCAACAACCACAACAGCTGCCCCAACCACCACAACAGCTGCCCTAACAACTACAACAGCTGCACCAACAACCACAACAGCTGCTGCAACCACAACAGCTGCTCTAACCACAACAGCTGCTCCAAGCACCACAACAGCTGCTCCAACAACCACAACAGCTGCTCCAACCACCACAGCAACTGCTGCAACCACAACAGCTGCTCCAACAACCACAACAGCTGCTCCAACCACCACAGCAACTGCTGCAACCACAACAGCTGCTCCAAGCACCACAACAGCTGCTCCAACAACCACAACAGCTGCTGCAACCACAACAGCTGCTCTAACCACAACAGCTGCTCCAAGCATCACAACAGCTGCTCCAACAACCACAACAGCTGCTCTAACCACCACAGCAACTGCTACAACCACCACAACAGCTGCCCCAACAACCACAACAGCTGCCCCAACCACCACAACAGCTGCCCCAACCACCACAACAGCTGCCCCAACCACCACAACAGCTGCCCCAACAACCACAACAGCTGCCCCAACAACTACAACAGCTGCACCAACAACCACAACAGCTGCTGCAACCACAACAGCTGCTGCAACCACAACAGCTGCTCTAACCACAACAGCTGCTCCAAGCATCACAACAGCTGCTCCAACAACCACAACAGCTGCTCTAACCACCACAGCAACTGCTACAACCACCACAACAGCTGCCCCAACAACCACAACAGCTGCTGCAACCACAACAGCTGCCCCAACAACCACAACAGCTGCTCTAACCACCACAGCAACTGCTACAACCAGCACAACAGCTGCCCCAACAACCACAACAGCTGCTGCAACCACAACAGCTGCCCCAACAACCACAACAGCTGCTCCAACCACACCAGCTGCAACTACAGCTGCTACAACTACTTTCTCAGTCAGTTTCTCATCTGATGAGACATTTTCAACTGACCTGTCAGATTCATCATCTACAGCTTTTGCAACTCGAGCCACAAAGATAAAAACAGCGGTAAGTCTCCCACTTAAAATGAACCGTGTGATATCAGACAGATCAGGGCATTTGCTCAAAGGATTGAAAATATATACAGTATTGCTGCTGCGCTATATTGTTTCACTGGCAAAAACTATTAACTAAGACATTTTCAATATATTCAACTTTCAGAATTACCAATTTGTTCCCAAGCCTAATTCTGCTTCTACCATTCTTGCTAGGCAGTCTTAAGGTCTTTGCGCACACAGTCCGGTTTTTTCGTATGCGTTTTTTAATCTGTCACCTGGAAACACAGACAGGTCAAACAGCTCACAAAAGCCTATTGAGTGATGCGAAAAATGCAGAAAATCAAACCTTTTCCGAAAACTTAAATGATGGACGAAAGTGACACAGTGACACAACATGAGGTCATATTTATTTTAAAACGTGCGACAATTTCGGGTGAAAAATACGGACTCAGTGTTCAAAATTTCCACTTGGTCTTTGCAATACGTCTTAATAGGGTATAGCTTGTTTTCTACAATGGTGGATCATACAGTGAAATACCCAGGTCTCTTGTGGGATGACATCTGATTCCAGTTGCTGGGTTTCAAATAAATATAATCACCCCATCACTATGTGAGGATAGGATGCACTCTCAGTGCACTTCCGTTTTTGTAATTTCACAGTGGTATCAGAGGGACTAATAAAGACTAGAACGACCGCACCGCGGATATATGCCTCTGCCAATGAGCAGTTGACATCCATGTCTGGCCAGACTTTGATGTTTGAGCCAAATGTGAAGAAATTCTGTGAAGGCAAAGGGCGTTCGTGAGGTCACAGTGACCTTGACCTTTGACTACCAATATGTAATCAGTTCATCCTTGAGTCCAAGTGGACGTTTGAGCCAAATTCGAAGAAATTCCGTGACGGCATTCCTGAGATGTCGCATTAACGAGCTTGAAAATAGCATTTGTGAGGTCACAGTGACCTTGACCGTTGTCCACCAAAATCAAATCAGTTCATCCTTGAGTCCAAGTCGACGTTTAAACCAAATTGGAAGGAATTCCGTCAAGGCGTTCATGAGATATTGTGTTAACAAACTTGGGAATGGCATTCGTGAGGTCCAGTGACCTTGAACTTTGACCTTTGACCACCAAAATCTAATCAGTTCATCCTTAAGTCCAAGTCGACGTTTGAGGCAAATTTGATTAAATTCCGTCAAGGCGTTCCTCAGATATGACGTTAACAATCATCGTATGGACCGACGTACGGACGGACAAACCGAATCCATAATGCCTCCGGCCTGGCTATCGCCGGCGGTGGCATAAAAATGGCTAATAGAGGAAATTCTGAAAAGAAGGAAATTGAATTGTGTAATTAAACGTTAAAATGAAATAGTGAAAATTCTCCAAATTCAAGAGACTAAGGAAAAGAAAACATTAAGAGTGGGCCCCTATCGTTGCATCGGCGCAGTTTCTAGGCCGAGCGGCAGGCGCAGATCAAAGCAGTGGGCGTGGACAGGCGCACTTGATATCGTCGTGCTGGCGCTAGATGCAGCCCAAAGCATTACAACCACGCCTTTTAGGCGTAAAATTATGCACCGTCATGCTCATTGGATAAGTGCAATAAACGAATCGCACGCTTGCCTTTTTAGCTCCAATTCCAGTGATCCCGCAAAACCAGACGAAAGCCAAATGCTCTGCCCCCCCCCCCTCCCTTCATCCAGCCTGTCTGTCTGCATTATAGGCTATTATTCCATATTATTATGCTTCTCAAACCAATCTAACTGCAGTTTCAATACTGCAAGCATGTAAATACGCTACACTATAGCAAGATCAAAGTGAAAATAATGTTCTATGCATCAGCTAGAAAAATATAGCCTATTAGATTGGTGAAAGTTTGTCCAGAAAGATATCATTTTCTCTCGCCTGCTGCAGGAAGGATGATGCACATAAATATACCCTACATTATGTCAAGTCATTGCATAAATGTGTTTTTATTGTAAAACTAAATGTGAAATAGGGCCAAGTTATTGGAGGGACATCACAGTATAGCAGATGCCATTAGAAGCGCGTTCCGAAGCGCGTTCCGCTGTTACTTCTCTAAATCACGTTAACTCGACAAGGGGTATATATAGGCCCAGGAGGACATATATGTTTCACATAGGGTGGTGTTTTCATTTCGATGTTTTATTTGGTCCAATATTGAAATGTTGACAATGGCAGGCTGTGTTACCATTACACATTAATTTAGAACTACCTTTTATATCTATTTTGGCTCATTTGGTGGCTATTTAGTAGCGAAATGAAGAAACACAATGCATGCTGGGAACTCAGAGAGAGAGAGAGAGAAGGGTGACAGAGAAGAAGCAGTGAAGGCACAGAATAGGCCTGCTTTTAAAAAGCGCAAAGCGCTAAATGTAGGCCAGGTCCCAAGATATCACTAGGCTGGTATTTAGCGCCGACACGCCCACTTTGGGACTGCGCCACGCCCATTCGGCCTAAAGCGCATTTGGCAGCCTAAAGCCTATTGCTATCTTGCCGAAACAGGCGCAAGGCACGTTTTTTTGCGGTTAAGGCCCGTAATAGCGCCGATGGCCTGTGGGAGAATAGAGCCCTAAGAGTATGCTTACAACCTGCTTTTATTCCTGCAGCTTGAGACCCTTTACAAAGCAGCGTACCCCTCCTCCTTCAGCCTTCCCCTCCTGGAGTTTACTGTGGTAGTCAATAAAGGACTAATTAAGAAAATTATGCAAAGAAGGAAATTGAATAATGTAATTGAACAATGTGAAAATGTAGTAAAACTACTTGAAATTAAAAAGACTAAGGTAAAAACAAAAAAGATATAGCCAACATAATGCTTACAACCTGCTTTTATTCCTGCAGCTTGAATCTCTTTACCAAGCAGCATACTCCTCCTTCAGCTCCTTGACAGTGGTGTCATTCAGGTAATTTGTTTATGTTCAGCTTTGCAAGAATGAAAGAATAAACGCCAGAAAGTCATGATGATTGAAACTATTTGTTTTTCTGCATTTCCAATTGCAGTAGTGGATCGATCGTCAACAACATCAAAGTTAGTTTCGCGGACTCATCTGTTCCTACATCTACCCAGATTGGAAATGTGTTGATCAATGGAGCGTCAAGCATTACAACCTTCGACATTGACACCACCACTGTTGATGTGGGTGGCACGCTCATAACTACTACAGCTGCTCCTACTACAGCTGCTGCTAAAACTACAGCTGCTAAGACTACAGCTGCTCCTACTACAGCTGCTCCAACTACAGCTGCTGCACCAGTTGCACTTCTCCTCTCAGAGCTGGCACATCCATTCACAAAAGAACTCATGAACACCAATAGCACACAATTCAAAGAGCTTTCAGTCACAGTTGTTGCCATGGTGAGAATAATTTCATCGTTTTGTTGATGTTGTCTTGTTAAGCAAATCATTACACTGTTCATTGCAACTGATAAACAAAGCATTTTAATGCAGATTTCACATGCATTGAAATTCATTCCATCCCATTTGATATTCATTTGGAGAATATTGTATTTGAAATGCACTCAATAATTATGTCTGATCCCCCCCCCCCCCCCCCCCCGTTTTTCTTCTTGCAGTATCATATAATCTTCAGTGAGAAATTTGGTGTTCTCTTCATCCGCACCTATGTTATAGCATTTAGGTAAACTACAAATTCTACTTCCTTTTAAAGCCTCTCTCATGTATGTTTCTATGTGGATAATGATGTTATCTATATCTGTGTGATGCCTATAAGTTACATATTTAAATAAGTCATCAATATAATTTATAATTTTGATAGATTTTGACTCTTGACTTTATGATTTTGGCATTTGTGATGCAGCCGTGGTGGAGCCAGAGCACAATCCCGTGGTGGAGCCAGAGCACAATCTAATAACACGCAAGCAGAAATGGGGATTGAGTTCAACAGGACTGCTCCAGCTTCATCTATCCCAGCGGCTGATACCATTGTGGCGGCTGTGACAGAAGCTGTGAATAACCCCAACAACACCTTCAACGTCACTATTAATACCAACTCTCTCCAAATATCAGGTAAGTTAACAGTTAACACATAAGTCTAAATTCCACTCTACTCATTATTTGAAACATCATTTTAATTTGCCTGAATTGAAAAGTTGGGAGCAAAATTATGCTTGTAAATGTGAAACAGACATAGCTTAGTGACAAGTGCAATTTGTGGCAGGATTGACTATTCTAGATATCTGTCACTCAATGAAAATGCTTGTCAGTCACTAACTGGTAATTTGCTTAAATTCAGTTTGGTCTTTATATAATCCCATAGGGCAATTTGGTTTGCAGCTAAAACACCACCGCCACACATAAAAACACAGTAACCATGTGACAATAAAGACATTAATAAAACATCACTCAAACACAATGGGAGTGAAAAGTGAGTGAATCATTTCTCAAGAACAGCCATTTTGTAGATCGGCATGGGACTAGCTTGTGACCATGGGTGTAGTGAAGGGTAAACGCAAGTAAATGCAGTTTACCTACCTCTTTGAAATGAGGCAGATAGTTGACTCACCTATTTTCAGATCAACTGTATAAATCATTGAGGGCAAACAAGGTGGGTAAACTACTCGCCTTGGATAGTTTACCCACCTCTGTATTTACAACTACACCCCTGCTTGTCACTACTTTCATTACATTACATTACATTACGTCATTTGGCAGACGCTTTTATCCAAAACGACTTACAATAACACACTTTTTGTCAGCAATAGAGCAATCAACTATGGAGCACAGTCTATGACAACTACAAATCCTGAAGGAACAGTGGTACGAGTTTTAGTTTAGGATATATATATATATATATATATATATATATATATATATATATTTAAGAAAGAGAGAGAAAGAAGTTAGATCAAGAAGGGCCCAGATGGAGCCTGAAAAGGTGAGTCTTTAGTCTTTTCCGAAAGATCGGCAGTGATTCAGCAGTCCTGACCGAAGGTGGCAGCTCGTTCCACCATTGGGGTGCCAGGGAGGAGAAGAGTCGAGATCGGGATGAGCGACTTTTGAGCGCCCATAGCGAAGGAGGAGCGAGGCGCCCTGCACTGGTGGAGGAGCGAAGGGAGCGGTGAGAGGTTTGGAACCTGACCATAGATTGCAGGTACAGGGGAGCTGACTGGTGTACTGCCCTGTAGGCCAGTACCAGTGTCTTGAATTTGATGCGAGCTGAGATGGGAAGCCAGTGGAGGTCCCGGAAGAGGGGAGTGACATGAGAGAATTTGGGTTGGTTGAATACCAGACGGGCTGCAGCGTTCTGAATGAGCTGAATCGGTCGGATGTCGGTGGCAGGTAGGCCAGCCAGGAGCACGTTGCAGTAGTCCAGGCGAGGGACGATAAGTGACTGGACCAGGAGTTGAGTCGCTTCTCTTGTGAGGAAGGGACGGATTTTGCGGATGTTGTAGAGGGAGAACCTACAGGAGCGTGCTGTCGCAGCTATGTTGGCTGAGCAAGACAGCTGGTTGTCGAGGATCACCCCAAGGTTCTTAGCTGTTTGGGAGGGCAGTACAGTGGTGTTGTCGATGGAGATGGAGAGATCTGTGAGAGGACAGTCTTTCCCTGGGAGGAAGAGTAGCTCTGTCTTACCAAGGTTGAGCTTGAGGTGGTGGGCAGACATCCAGTCGCCAATGTCCTTGAGACATGCAGAGATGCGAGCCTCGATTTGAGTGTCGGAGGGGGTGAAGGAAAGGAAAAGTTGGGTGTCATCAGCATAGCAGTGATAAGAGAAGCCATGAGAAGAGATCACATAGGCAAGAGATCTGATATAGAGAAGGAAAAGTAAGGGGCCCAGGACTGAGCCCTGGGGGACACCAGTGGTAAGAGGGCAGGATCTGGAGACGGACCCTCTCCATAAGACCTGGTATGAGCGGTTCGAGAGATAGGAAGCAAACCAGGAGAGTGCAGAACCTGAAATGCCGAGGTCAGACAGAGTGGAAAGTACTTTCTTGACACTATCGCAAATTCAGAATTATATGATAAGACGCTTGCAGTTTGCAAAACCAATTCTCTTTGACAGGATTGTTTTGATGCAGCAGCCATGTAGCATTGTAGAACTAAAGGTCTAAATGACATCAGACATGTTTTTGCCTTGCACATGACTGTACGATGCATTACTGATATACTCACAATGTAAGGGCAAGCTATTAATAATTTATTCTTGAAAAATTCACAGGTTATTTAAACCAGAGAGCAACCACTCCAGCCCCCACCACAGCTGCTGCCACCACAGCTGCTGCCACCACAGCTGCTGCGACCACAGCTGCTGCAACTACAGCTGCTGCCACTACAGTAGCACTCACTGCCGTACGGGTCACTTTCTCATCTGATGAGACATTTACAAGTGACTTGCTGACTTCAACATCTTCAGCTTTTGTAACTCGTGCCACACTGATAAAGACAGAGGTAAGTCTCCCACTTAAAATGAAGCCTGTGGTAGTATCTATTGCATTCTGATATCACAAGAGACCAGACAATATACATTGCTGCATCCTAATCTTTTTTCTTTTACAAAAATGTCTTAAAATATCTAATAACTATGTCATATTCTATAATAAGCCTTCCTTTGGGGGCAGATGTTGAGAAACTGATCACATCACATCTTCCAACAATAATTTTTGTCTGTTAAAACACATTTACATGTTTTTGGGATTTTCTAAATGGTGGAAATTCAAGAAAATTACAGTACGTGGCCGTATACATTTTCAAATCAAATTTCAATCTAGTTTACAATAGCATTAACCCTCTCCATTCAGTTTGGGCTATATTGTCACTCACTGGCAAAAACTGTCTAGGTAATTCCACTTTTAACGATTAGGTAGTCGTGCATTTCCCCTTTTGTCATTTTAGTGGGGTAGTAAATATAATAAATAAAATGATGAAAATAAGGAAATTAAATGGTGTAATTAAATAATGTGAAGTAACATAATAAATAGTTGAAATATTAATAGGATAATTAAAAAGACTAAGGAAATAAATAAATATAAATATAAATAAATATGCTTACAATCTGATTTTATTCCTGCAGCTTGAGCCTTTTTACAACGCAGAGTTCTCCTCCTCCTTCAGCTCCATCACAGTGACGTCATTCAGGTAATTTGTTTATGTTCAGCTTTTCTAGAATGAAAGAATGACCAGAAAGTCACGATGATTGGAACAATTCTTTTCTCTGTAATTCCATTTGCAGTAATGGATCAATCGTCAATAACATGGATGTTACTTTCACGGCCTCATCTGTTCCCACTGCTACCCGGATTGGAAATGTTTTGATCAATGCAGCTCCGAACATTACAGCCTTCAACATTAACCCCGACTCTGTTTCTGTGAATGGCACAGGTATGCAATATTGAGTAATACTGTACTTGGATCAAAAAGTGCAAAAACTTTCCACACCTTTTTTAAATACATGTTTCTTTTTCTTCTCTATTCCTTTACAGCGATTTCAAGTGGAGTAAGCCATGAGATCAGTCTCCTCACTGCATTCTTCTTGGTGGCGTTGTCCTGGCTACTCTCAAACCAGCAATAAGTGTCAGCGGAGACATGTCAAAGGACTATGGCCACCGTCACTGGAATGAGAAATTAATACGAGATTTGTGAGGGTCTCAAGCAGTAAGTGTCGGAATAACCTCCAGATATTAAATTCCAAATTGTAATGTAAGACATTAACTCATTGAGTGCCAATGACGTCTAAAGACGTCAATTCAAATAGTAACGTAGAGTGCCATTGACGTCTAAAGACGTCAATTGTGTTTTTTGACGGTGGGATGTGGATCAAAGCTTGATGCATCTCCTGTAAAAATATGGGGGATGTTGAAGGTGTATAAGCTATTTTACGGACCCATTAGGTGGCGACAGTGCTCTCCAGATTAGAGAAAGGTGAGGAAAAAACAGAGAAGAAGCCGTGGGGAAACGGAAACCGATGCATGCTGGAGCTAACGTTAGATGTGCCTGTGAACAGCAGCCAATCTGCTCCCACAATTGAGCATTTCTGTCTGTTGCGATAGTTTCTCCATATGATTAGTTGCCAGAAAAGGAGCACCCGACACCAGCGTCCTTCTGAAAAGTTAAATTATTCTCAGCTGGAAGCCGGCGCACAAAAACGGCGGAGCGCTGAGAAAATATACGCTGGGTGCAGCGCACTTTGAAACGTGCAGCGGAAAATTCAGAGCAGAGAGCCACCAGAGACACTCCCATGGAGGAGTTTGCAGTTGAGGGGGGTGGGGCACGCAGGGTACCATACAACACCGACCCAGACAGCAGGCTCGATGGACAGATTGGCAAACACAAGCTAGAATACCTGATGCCCACCAGCAGTAAATCAAGACCAGCAAGAAGGTGTAGGGTCTGCGCACGCAGGGGCCAGCGCTGCTGGTTGCAGCTAAAAAATATTATTTTGCCATCAAAATTCCTTTGTTTTCGCTGTTTTATTGAAGGAAATTATTTTTGAGGTGTCACTACATCAGAAAATATTAGCTTCAGAGTCAGTGATGTGCTTGAAATGCTTCATTTCACAAAAGGCTCATTATCTCAGCTTCTAGTTTGAAACGTCTGTTTTTGGTGAAACCAACCTATCTTCTACTGCTGATAACTAAAGAACGGAAAATTATATCAATAAACTTTTTTTTGCTGATGATACAAGAGAGTCTCATCGTTCTTTGGGCGTGTTCGTTGTTTACATAGTAATATCACACAATATTCTGTGGGTCTTGAGAAATCACTGAAAAGCTCTGAAAGGGCTGGCACTGTTAAGTAACTGTTAAGTTAAGTACAATGGGGCAGGCAAATTTAGAGGATGCCTCCTGGTTGCATTTCAGTCACTATCCAACTATGCAAATGACAGCATACATATACACCTTGGAACGCCAGTTGGAAACCACTGAACACACGGTCCAATGAAAAGAAAATAATATGGCAATACTACAAATAAAAACACAATGATTTAAATCATGGATAGTCCATCCAAAATAATTGCACTATGTACATGTACAATTTGCCTCATTGAATGCCATGTGATATAGCAATATTTTAATAATAAATTAATAACTTTAGAATTGTTGACTTTAAAGGTCAATTTATGTGTAGAATGAAAATTATATGAATGAAGTAAATACAATATCTGTGTTCCCACAATAACTATCAAAACATCCAAAATGATCATATTAAAGTTGTAAGAAAGGGCTGGCTCCCTGCAGTGATGCTTTGTTGTTGAGGAACTGATCACAGATATTGCTGCATGCAGGGTGAATGCTTCAGCAACAATGTATCCTTATATTCTATGCTTTATTTATCTTATAGTTATCATGGTCCAGTGACTTTTTGTGTAAGTCTAGACCACATTTGTCTATCAAATGGTTAAACAATGTCGATGACAATGAACAATGTCCTGTATGATTATCCAGTCAATTTTCTTATTTATACATCTATTTATACTGTTATACATAAGTGTATTCTGTGAGCTTACATTATAACGTTTGTACAGCCTACTTTATGTAAAAAAGAAAAAGAGTATGGCTCTATCGTTGCATCGGCCTATGAACTGCGCTCAACGCCAGATAATAATAATAATAATAATGATTGGATTTATATAGCGCCTTTCCAAGTGCTCAAAGCGCTTCACAGAATCATTATTCGTTCACACCATTCGTACCGGTGGTTTGAAAGCGTGGCAGCCACACATCGGCGCTCAACGGCCCCTCCGACCACCATCATTCATGTCTACATTCATACCAATCATACGAGGCAAGGAGGGTTAAGTGTCTTGCCCAAGGACACAACGACAGCAGCTGGGAGGGAGCGGGGATCGAACCGCCAACCCTTCCGTCATTGGCCGACCCGCTCTACCTCCTGAGCTAAAGCCGCCCCGATGCAGCGCTGGTCAGTGGGCGTGGACCAGCGCACTTGATATTTTGGTATTGGCGCTACACGCAGCATTAAGCATTACAACCACGCCTTTTAAGCGTAAAATTATGCACACACAAATCTGCTGATTGGGTAAGTGCAGTAAACAAATCACATGCTTCACTTTTCAGATCCAATTCCACGGAGCGATCCAGTCCGGCTTCAAAGCCGAGGGCTCTGATCTCCCCCCCCCCCTTTATCCCCTCTGTCTGTCTGGCTATTATTCCATATTATTCTCAAACCAATCTAACTGCAGTTTAAATACCGTAAGCATGTAAATACGCTACACTAGCAAGATCAAAGTGAAAAGAATGTTCTAAAAGCATCAGCTAGAAAAATATAGCCTATCCCTATATGATGAGATTAATTAGATTGGTGAAAGTTTATCCAGAATGATATCGATTCAGAGGGCTACGATTCGATTCGATTACGATTATCGATGCATCTTAAATCGATGCATCACTTTTTCCCCCAATACATGATTTATTTTTTCTCACTTTACAATACAATTGCATTGTATTATGATCCATAATTAAAATAAACAACTGCATGTACTTCCATATATATTTTATTTTATTATAAAAAAAAAAAAAAAAAAAAAAAAAAATCCCCCCCTCAATGCCATGCGATCTACCACACTACCTTCGCGATCGACCGGGATCGCGATCGACGTATTGGGCACCCCTGATGTAAAGTCATTGCATAAATGTGTTTTTATTGTAAAACTAAAATGTGAAGTAGCTAGAGCCAATTTATTGGAGCGGACATCACATAGCACATGCCAGTAGAACCGCATTACACTGTCACTCATCTAAATCACGTTAAATCTACAAGGGATATATATAGCCCCAATATGACATATATGTTTCACATAGGGTGGTGTTTTCATTTCGATGTTTTATTTGGTCCAATGTTGAAATGTTCTACAATTGCAGGTTGTGTTACCATTACACATTATTTAGATCTACCTTTATATCTATTTCGGCTCATTTGGTTGCTATTTAGTAGCGAAATGGATTAGTCCAATGCATGCTGGGAGATTTCACAACTTCTTTTTTCTATGGGACGTGTTGTGTCTGTCTGAGCGAGGGAGTCAGAGAGATTGCCAGTCAGACTGAGGAGAGAGGGAGAGAGTGACACAAAGAAGGGTGACAGAGGAGAGCCAGAGGGGAGCGCTCCACGCAACCAGCGCACTGAATAGGCCTGGTTTTCAAAAGCGCTAAGCGCTAAATTTAACGGCAGGTGGGAAGATATCATTAGGCCGGTATTTAAGGCCGACACGCCCATTCTCGCCCATTCAGGGAGTGCGCCACACCCATTCCGCCTAAAGCGCATTTGCCAGCGTAAAGCCATGTTGATATCTTCCCGAGACAGGCGCAAGGCACGTTTTTTTGTGTTTAAGGCCCGTTTTAGCGCCGAAGGCCTGTGGGAGAATAGGGGCCCAGATCTTTATGATGAGCAGAATAAAATTGATTTAAAACAGTCTGTCTAACTATGTGACTTTGGGGAGTGTGTGTGTGTGTGTGGGGGGGTAGGGGGTGGAGTCGGACAAGCACACTGGATTGTGGCATATTCAAGGCCAGATTTTTCAATGAAAAAAGCAGAAATGATATGTATTAATGATGTATACAGACAACCAAATCCTGCCTCATCATAGAAAGTCATACATTCCCCCCTCCATATTAGCCACTGCTGTTACCGTGCCAGTAAATCAGGTTTGACCAGCTGCACAAACTTGGCACAAACATCTATATTATATATGACCACAACATATGTTGTGGTCACGTGCATGAGGAAAATCTCAAAACGGAAGAAGCACAGCACTGCGCAGGTCAGCATCACATCAGCTAAACAAGCGAGCAAGCAACATGAACAACTACAAGCGCCAAAGAAAGAAGAGAGGGAGAAAGAGACAGCGAAGCTTCAAAAGACAAGGGGTAGGGGTTGGGTGGTGGTAGCCTGGGTAAACCCAGCCCCCACGTGACCTGCTCTCAGACCGTCTGAGAGCAGGTCACGTGGGGGCTGGGTTTACCCAGGCTAGGGTGGTGGTAGGGGTGCTGCCCTGGGTGTCGGGCCAGGAGAGAGGCTCTTAGCCTGGGTAGTGGGTGGCTGGCCTGCTGGGTCGTGCATTTAGACACCCGTTAAGATAGGCACAAAACACCGGCCACATGTTCTGTGGACCAAGCTTCGAAGAGGAAGGAATGCCCATGATGAACGAGGTAATGGCTGGGAGAGGTTAGATCCAGCCGGTCCATGACACGCTGCACACCGCCTCGCTCAGCTGGTTCTGGTTGTGGGCTATCGGCATTGCGGTCTGGTAACGCTAAAGTTCCGGTTGCAGGGAGCTGGATGTCGATAGTGGTAATTAACACATGAATTACGGTATTATTGAACACAGTGTGTTGATGTATGTGTTGATGAGGAATTAACTATGATGACATAGGCATAGCCTACTTAATTAATAGTAATTCATATATGACTCAGTGTGTTCATCAAACATACCTTTCATTAGTTGATGATGCGGTAAGCATCAATTAATGGCTTAATTCATCATGAGTTAAGCATGCATTCATGCACATGTTTGCACCAGTATTGTAAAGTGTTACCGCATTATGTTGGCTATATATTTTTTGTTTTTACCTTAGTCTTTTTAATTTCAAGTAGATTTACTACATTTTCACATTGTTCAATTACATTATTCAATTTCCTTCTTTGGTGACGGCCACATGACAGGCAATACATTTTCTGTGACAGCGCACCTGCCCTGACCAGATGAAAAGGTGACAGCGCACCAGAGATGAAAACATCGTCACAGCACACCGACCGACCAGGCAGACACACAGATTAAAAACACATTTTGGTGACAGCACACCAGTCCAGACACAGATTAAAACATAATCACCAGCAGCACATAGACAACGTTATGTGATCAGATAGACGTTACCCCTCTCTGTGTCACTGGATGGTGGCTTGCATGTGCTCTGATCCACGGTGAGGTCCGGAGATTAGGTCCCCGGCCCGCTGGCGGGCGCAGGCTGCAGCGGGCGCTCGTCCTGCACGTCGTCCTCCACCTCTCCCCTCTCAGTGTCACTGGGTGGTGGCCTGCAGGTGCTGCTCGCCACGGCCAACACTGGCTCTTGTTCGGTGCTACCAGTAGTACTAGCGCTGCTGCTGCTAGCTCATCTTTCTTTTAAAAAAAGTGGATATGATGTTTAGCCTCAGCCTTGATATCATCACTGGTGACATCATCACTGACTAACATAGCTGTGGCCGGCACAAAAATGTAAACGGACAGACAGAGAACATAGACATCAGATTATCACTGATGACATAATCACTGAACTTTAGCACTTCAGTGCTAATCACTTAACTTTTGTCTTATGGCAATCAGCCTTAGAGCAATTAGGGCGTAATTGCTCTAATTTAAAAATGTGTCTCCGTCAGGTCACCATCACCCAGGTGGGTGCTCTTTACACCCCCTGAAAGTTTCAGCCCGATCGCACGTAAAACGGCATACTGTAGCTGTGGCCGGACAAAATTCTTTAAACAAACAGACAGACAGACAAACAGAGTCCACATTGCCAAATGTATAGATTGATGGATGGATAGATTGATTGATTGATTGATTGATTGATTCCTAGGCTCAGCTTGACCGCTGTGCGGGCTCACTTGCTATGACATTACTGATGATGTCACAACTTCGCATCACTGATGACATCGCATTTACTCTTATGACATCACCGATGACATCACAATTGATCTTATGACATCACTGATGATGTCACAATGCCTATGACATCATCAGTGGGACAAAAATGTAAACAGAACAGACAGAGAACAAACAACTTGCTCCCTTTTAATATAATATAGATGTTTGTGCCAAGTTTGATGTGCAGCTGGTCAAACCTGATTTACTGGCACGGTAACAGCAGTGGCTAATATGGAGGGGGGAATGTATGACTTTCTATGATGAGGCAGGATTTGGTTGTCTGTATACATCATTAATACATATAATTTCTGCTTTTTTCATTGAAAAATCTGGCCTTGAATATGCCACAATCCAGTGTGCTTGTCCGACTCTACCCCCCACCCCCCACCCCCCCCCACACACACACACACTCCCCAAAGTCACATAGTTAGACAGACTGTTTTAAATCAATTTTATTCTGCTCATCATAAAGATATCTTTTTTACATAAAGTAGGCTGTACAAACGTTATAATGTAAGCTCACAGAATACACTTATGTATAACAGTATAAATAGATGTATAAATAATAAAATTGACTGGATAATCATACAGGACATTGTTCATTGTCATGGACATTGTTTAACCATTTGATAGACAAATGTGGTCTAGACTTACACAAAAAGTCACTGGACCATGATAACTATAAGATAAATAAAGCAGAGAATATAAGGATACATTGTTGCTGAAGCATTCACCCTGCATGCAGCAATATCTGTGATCAGTTCCTCAACAACAAAGCGTCACTGCAGGGAGCCAGCCCTTTCTTACAACTTTAATATGATCATTTTGGATGTTTTGATAGTTATTGTGGGAACACAGATATTGTATTTACTTCATTCATATAATTTTCTACACATAAATTGACCTTTAAAGTCAACAATTCTAAAGTTATTAATTTATTATTAAAATATTGCTATATCACATGGCATTCAATGAGGCAAATTGTACATGTACATAGTGCAATTATTTTGGATGGACTATCCATGATTTAAATCATTGTGTTTTTATTTGTAGTATTGCCATATTATTTTCTTTTCATTGGACCGTGTGTTCAGTGGTTTCCAACTGGCGTTCCAAGGTGTATATGTATGCTGTCATTTGCATAGTTGGATAGTGACTGAAATGCAACCAGGAGGCATCCTCTAAATTTGCCTGCCCCATTGTACTTAATGTCTTACATTACAATTTGGAATTTAATATCTGGAGATTATTCCGACGCTTACTGCTTGAGACCTTACTCTCACAAATCTCGTATTAATTTCTCATTCCAGTGACGGTGGCCATAGTCCTTTGACATGTCTCTGCTGACACTTATTGCTGGTTTGAGAGTATCCATGACAACGCCACCAAGAAGAATGCAGTGAGGAGACTGATCTCATGGCTTACTCCACTTGAAATCGCTGTAAAGGAATAGAGAAGAAAAAGAAACATGTATTTAAAAAAGTGTGGAAAGTTTTTGCACTTTTTGATCCAAGTACAGTATTACTCAATATTGCATACCTGTGTCATCCACAGAAACAGAGTTGGGGTTAATGTTGAAGGCTGTAATTTTCGGAGCTGCATTGATCAAAACATTTCCAATCCGGGTAGCAGTGGGAACAGATGAGGCCGTGAAAGTAACATCCATGTTATTGACGATTGATCCATTACTGCAAATGGAATTACAGAGAAAAGAATTGTTCCAATCATCGTGACTTTCTGGTCATTCTTTCATTCTAGAAAAGCTGAACATAAACAAATTACCTGAATGATGTCACTGTGATGGAGCTGAAGGAGGAGGAGAACTCTGCGTTGTAAAAAGGCTCAAGCTGCAGGAATAAAATCAGATTGTAAGTAGTAGTAGTAGTAGTAGTAGTAGTTTATTTGTCATTGCATAAGAATTTACACAACGAAATTCCAGGCTCCCCATCTTGCAACCATTCAGTACAATACAATACAATCACAATCACCAATTAAATAACAATTCACCAAAGCAATTCACCAGGCGCCACAGTATATAGACACAGACTATTAATAGTGGCAGCAGTATGATAAATAGTATATAGTAATAATAAAGTCTGTGATAAATGGCAATAGTATAATAATTATAGTATGGCATACATAATTATTTAATAAGCATATTTATTTATTATATTTATATTTATTTATTTCCTTAGTCTTTTTAATTATCCTATTAATATTTCAACTATTTATTATGTTACTTCACATTATTTAATTACACCATTTAATTTCCTTATTTTCCTCATTTTATTTATTATATTTACTACCCCACTAAAATGACAAAAGGGGAAATGCACGACTACCTAATGGTTAAAAGTGGAATTACCTAGACAGTTTTTGCCAGTGAGTGACAATATAGCCCAAACTGAATGGAGAGGGTTAATGCTATTGTAAACTAGATTGAAATTTGATTTGAAAATGTATACGGCCACGTACTGTAATTTTCTTGAATTTCCACCATTTAGAAAATCCCAAATACATGTAAATGTGTTTTAACAGACAAAAATTATTGTTGGAAGATGTGATGTGATTAGTTTCTCAACATCTGCCCCCAAAGGAAGGCTTATTATAGAATATGACATAGTTATTAGATATTTTAAGACATTTTTGTAAAAAAAAAAAAAGATTAGGATGCAGCAATGTATATTGTCTGGTCTCTTGTGATATCAGAATGCAATAGATACTACCACAGGCTTCATTTTAAGTGGGAGACTTACCTCTGTCTTTATCAGTGTGGCACGAGTTACAAAAGCTGAAGATGTTGAAGTCAGCAAGTCACTTGTAAATGTCTCATCAGATGAGAAAGTGACCCGTACGGCAGTGAGTGCTACTGTAGTGGCAGCAGCTGTAGTGGCAGCAGCTGTGGTGGCAGCAGCTGTGGTGGCAGCAGCTGTGGTGGGGGCTGGAGTGGTTGCTCTGTGGTTTAAATAACCTGTGAATTTTTTAAGAATAAATTATTAATAGCTTGCCCTTACATTGTGAGTATATCAGTAATGCATCGTACAGTCATGTGCAAGGCAAAAACATGTCTGATGTCATTTAGACCTTTAGTTCCACAATGCTACATGGCTGCTGCATCAAAACAATCCTGTCAAAGAGAATTGGTTTTGCAAACTGCAAGCGTCTTATCATATAATTCTGAATTTGCGATACTGTCAAGAAAGTAGTGACAAGCAGGGGTGTAGTTGTAAATACAGAGGTGGGTAAACTATCCAAGGCGAGTAGTTTACCCACCTTGTTTGCCCTCAATGATTTATACAGTTGATCTGAAAATAGGTGAGTCAACTATCTGCCTCATTTCAAAGAGGTAGGTAAACTGCATTTACTTGCGTTTACCCTTCACTACACCCATGGTCACAAGCTAGTCCCATGCCGATCTACAAAATGGCTGTTCTTGAGAAATGATTCACTCACTTTTCACTCCCATTGTGTTTGAGTGATGTTTTATTAATGTCTTTATTGTCACATGGTTACTGTGTTTTTATGTGTGGTGGTGGTGTTTTAGCTGCAAACCAAATTGCCCTATGGGATTATATAAAGACCAAACTGAATTTAAGCAAATTACCAGTTAGTGACTGACAAGCATTTTCATTGAGTGACAGATATCTAGAATAGTCAATCCTGCCACAAATTGCACTTGTCACTAAGCTATGTCTGTTTCACATTTACAAGCATGATTTTGCTCCCAACTTTTCAATTCAGGCAAATTAAAATGATGTTTCAAATAATGAGTAGAGTGGAATTTAGACTTATGTGTTAACTGTTAACTTACCTGATATTTGGAGAGAGTTGGTATTAATAGTGACGTTGAAGGTGTTGTTGGGGTTATTCACAGCTTCTGTCACAGCCGCCACAATGGTATCAGCCGCTGGGATAGATGAAGCTGGAGCAGTCCTGTTGAACTCAATCCCCATTTCTGCTTGCGTGTTATTAGATTGTGCTCTGGCTCCACGACGGGATTGTGCTCTGGCTCCACCACGGCTGCATCACAAATGCCAAAATCATAAAGTCAAGAGTCAAAATCTATGAAAATTATAAATTATATTGATGACTTATTTAAATATGTAACTTATAGGTGTCACACAGATATAGATAACATCATTATCCACATAGAAACATACATGAGAGAGGCTTTAAAAGGAAGTAGAATTTGTAGTTTACCTAAATGCTATAACATAGGTGCGGATGAAGAGAACACCAAATTTCTCACTGAAGATTATATGATACTGCAAGAAGAAAAACAGGGGGGAAATCAGACATAATTATTGAGTGCATTTCAAATACAATATTCTCCAAATGAATATCAAATGGGATGGAATGAATTTCAATGCATGTGAAATCTGCATTAGAATGCTTTGTTTATCAGTTGCAATGAACAGTGTAACGATTTGCTTAACAAGACAACATCAACAAAACGATGAAATTATTCTTACCATGGCAACAACTGTGACTGAAAGCTCTTTGAATTGTGTGCTATTGGTGTTCATGAGTTCTTTTGTGAATGGATGTGCCATCTCTGAGAGGAGAAGTGCAACTGGTGCAGCAGCTGTAGTTGGAGCAGCTGTAGTAGGAGCAGCTGTAGTCTTAGCAGCTGTAGTCTTAGCAGCTGTAGTTTTAGCAGCAGCTGTAGTAGGAGCAGCTGTAGTAGTTGTGAGCGTGCCACCCACATCAACAGTGGTGGTGTCAATGTCGAAGGTTGTAATGCTTGACGCTCCATTGATCAACACATTTCCAATCTGGGTAGATGTAGGAACAGATGAGTCCGCAAAACTAACTTTGATGTTGTTGACGATCGATCCACTACTGCAATTGGAAATGCAGAAAAACAAATTGTTTCAATCATCATGACTTTCTGCCGTTTATTCTTTCATTCTTGCAAAGCTGAACATAAACAAATTACCTGAATGACACCACTGTCAAGGAGCTGAAGGAGGAGTATGCTGCTTGGTAAAGAGATTCAAGCTGCAGGAATAAAAGCAGGTTGTAAGCATTATGTTGGCTATATCTTTTTTGTTTTTACCTTAGTCTTTTTAATTTCAAGTAGTTTTACTACATTTTCACATTGTTCAATTACATTACATTCAATTTCCTTCTTTGCATAATTTTCTTAATTACCGTAGTCCTTTATTGACTACCACAGTAAACTTCCAGGAGGGGAAGGCTGAAGGAGGAGGGGTACGCTGCTTTGTAAAGGGTCTCAAGCTGCAGGAATAAAAGCAGGTTGTAAGCATACTCTTAATGTTTTCTTTTCCTTAGTCTCTTGAATTTGGAGAATTTTCACTATTTCATTTTAACGTTTAATTACACAATTCAATTTCCTTCTTTTCAGAATTTCCTTTATTAGCCATTTTTATGCCACCGCCGGCGATAGCCAGGCCGGAGGCATTATGGATTCGGTTTGTCCGTCCGTACGTCGGTCCATACGATGTTTGTTAACGTCATATCTGAGGAACGCCTTGACGGAATTTAATCAAATTTGCCTCAAACGTCGACTTGGACTTAAGGATGAACTGATTAGATTTTGGTGGTCAAAGGTCAAAGTTCAAGGTCACTGGACCTCACGAATGCCATTCCCAAGTTTGTTAACACAATATCTCATGAACGCCTTGACGGAATTCCTTCCAATTTGGCTCAAACGTCGACTTGGACTCAAGGATGAACTGATTTGATTTTGGTGGACAACGGTCAAGGTCAGTGTGATTTTCAAGCTCGTTAATGCGACATCTCAGGAATGCCGTGACGGAACTTCTTCGAATTTGGCTCAAACGTCCACTTGGACTCAAGGATGAACTGATTACATATTGGTAGTCAAAGGTCAAGGTCACTGTGGCCTCACGAACGCCCTTTGCCTTCACGGAATTTCTTCACATTTGGCTCAAACATCAAAGTCTGGCCAGACATGGATGTCAACTGCTCATTAGCAGAGGCATATATCCGCGGTGCGGTCGTTCTAGTCTTTATTAGTCCCCCTGATACCACTGTAAAATTACAAAAATGGAAGTGCACTGAGAGTGCATCCTATCCTCACATAGTGATGGGGTGATTATATTTATTTGAAACCCAGCAACTGGAATCAGATGTCATCCCACAAGAGACCTGGGTATTTCACTGTATGATCCACCATTGTAGAAAACAAGCTATACCCTATTAAGACGTATTGCAAAGACCAAGTGGAAATTTTGAACACCGAGTCCGTATTTTTCACCCAAAATTGTCGCACGTTTTAAAATAAATATGACCTCATGTTGTGTCACTGTGTCACTTTCGTCCATCATTTAAGTTTTCGGAAAAGGTTTGATTTTCTGCGTTTTTCGCATCACTCAATAGGCTTTTGTGAGCTGTTTGACCTGTCTGTGTTTCCAGGTGACAGATTAAAAAATGCATACGAAAAAACCGGACTGTGTGCGCAAAGACCTTAAGACTGCCTAGCAAGAATGGTAGAAGCAGAATTAGGCTTGGGAACAAATTGGTAATTCTGAAAGTTGAATATATTGAAAATGTCTTAGTTAATAGTTTTGCCAGTGAAACAATATAGCGCAGCAGCAATACTGTATATATTTTCAATCCTTTGAGCAAATGCCCTGATCTGTCTGATATCACAGGGTTCATTTTAAGTGGGAGACTTACCGCTGTTTTTATCTTTGTGGCTCGAGTTGCAAAAGCTGTAGATGATGAATCTGACAGGTCAGTTGAAAATGTCTCATCAGATGAGAAACTGACTGAGAAAGTAGTTGTAGCAGCTGGTGTGGTTGGAGCAGCTGTTGTGGTGGTTAGAGCAGCTGTTGTGGTTGTTGGTGCAGCTGTTGTGGTTGTTGGTGCAGCTGTTGTGGTTGTTGGAGCAGCTGTTGTGATGCTTGGAGCAGCTGTTGTGGTTAGAGCAGCTGTTGTGGTTGCAGCAGCTGTTGTGGTTGTTGGTGCAGCTGTTGTAGTTCTTGGTGCAGCTGTTGTGGTGGTTAGAGCAGCTGTTGTGGTTGTTGGGGCAGCTGTTGTGGTGGTTGTAGCAGTTGCTGTGGTGGTTAGAGCAGCTGTTGTGGTTGTTGGGGCAGCTGTTGTGGTTGCAGCAGCTGTTGTGGTTGTTGGTGCAGCTGTTGTGGTTGTTGGAGCAGCTGTTGTGATGCTTGGAGCAGCTGTTGTGGTTAGAGCAGCTGTTGTGGTTGCAGCAGCTGTTGTGGTTGTTGGTGCAGCTGTTGTAGTTGTTGGGGCAGCTGTTGTGGTGGTTGGGGCAGCTGTTGTGGTGGTTGGGGCAGCTGTTGTGGTTGTTGGGGCAGCTGTTGTGGTGGTTGTAGCAGTTGCTGTGGTGGTTAGAGCAGCTGTTGTGGTTGTTGGAGCAGCTGTTGTGGTGGTTGTAGCAGTTGCTGTTGTTGTTGTTGGTGGTGGTGTTGTTGGTGTTGTTGTTGTTGTTTGAGGTGGGCGGATGGTGGTCAGGGGCCTGCAGAAGACATAGCATCGTTTGAATAGTATATTTAATCTTCATGCTGAAAAATGTATACACACGATAAGAACAAAAACATTCAATGTCCTACCGTGAGCCACATGGCCCTACATCCATCACTGTAGGAGAATGTGTAATCTTCATTGTTGGCCGTTTGGCACATGGAAGAGCGCTGGCCTCAGCAAGACTGGAGATATCTAAGGAGGAGAGGGAACTTACTGTAAGATCATGTCAGACTGTAACGCTTCCAGTCAGGTGTACAAGTCATTTAACAGTTACAAATCCATTTTTATTGTTGGAAAAACCCCAAACAGAACCAGACATATAGAATCAAAGCTGGCAGTGAAGATATCTTTTGTCTGCCTACCTTGGAAGCTGAAGAGTGCAACTAGACTCCCTCCCTTGAGGTAGTCTTTGGACTTCAGTTCCTGCAGTCCTGCGAAGTACCTTCTTCCGACCGAAGGGCCGACAAAGTAAGACTCATTATTCTCATCGACATATTCGGATCCAGTGGTACGAGGGTTATCCCAAACATAGCTACCTGTTTACAGAAGGTATACAACAAAAAAGTAAATACATTTTATTTTATTTTAAATCTTAATTTTATCTTTATTTTATATATACATATACATATACATATGTATATATATACATAAGATTTCATGCATTTTTGCAGCATTTCATCCTACTTTTATGAAACTCACCATCACTGAGTTTATCACTTGGATCAGTGGTGAAGATCCTTGGTTTGGACATCTGCAGTTGGATGTTGGGGTTCTGATCCAGCATTAGAAAGGTTGCTTGCCTCCATGGACAAGGCCACTCCAGCTGGTCATCATAGTCACCAGACACCAGCCTCACATACATCCCAAAATAACTTCTGTAAAGCTCTATCTCCACCTGGTAGCCGTACCCGCTTGCAGAGTACTGGCGTGGGCTGAACAAACTAGTTCCATACGCACTATTTCTTAGACGTTCCTCAAAGTCATTAATCTGCAAGGTCAGATGTGGACACTCGGTCTCAGACAGGTTGATGTCATCGATGGAGAAGCCTCCTGAAGAGCTTCCTGCTCCTTTATGAACCTCAAACTCCACCTGGAAGTCCATGGCGGCATCCAGGGGAACATGGTGGAGCTGCCAATGAGATGTTGGTGGACCTGGAGGGAGGATCTTAACAATTAGAATATGTGCTGATTGTGATGACTACATTCAATTACTCAACTTACACATGGTGCACTAGATCAGATCCAACCTGAATGCAAACTATGATAAATCACAATAAAAGAGAAAACACTATACTTACCAGTGATCTGTCCCATGAGGCGTAGCTGTCCTCTAGAGTCGTTGAACTCTCTGATCCAGATGTTGAGCTGGTCTGACTCGCTGCCGCTGTGGAAGTAGTAGAACTGGAGACACTGGACGTGACACTCCCTGCTGAGGTTCATCCTCTTAGTCTCCAGCCAGGCGGAGTCTCCCTCCTGACCGGATGCTGTGCTGGCATGCATGAAGTAACCTGCATCTTGAAATAGAACAGCATAGACTAGTGTTATTGTATTGAGGCGGATTGGACTGTGTCCGTCTATCTGACGGTGAGATCTCAAACACTTTTTTTATGAAACTTGGAGGAATTAAGCATTTTGGTAGCCTGGTAAAAAATCATCCTGATGATCTCACATTCTGTTTCGCGCTACATCAGCCTGGAGTTCCAGCCACGCTCACGTTGATGTCAGTGGGCGGGAGTACTTGCCTTGATAGCCAACTCCTTCAGCCAATCAGTGTCGCCAAATCCACTCAGAAGAATGCCGAAAACTTATTTTCCGCTAAGAAACTACTTTTATACACATACTATTCTTCTGGTTTAATTAGTGTCATTGAGTCTATGACCCAATCTCATTTCTTATTTTTACCCCTACCCATCGTTTTTTTTTGTTACTTTGGGAGATGCCGTTACTGCTTTGACAATGGTGGCCCTGATTGCCCAGTTGTATGTTACGTTCTAATTTCTGGAAATGGCGATATGAGGAAGTGAATAAATAATCATAAAATACTACTTGGAGAAAAAAACTGTATGAATTATAGGATCAAAGTCATTTAGAAATCTTACCATTTTCAGTGGCACTAGGTAGGCCGGTGTGGTCAGTGCTAGGACCCCCAACAGCCTTTGATACTCTTTCCCAGTCGCTCGCTCCACTCTTTGAACAGCGTTTCATTCCACACATGGTATCATTGTCAAAGCCGCAGTACATCTTAAATGCAATGGATGACTCTGTGGAGGTGTATGAAGAACAGAGGATACAAAAATATTGCTTTAATGTTTCACATTAAAGCCTCACAACACATCATGTGCTCTGCAGGAACAGGAAATGGGATACTGTACATTGCACAGTATAGCAGTTAGCGGTTGACAATACAAATCAATGTCAGAAGTATGCGGACACCCACTTGTCAATCTTCCTGGAAATGGTCTCATTTATAATAATTATACTAATACATCAAACATAATGGTAATCATTTGTTGATGTTAAAATGTTGCACCTAACTCTTGCTGCAACAATCGTTAGTGTACAAGACATACACAAAAATGTAGATTGGAGAAAACTTATTCCATATACATTCTACCAGTCCCATACCATACCATATACAGTGAGTGGGGACTTAATCGTAGGCTTTAGCATTTTGAACATATATGATCACAAATGATATTGAATATATCGAACAGTTGAAAAGTGGTTAACCTAGGCATTTTGCAGTCAGACAATGAGCCCTGTACACAAGTTGGCAAAATTGTGCAAGTTGCCCTGCAACCAAGTGGGATACACCATTTGTATTGGTGAATATGAATTATTGTGTCCCATAATATGGGACATGTGAGGTCTCCAGACCATAGTTCAAGCAGAAGGCCACTCACGCGTAATCCGATCTCAACGTGGTCAAAAATCCTAGTATGACGTCTGCTATGACGTCAAACATGACGTCAGTTAATCCGCATATATATAGCAAGGGTTCTACGTCACCTCTCTCTCTCTGGCCGATCATAGCAGCAGCAGCCCACGGCAGTCCATCTCCCTTGAAGCCGGCCTCCGAAGCGTTGTTTTGCACCAGATCCGCAGACCGAATCAGCACCCACAAGCCTTCTCTACCCGTGGATATTCCCATTCCTGGCATGTCGAGTTCAGTCATCGGTCCCCTGTCCCGGACCGGCCACGGAGCGTACTTGCCTTCCGAGGTGTCTGACGAAGACGTTGGCGAAGCGACCGGACCACAGGCTGCCAGCATAGCCCCCCGCGCGCCACTGCGACGGCCCCGGTAGGAGAGCAGAAGACGAAGCGCCGCGCCGCGGACGCCCAAGAACGCGTGCGAGCGTGCCGGAGGGAGAGGCCGATCGGCGCAGACGTGCGAGAGGCCGCGGGCGAAGACCAGTAGAGGCAGCCGCCCCGAGAGCCGGGAGCCGCTGGGGAAATGCAGGCCGCGGGGCCGCCGCGAGACGCCACGTACTTCCTGGTCGCACTGACCTCCAGGCCGCCGGGCAGATTCACGGTGATTGACGGGAACCGGCTTGGATAAGCGCTGAAGCCGGAGCGCCGTGGCATCTCGGGCACTCTGGGCAGACCGAAAGGTCCATGGGGCGAACGGTTCATTCGGCGGCAACAGCTGAAATGTAGTGCAATTTGCTTTCCCTTCCAAATCCAGCGACGTAAAATAATCCATTCACGAAAAGAATAAGCACTCCCAGGAATTCATGGACGATAAAAGTTTAACGTTACTGCAGTCAAGCAGAAAGTCGCACTCGGCAGTAAAACTCGCATCCATGTAACGTTAACCCATCGGGTGTCCTGTTCTTTCTGTCACGAAGACTATAATCCACCAGATCACATGACGTTTTTCATCAAGTCTTTAATCCACCGTCACACTTCAGGACATCCTCTTAATCCAAAACAGAGTGTGAAAAGTAGCTGTCTCTCTCCTTGTCGTGGTGTTTGTGAAACGGAAGTTCACGGTAACCAGAGACCTTTTATCGTAAAGATGCGACAGCACACAGCCAATCCGCCATTTTGGAGACTAAGCTTCTGCCCCAGCAAGGAGCCGTATTTCAGGCCAAAATGGCCGCAGCGCTGTTTTCAAAAAGGCACTATATACTCTTGCCTTCTCATTCTCAATTATCTTTGCTGTTACACGCAGCTGAGTTTGTTTATTTTCTACCTCTGGGTCCCCAGTGACCCCATGTGACTGATGGTGACTGACTCCATTGGCCAGTGGCGCTGCTCTTGAGGCAGAGGAGGGCGCCTGCATGGGCTAGGAGATCCCCCCCCCGTGGGGGATCGGGAGTCAAGACTCGTTGGTGGTGGACTGGGGAGGTGGGTGGGGCAAAACAACGCTTCGGAGGCCGGCTTCAAGGGAGATGGACTGCCGTGGGCTGCTGCTGCTATGATCGGCCAGAGAGAGAGAGGTGACGTAGAACGGGGGGGAAAGAGAAAGAGAGAGCAGAAAGTCAGGGTAGTCGCGCCAAGGCAGCCAAGTAGGCCAAGCCGGGAAGCGCCAAGCTAAATTCTAATGTACCAAGATCGAAGGCCCGACCGAGTTGGGAGCGCCGGCCGCAAATAGCTGTAAGTCGCTAAAAAGGTCGAAGGCCGGAAAAGTACAATCGCGAAGCGCCAAGGCGGCCAGGTAGGCTAAGCTGGGAAGCGCTATCGCGAGGTGCCCGACCGAGTTGGGAGCGCCAGCCGCAAATAGCTGTAAGTCGCTAAAAAGGTCGAAGGCAGGAAAAGTACAATCGTGAAGCGCCAAGGCGGCCAGGTAGGCTAAGCTGGGAAGCGCTATCGCGAGGTGCCCGACCGAGTTGGGAGCGCCAGCCGCAAATAGCTGTAAGTCGCTAAAAAGGTCGAAGGCAGGAAAAGTACAATCGTGAAGCGCCAAGGCGGCCAGGTAGGCTAAGCTGGGAAGCGCTATCGCGAGGTGCCCGACCGAGTTGGGAGCGCCAGCCGCAAATAGCTGTAAGTCGCTAAAAAGGTCGAAGGCAGGAAAAGCAAGATCGAAGGCCCGACCAAGTTGGGAGCGCCAGCCGCAAATAGCTGTAAGTCGCTAAAAAGGTCGAAGGCCGGAAAGTACGATCGCGAAGCGCCAAGGCGGCCAGGTAGGCCAAGCTGGGAAGCGCTATCGCGAGGTGCCCGACCGAGTTGGGAGCGCCAGCCGCAAATAGCTGTAAGTCGCTAAAAAGGTCGAAGGCCGGAATAGTGCAATCAACTACTGGCGCCTGCAGATCTCAATTAACCTCCGGTAATCAGATCTTCCTTTTGGGGGATCTCCTAGCCCATGCAGGCGCCCTCCTCTGCCTCAAGAGCAGCGCCACTGGCCAATGGAGTCAAGCGCCAAAGCATTTGCCATGCACGCCGATTGCTAAATAAAGTTTGTCTAATCCTACCAACTGGCCTCTCCTGATTGAAGTGAGGTCTCCAGACCATAGTTCAAGCAGAAGGCCACTCACGCGTAATCCGATCTCAACGTGGTCAAAAATCCTAGTATGACGTCTGCTATGACGTCAAACATGACGTCAGTTAATCCTCATATATATAGCAAGGGTTCTACGTCACCTCTCTCTCTCTGGCCGATCATAGCAGCAGCAGCCCACGGCAGTCCATCTCCCTTGAAGCCGGCCTCCGAAGCGTTGTTTTGCCCCACCCACCTCCCCAGTCCACCACCAACCCCTAGCCCATGCAGGCGCCCTCCTCTGCCTCAAGAGCAGCGCCACTGGCCAATGGAGTCAAGCGCCAAAGCATTTGCCATGCACGCCGATTGCTAAATAAAGTTTGTCTAATCCTACCAACTGGCCTCTCCTGATTGAACATGGTACTATCTTATCTCTGGATACAAGATAGTGCCATGATCATCTCCAAAAATCTTTAGCGAGTCAGTCGAACTCCGATCGTCCCAAGAATTCCTTTCTGTGGATGATGGCATGTCATGTCATGAACACTGAACTTGGCCATAGAAATAGTGGGCGGATTCTAAGGCAGGAACACTGATTTAACTTGGCCATGGGAATAGTTCATTATTAAACTACGATAGGTGTCAGCACCCTTTAACTCATCTTGCTGTACATATATTAGCAAAAGACAGCTTGAATATTCGATGGCACTTACCACATTTGTAGCGGCGGTTCAGCTCGAGCATGTCATCAGGACTCACTTCCAGTCTTTGACCAATTACGTCCTGGAATTTGGGGTCTTTGGTGATAATGGTAGAGCCGTTGCCATTGGTAAAATAATTTTGTCCATAGTGCATCACTGAGTTGTAGTCGTATGCAACTCCCTGGGTGCTGGTGAATTCTTCGCTTTTTATTGCAAAATTTCCCTCTCTACCTAGAGACAGACACAAAAATCAATTACCTCACCACCCTAAAGTAATCATTTGTGACAGCAATGAATAGGAATATCAGAATCAGAGTCTTAATCAAACCTTCTTGAATGTTTTCGAACACAATGGTTACATAATCATCTCTGTCGTATCGGGACTGTTCGTGATAGAAGCCAAGAGCATGGAGGAATTCATGTTCAACGGTGGAAAGTGAATCACAATATTGTCCGATGGAGAGGACCTGTAGTCCATTGAACACTTGCCCAACGTATGAGAAACATCTAAAAAGCAAAAGGCACTCATCATCAATTTCAGATTTAGGCTACTCATATCACTGATACGCCAGAAAGTTACTTGAAATAGTTGTTTACATATACTTTTAGTTCTACTGTCTTGGTCTATAATACTGCAGGAATAAACACATATACACTTTAGCACTACTATACTCTTATTATACAAAAGGAATCTCATCAGCATCAGCTAAATGATGAAGGCCATGTTCACATTACAGGCAAATCTGATTTGCTGATAAAGTCATTAATCATCATTATCTTGATTGGTTTCCCAAATCTGATTTGGGAGTGTGTCCGCACTGCCACAAATCTGATTCTCAAGTTGGATCTGTGTCCAGATCTAAACAGCCTATCTGCATGGGTTGCTATGGTAACGACGTGGGTGTCAGTAAATATGTACGTTCGTTGGTGACGTGGTTTTCCTGCGCAGAAGCATTTGATGATGAGTTGCGAGTGACGTTCAAATCAGATTTGGTGGATCTGCGCATCCGCACTTAACACCTTGCCTGCCAACGACGAGTGTAGTCGTCAAACACAATCCAGCTGTTCACTGCCAGCGACGACTTGACTCGTCAAAAAAATGATTTTTTTTTTTTTGACCGTGGGATGTGCATCTAACCCTTTTACATCTCTTATATAATTATTGGAGCCACCGAACGTTTACAACCCATTCCACCGACCCACTAAGTGGCAACAGTGCTCTCCTGACTAGAGGAACGCAAGCATTTTTTTAACTTGTCACGCCATTCTCACCCCAGCCATTCTCATGAAAATGGATGGGGGAAAACGCTCTCGTTTTCGCGCTGATTGCTGGCGATGCGGGATTGCAAATTTACATAATACATTACAGGTGGAACACACTTTGAAACACGCAGCATAAATATGACCAGAATCGCAAAAGCTTCTCTCAACCAAAACTCCAAGAAGCGAGCGAGTCCATGCCGACTTCCTCAAACAGCGGCCGTGCAGACAGGCACAGGACAGCAGCAAAAGCACTGAGACTGTGACGGCCGCTGCAGCCAAGAAGAACGCCCACGGAGGGAGGAGTTGAAGCAACTCTCCCTCTCGCTCTCTCCCTCTCTCTCTCTCTCTCTCTCTCGCTCTCTCTCTCTCCCTCCCTCCCTCTCTCTCTCTCTCTCTCTCTCTCTCTCCCTCTCCCCCTCTCACTAGGATTAAACCTAGTGCGTCTCCCTCCCGAGAGGGAGGGAGAGAGAGAGAGAGGGAGGGAGAGCGAGAGGGAGGGAGAGAGAGAGAGAGAGAGAGAGAGAGAGAGGGAGGGAGAGCGAGAGGAAGGGAGAGAGAGAGAGAGAGAGAGCGAGAGATGGAGAGAGAGAGAGAGAGAGCCAAAAATGAATGGTTAAAGTGACATTTCTATCGAATTTCACAAAAAGCCGTTTATCTCTGAATATTTTTTCTGACGCTAAAACCATGCTGTATTCAACTGCTAATGCTTACATAACTACTAACTCTACAAACTAACTCTTTTAGACAGAGAAAGTACACATTCTATTAGTACTTTTGAGATATTGTATGTTCACAAACTCCAAGCAGAAAATAATCCTCGGCTCTTGTAAAATGAGCCACAATCCTCAAAAAACGGCTTGGCAGAAGCTACCTACAGCAAGAAAAAAACGGCTGGCAGTCAATGTGTTAAGCAGAGCCAGATTAACACCCCCAGGGGCCCCTGGGCACTGAAGCTCCCAGGGGCCCCCCTACCTATCATCCGGATGTTTGGATGTTTTTTCGCCATATTTAGAGGAGTATCTCATTTTAAATTAACATTAGTATTATACTGTTATGTCATTATTTAGTTTCTGAGTTTCAGTTTCTCACTCACTCATAGGCGATTCTAGGCTTTGCAAACAGCAGGATAAAAATATTAGTCTGACTGGGGGGTTTCTAGGGGGGGCCGTGCCCCCCCTGGACAAAGAAATTTTGTACATTTTAAAGTAAAATGCATGAATCTGATGCACTCTGAGAGCAAAAGGAAGAGGCTAATCTTTACATTAATATCCTCTTCACTGTGCTGTGGCTTTACAATGATGAAAAAATAATTGACATTACATTTCCAATACAAAACAGCAGAGGGTGCCGCAGCACCACAAGCACCCCCACTTCCCGCGCCCCTGGTCACCACTTGCCCACAGGCATCCAATGAGACTAAATCATCAGACTTAATCTTCTTGGAAACACATTTTATTTTGTCCTGATTGGTCTTAGATTTGTGTCATAGTTCTGTGGAGCCCAACATGAGCCCGACCAATTTTTTTTTTTTTTTTTTTTTTGAGGGCCCCTTCACCCCGAGGGCCCCGGGGCACCTGCCCCGGTTGCCCTATGGTTAATCCGGCCTTGCACTTAAGTCACATCAGTCGAAAGCAGATTCAAAACTACCTCCATATGTGGTTTGGGACAAGTGACACAAATCAGACTTGGAGCGTCCAGACTCATAAAACCAATCTGGATAAAGTCATTAGGTCACTAAAGTTCACAAATCAGATTTGTCCTCCTATAGTCTGAACATGGCTTAAATGTACATGTAAATGCATTTATTTAGAGCTTACATAAATGACAAGGCTCCTCGAATGATGGGCTGCAAGAGGTTTACATGTCATATGCATGGTGTGCTAGCCTGGGTAAACCCAGCCTCCACGTGACCTCTATCTATGTGCTATCAGTCACAATACTTGTGACTGATAGCACATAGATAGAGGTCACGTGGAGGCTGCAGGTTTACCCAGGCTAATGGTGTGCATGCTGACATTTTTTCATCCACAAATGTATGCAATCCAAAACAACAGCAGCAACCAGAAAGATATTGTCATCAGAGTTATAAGCTATTGCTGGACAATACGTACCCATTTAGCTTCTGGACAGAAATGTAATAGTCCTCAGAGTCCCTGGGTTTGAAGTCAATGCATGACTTGAGTCTGAACTGGTCAAAGGCTCTCAGGATGATTCCTCTAGCGTTCATCTCTTCAGTATGAGTTCATTGGTGATGATGCCAAGGTTGTGTTAAAGACATGCATGGTCCATGCAATGATAAAATGAGAGAAAGGTCAGACAATGAAATGGATGGAGGAGGTTCACGTCTAATAGGGATGAGACAATATATTGAAATTTAATATCGCAATTTTTTTTTTTAACAATATGTATCGTGGGGCAGAAACACTGGATTGAGACACAATAAACAGACATACCGTAATTCAGGGCGCATTGCAAAAACACACAATATAACTTCACCTGAGCATCTAATAATGATGTGCTGAGTCATGCAGACAAAATTTACCAAGGTCGTTTTCCAAGATATATGGAACTGGGGATGTCCATAGTTGACTCTGCTCAATAATGGTGGACCTTTGTGTGCTCTTCAAGAATATATAAGAATAAAGTCAAGTCCACATACATCAGTTTTAGATTTGAATGATTTACCTATAGTCTACACAATGTTAAACTTACCATCATAATATCATCCCCAAACAAGCCTGCATCTGTACAAAGCAGAGAAAAGTGAACATGTTTCCAAGGAAATCCAAGTACAAGCATTTACTGGCACATGATGTGACTGATGAAGCCTCCACACACACACAGCTCTATTTCAAATCCCTTTGTGTTTAACTTTACCCTTGTTTATTTCAGTGATGTCCTTCTCGTCATCAATTTCTGAAAAAGATAAATAGAGGAAATGCAGCTTTGTGAAGTTGCAGATGAAAGCTTACCAAGTAGCAGATAAGGCCAGTGGCGTGCCGTCCATTAGGCGAACTAGGCTAATGCTAGGGGCGCTTGAGCCGTTGGGGGCGCCAGAGAGGGTAATTTTTTTTTTTTTTTTTTTTTACAAATACTTTTTCATGATAATAGGCCTACTATCATCTTACAATAGTAGACAAAAAATAAGCACAACAACGTCTTAAGTCTTTAAATAATAGTGAAATCATTTTTCTAATTCTGGCTTTCTGGCTGCCTGGGCTGCAGCACTTTCACCACGGTCCCTAATCCATACCACCCCACCCCCTGCACGGCCGCACCCTCTTCTACCTGCTCGGAGCTTTTTCCCAGAGTGGGGGAAGCCCAAGGGAGCTGGAAGGTGGGTGCTGAGGGTGCTGAAGATTTTCGAAATTGTTGGATTTGGCTGTCTTGTGTTTATACCACCAACAAAATGCATTAAAAAACAGTTTGTGCTTCCCAGCTCTAATCTTATTTCATACACTCTCTCTTCAAAAGTGTTTGATTTTCATCATAATCTGGTTTTCCATAATAATAATAATAAGTTCAGTGTTTATGCCTGTGTTGCTGTCTGTTGTAGTGTAAAACGACAGGTGCTTACATGAAAGTGAGTGAGAAAAGGAGACGATACTGAATAATGACATCACAACAGTATAATCCTAATGTTAATTTAAAATTAAATATTCTTCTAAATATGGATGAAAGTCCAAAAAACGTAAAATTTTCTTCGGTGCTGCCCGGCAGCACCGAGAGTCCCTTCCTTACAGCACCCCCTACCTAAAAGTACTTCCAGCGCCACTGGGGAACGGCGATTCTGACCCTGCACTGCAGTGGTGGATTAGCTGCGATATAATTTGGATTATATTTTCTTTGGGGGGGGGGGGGGGCACCAGAAAAAATCTTGCCTAGGGCACCAACTTGGTCAGGCACGCCACTGGATAAGGCATACAGATAAATACACAGACAAGAAGAACAATAAGGTGACATGTTTACATGTTACATACATGTAGCTGATCACTCACAGAATAAGAGGCTAAGTGAACGTCAGGAACCTTGTCCATACAGAACCACTGAGCAATGAAGTCAAAAATCAAGAGAAGCTTTTACCCTTTTTCCTTCTTCGTTCCGGCTGTTAGAAAAACACATATCTCATATCATATCATTTGATCATCTCATATCATCATATCATTTCATATCAATATGACTTGAGCCATAACACAAATTAGGGTTCTTAGAAAACACTAATCAAATCATTATCAATTTTCAAATGACACATTTTAGCACTTTTGTACCATTTTCTCTTATCAGGAGAGGCTAATTCATATTCATTCTAAAGCCACATTTCGATTAAAATGGAATAGATAATGAATCGACAGACAGTACAACAAATAATAACTCTTACCATGGAGAATGTTGATGAGACTGCCAAGCTCACCACAAGGAGAATATAGGTATTCATCCTCTTTAGAGTATGTCTCTGGCCAGACTTACTTTGTACAACAGAGGCTATGTAAAAAGAAAAGAAAACAAATAAACACCTAAAAAAGGTTCACCCATATAGTATTATTATTTTTATTTGATAATATTTGCAACAAATCAAATTAAGCCACTATAGTATCCAACAAAATGCATTTGATTTGTTCAAAACAAATTAGGAATATTGCAACACAAACTTCAAATCACCAATTGATGAATGATTAAATTGCTTTCCGTAAAATCTGTATTTATCTAGGTAAGAGGACAGAAAGTGTGTATCTATAAGCCTATTGATGTTTACCTTGTGTCAGCAAGTTGGTTGAATGTGTCTCTTCCTCGAATGCAGCTTTGAAGTAGCCTACTATATATGAGGGAAAGTGTTCAGCGTGCATGCAACTTGGCTCTCCAGACAATGTGAACAGGTTTACATCACATTCTTCACTGATCAGTGACAGGGATCTGTCATCTGGTGTGACACTAGCTGTCGCAGTTCAAACTATTTGTATGTTGCAGAACAAGCACTAAAGCTGTCATCACACAGGGACATCCTGATAGCTTTACTACACGAACTCCGGTGACTTACATATATATACCGTATATATATATATATATATATAAACGTTAATTACAAAGTGCTTTATGACAAAGATGGTGTTTACAAAGTCCAAAAGAAGTCTGGCTGAATCCTCAAACTAATTATTTTGTGTAAACAATTAATTGCACAAACTAGCACACAGTGTCTGAAACATACTGGGTGGTTTATAGGGACATAACGACAGCTTTAGGGGTGAACTGCAGCAACTAGTGTCACAACATTTGACAGTTTGTGGTCTTTCAGTTTTAGACCCTGAAAATATATAATAGTTTCCATTTTGACATCAATCATCTGACTTTTTATGTGTAAGCCTGACGAAGCGTTGCGTTTTTCTTGCCCGTGTCTCCTCTATTTTTTGAAGTTGTACATTGTATTGTAAACCTGTGCAGGTTACCTGTAGTGTGCACCAACACTTCTGCATTAAGTTACATTGTATTGTAAACCTGTGCAGGTTATGTGCACCAACACTTCTGCATTAAGTTACATTGTATTGTAAACCTGTGCAGGTTATCTGTAGTGTGCACCAACACTTCTGCATTAAGTTACATTGTATTGTAAACCTGTGCAGGTTATGTGCACCAACACTTCTGCATTAAGTTACATTGTATTGTAAACCTGTGCAGGTTATCTGTGCACCAACACTTCTGCATTAAAAAGAAACCAAGAAGCTCCTTTTTCCACTATTGATCACTATTTTGACTTTGAGCTTGTTTGCTTTCACTTTCTCTGTTCCTCCTTTTGATGTGTAACTACAGAACACTTTGACCTTTGCCCTTTGCATGACAGACTACAACCAGCAGGTTCATTCACTGTCAAATACAAAATGACAAAATTAATTCCTATGCAGTGACTTTGAATTGCCGACTGATCCCTGACAGGTCCTTGGCAGGTCCCTGAGGTCCTTGGCAGATTAAACAAGGATAACATAAACCTAATTTAATATACTTAAACTTACCTTTTAACTTAAACAAATTCAACCTCATAATAAATAATATAGATATCATTAGTTTCTCTAAAGCAATGTCCCTGATGGCAGAAAAAAAAAAAAAAAAAAATCAGCTACCATGGGAGGGGGAATTTAACTCATTGAGTGCCAGCCACTTTTGGAGAACGGACGCTCCCAGTGCCAGAGTTTCAGAGCGTTTTCAGTGATTTCTCAAGGCCCACAGAATATTGTGTGATATTACTATGTAAACACCGAACACGCAAAAAGAACGATGAGACTCTCTTCTATCATCAGCAAAAACAGGTTTATTGATATCATTTTCCGTTCTTTAGTTATCAGCCGGAGAAGATAGCTTGATTTAACCAAAAACAGCCGTTTTTTTCTAGAAGCTGAGATAATGAGCCTTTTGTGAAATTAAACATTTCAAGCACATCACTGACTCTGAAGCTAATATTTTCTGATGTAGTCACACCTCAAAAATAATTTCCTTCAATAAAACAGTGAAGGCCAGGGAATTTTGTTTGGCAGAATAATATTTTTTAGCTGCAACCAGCAGCGCTGGCCCCTGCGTGCGCTGCTGGTTGCAGCTTCTTGCTGGTCTTGATTTACTGCTGGTGGGCATCGGATATTCTGGCTTGCGTTTGCCAATCCTGTCCTGCTGTCTGGGTCTGTCTGGGTCAGTGTTGTGTGCTGCTCTGCGTGCCCCCCCCCCCCCCCCCCCCCCCCCCCTCAACTGCAAACCCCTCCTCCGTGGGAGTGTCTCTGGTGGCTTTCTGCTGCGTTTGCTGTGCACAGTGAAGGGTGCGCTACATCCAGGCTACATCCAGCTTTTTTACAGCGTTCCGCGTGTGTTTGTCACCGGCTCCCATGCTTCCAGTTGAGAATAATAACAACTCCACGGCTGGTCATGCGGATGGGCTGTCGCAGCGGACACGGAGGGGCTCAATTGTGGCAGCAGATTGGCTGCTGCAGGCACAGCTATGCTTCATGCATATCGATGCATACGGATGCGATGCGATTTCCGTTTCCCCAACGACTTCTTCTCTGTTTTTTCCTCGCCTTTCTGTAATCTGGAGAGCACTGTCGCCACCTAAGGGTTCTGTAAAATAGGTTATACACATTCAATAGCTCCCATATTCTTATAGGAGATGTAAGAGGCTTAGATCCACGTCCCACCGTCAAAAAACGCAATTGACGAACATACTCGTCCTTGGCACTCTACGTTACTAAACCAATTGACGAACATACTCGTCCTTGGCACTCAATGAGTTAAGGTTGCTGAGATGACGTAGCAGGAAACAATCATCCAAATGTCAAAATGTAGCTGTACCATGACCAAAGTATCAGATCAGATCAAATCAAAAGATAAAAATGAACGCAACACAATATATTTTTAGCACACTTGTTGATCACATGATAATAATGCAGACAGACAAAGCATGTGATGAAGTAATCAGTCAAGCAATCATTGCATAACTTCAAGGAGAACTTCCAAAGCAGAAATATGACACTCTAGAGCTAGACTGTTTGGTAAAACCTGTTGGGATTTTTTGAAGAGAGCAATTTGTATTTTATTTTTTTGCACATATTTCTTTCTTTCTTTCTATCTATCTTTCTTTCTTTTATCTTTATTTATACGAGGGGAGTCTCACTACAGCAACGCTCTCTTTTTCAGGAGTGCCCTGTTCACATTCATACCTGGAAGCTGACCAGTACAACCACATTCTGTTCTGCTGGCCACTGAGCAACTCCACTGGAGCAGCTGGGGTTATTGGACCTTGTTCAAGGGCACGTCAGTGGTGGTAATGAACGTCAGTGGTGGTAATGAAGGAGGGGCCTCAATATATAGTACTTCAAAGCTTACGGAGTTCATTTGAGGAAGAGTACTCAACCAACAGGCTGGCAGAAGGTAAACATTATCAATAAGATATAGATACACTTTCTGTCTTCTTACTACATAAATACAGATTTTATGGAAAGCACTTTTATAATGAATAAATTGATGAAGTTTGCGTTGTGATAATTAGTTTTGAACAAATCAAATGCATTTGGTTGGATATTCGTTTATTTGATTTGTTACAAATATCACATTAAGATATGATATTCAACAAAATAACATTTCAATTGCCTTGGGGGTCTTGCACTCCCCAACTTTTCACAATATTACTGGGCATGTACCACCCACAAAATGTTATATTGGCTCTATAATGCAGACGTTGGAATTTCTGTTTGGACCTGTATGGAACAGTCATCTGTACGTTTTTCCTTGTGTTCCTATGCTCTCAATTGCCTCTGCCTGTTGTCTCTACCACAAATTCGATAGTTTTGTAATCAATACAAATCTGGGTCCAGTTCAGAAAACACTTTGGTCTCCACAATTCTTCTGCTCTGGCCCCAGTTTTGAATCATCTGTTTGAAGAATGGACAGACCATACATTTCCTATATGGTCTAACAAGGGCATAAAACACATCAATGACCTGTATAATGGTGGAATCTTTTCGTCTTTCACCGAGCTTTCATCCCGCTTTGACCTGCCAGGCTTTCACTTGTTTCGCTTTTTTCAGATGAGACATTTCATACAAAAATGGTTTCCTCACTTTCCCAATCGCCCCCCGAATAACCACTGGATATTTTTCTTACTTTGAATCCTCAGCGTCGATGTCATCTCACCTCTATCATCTACGGTCTAATTGACTCCTTTAACACAAGCCTCCCCGGCCAAACAAAAAGTTCACGGGAGGCGGATGTAGGTACTTAATTTCCAGAAGAACAGTGGAACCACATTGTTGACCTGGTCCACTCATTTTCAATTTGTGCAAGGCATGGCCTATTACAGTTAAAGTCCCTGGAAAACAAAATCCACAAAAACCTTCTAACTATTAAATTTAGGGTCTTATGTGAGTCTGTGTGCCTCAGAAAGTAGGAGACATTAGTTTTAACCCAAACCCCCAAATTCGCCACTTTTCTACAAGGTCTGGATTTCCACTTCCTCATTGAAGAGAGCGGTGCTAAAATGAATGAATGAAAATGAATGATCTTATCATGTCATAAGATTTAATCGAATCGCACGCACGCACGCACGCGCACACACACACACACACACACACACAGTAGCGCTGTGCACTCGCAGCGGCAGTCTCTCTTCCTCTTCCTTGGGTGGTTCAGAAGGCACTGTGGGTTGGGTGGTTCAGAAGACACTGTGGGTTGGTTCAGAGGGCACGGTGGGTTGGGTGGTTCAGAAGACACTGTGGGTTGGGTGGTTCAGAAGGCACTGGGGGTTGGGTGGTTCAGAAGGCACTGTGGGTTGGGTTGGGTGGTTCAGAAGGCACTGTGGGTTGGGTAGTTCAGAAGGCACTGCGGGTTGGTTGGTTCAGAAGGCACTGTGGGTTGGGTGGTTCAGAAGGCACTGTGGGTTGGGTGGTTCAGAAGCCACTGTGGGTTGGGTGGTTCAGAAGGCACTGTGGGTTGGGTGGTTCAGAAAGCACTGTGGGTTGGGTGGTTCAGAAGGCACTGTGGGTTGGGTGGTTCAGAAGGCACTGTGGGTTGGGTGGTTCAGAAGGCACTGAGGGTTGGGTGGTTCAGAAGGCACTGTGGGTTGGGTGGTTCAGAAGGCACTGTGGGTTGGGTGGTTCAGAAGGCACTGGGGGTTGGGTGGTTCAGAAGACACTGTGGGTTGGGTGGTTCAGAAGGCACTGTGGGTTGGGTGGTTCAGAAGGCACTGTGGGTTGGGTGGTTCAGAAGACACTGTGGGTTAGGTGGTTCAGAAGGCACTGTGGGTCGGGTGGTTCAGAAGACACTGTGGGTCGGGTGGTTCAGAAGGCACTGTGGGTTGGGTGGTTCAGAAGGCACTGTGGGTTGGGTGGTTCAGAAGACACTGTGGGTCGGGTGGTTCAGAAGGCACTGCGGGTTGGTTGGTTCAGAAGGCACTGTGGGTTGGGTGGTTCAGAAGGCACTGTGGGTTGGGTCGTTCAGAAGGCACTGTGGGTTGGGTGGTTCAGAAGGCACTGTGGGTTGGGTGGTTCAGAAGGCACTGTGGGTTGGGTGGTTCAGAAGGCACTGTGGGTTGTGTTGGGTGGTTCAGAAGACACTGTGGGTCGGGTGGTTCAGAAGGCACTGCAGGTTGGTTGGTTCAGAAGGCACTGTGGGTTGGGTGGTTCAGAAGGCACTGTGGGTTGGGTGGTTCAGAAGGCACTGCGGGTTGGTTGGTTCAGAAGGCACTGTGGGTTGGGTGGTTCAGAAGGCACTGTGGGTTGGGTGGTTCAGAAGACACTGTGGGTTGGGTGGTTCAAAAGGCACTGTGGGTTGGGTGGTTCAGAAGACACTGTGGGTTGGGTGGTTCAGAAGGCACTGTGGGTCGGGTGGTTCAGAAGGCACTGTGGGTTGGGTTGCTGGGGCTTATTTTTGGGGCAGAGGATGGTGGGGCGGGAAGGGAGGGGGAAAAAGGGAGAAAATTACCTCTTAACACGTATACATGCAAACTCTACTGTATGTTATACAAACGTGTACACTATTTTTTGAATACCTTACATGCCCACGTATATACTGTCCTGTCTGATAATAATTATTGTGGAAAAAAATAAAAAAACATTTCAATAATAATATCCTCTATGTGGGGATTTTTTTCCTTCTTTTACAAAGTAGTCTGGCCCAAGGCATATCTGTAAAGACGATGAATACCTATATTCTCCTTGTGGTGAGCTTGGCAGTCTCATCAACATTCTCCATGGTAAGAGTTAGTTTAATAGTAGTTTTTTAATAGTTGTTTTGATTGTACTTTCTGTAAATTCATTGTCTATTTTAACTGATCTAATTTTAATCAAAATGGGATTTTAACATGAATATGTATCAGTGTCTCCTCATAATGAGAGGAAATGGTACAAAAGTCCTGTAATTTTTCTTTTAATAATTAAATTGATAATGATTTGTGTTTTCTAAGAACCCTTGATATGATATGAGATGATATATTATATCATAGATTGAGGAGAGAGGAGAATGTAGAAAATAGTTTGGTGGGGTTAGTGGCGGAGGACTGTATTTCAGAAATGAAGAAGGATGATTTGGCTGATGAAACTGCATGGGTGAATTTGGAGAAAATATGTTGATAGGCTGAGAGGTCGTTGGGGTGCTGTGATTTCTTCCATTTTCTTTCTGCTGCCCGAAGCTCCATCCGATAATTTCGGAGGGCTTCGGACAGCCAGGGAGCAGGGGGAGAGGAACGAGTGGTGAGTTGGTTGGTGAGTGGACAGAGGGAATCGAGTGCAGATGATATATGATATATGATATATGATATGATATGTGTTTTTCTAACAGCCCGGTCGAAGGAAGAAGGGTAAGCTTTTCTTCATTTCAGCTGGTTTGAATTCATGGCTTACAAGGTACACATCTTTCTATTTCATCTGCAAGTTCACAAAGCTGCATTTCTTCTTTTCCCCTCAGAGATTGATGATGAGAAGGACATCACTGAAATAAACAAGGGTAAAGTTCAACAAGAAGGGATTTGAAATACAGCTGTGTGTGGAGGCTTCATCAGTCACATCATGTGCCATTAAATGCTTGTACGGATTTCCTTGGAAACATATTCACTTTCCTCTGCTTTGTATTACAGATTCAAACTTATTTGGGGGTGATATTCTCATGGTAAGTTTAACATTGTGTATATTAGACTATGGTATATCGTTTTATCAAGAAGAAGTTCCAAGCAGGAGGATAATAACTTTATACAGTTTATATTGGATATTATAGGGAAATCAGTCAAATATACTGTAAAACAACTGAAGTGTGACTTACATGTCTTATATATTCTTATACATAGGTGGGCACCCAAAGGACCACCATCATTAATCAGAATCAACTATGGACATCCCCAGTTCCATATGTCTTGGAAAACGACCTTGGTAAATGTTGTCTGCATAGTGACTCGGCACATCATTATTAGCCTGGGTAAACCCAGCCTCCACGTGACCTCTATAGCACATAGATAGAGGTCACGTGGAGGCTGGGTTTACCCAGGCTACATCATTATTACATGTAGATGCTCAGGTGGAGCAGCTCTATAATCTATAATCTATAATCTATAATCTATAACCTAAAAGCTCTGTGAGTTATATTGTGTTTGTTTTTGCAACAGACACTGAATTATGGCGTATACTGTTTAGTGTTCCTCAATCCAGTCGTCAAGGCTCACCTCTCCTACAAGTTACATTTCACACTTTTAGCAGTGCTTTGTTGCTTTTGCTACTGGCATATAGGGGTATCAAAAATAATCGATTATAAGATGCATCGTGATTCGGACGTGCACGATTCTGCATCGATTCACAAATGTCAAAAATCGATTATAAAAAAATATATATATAATCAAATAGAATATAATGGAAGTACATGCAGTTGTTTATTTTAATTATGGATCATAATACAATGCAATTCCAAATGCACTTTTATTTTAAAAGCAGCCACACAGTGAGAAAAAATAAAGTGAGAAAAAATAAATCATGTATTGGGGAAAAAAAGCGATGCATCGATTTAAGATGCATGCATCGATAATTGTAATCAAATCAAATCGTAGCCCTCTGAATCGTAATCGAATCGAATCGTGAGGCCAGTGAAGATTCACAGCCCTACTGGCATAGGTGCAAACACCAGACGCGTCACAAATAGCCATGAAGCACACTGTACTTTTGGCGCCTTGTTAAACAGATTGTTAAGTCGCTGTCACTCAAGACGGCGCTGCTTGTGTTGACTTGGGCTAACTGATGGCTGATTTATGCACTCTGTGTGGGTCCATCCCAGCTGCTGCTGCTGTGTGGAGGAGACCTGAGTACTCAGGCAGAGTCCGTCTTTTGCACCCAAGAACATAACAGTTATTTTTGGTCTAGGATGATTCAGCTGGACGCTTTCTATCCTTCTCCCCATGACGGGGTGAGAGAGGAGAGGTTGCACTGTCTATGCCCCCTGCACGTGTTGGCATGATGGGGCACACACAGCAGCTAGTGTGCTATGCAGGCTGGGAAAACTGTGTCCGAGCAAGGGCTCGCCCACTGGCTCTGTTAAGGGATATCACAGCTTATGTGCTGGCAGGCAGAGACCCGCCCCCTTGCTCAACTTGGCATCCCTGATGACATCACAATTGCTCAAGTGACCATCACTGATCACTTCATGGAGTGCACGAGTGACGTCACTCAGCGCACGATTGCTTCACTTCGCATAGACATTGTGACATCATCAGTGACATCACAATTGCTGATGTGGGACAAAAATATAAACAAAACAGAACCCACTTACTCCTTTTATGATGATATATCGTCCAATTCCTAGAAAGCACCAGTGTTCTTGTCTGATCAGTACCAGGAACATGAATGAGCCTCATCCATCCATTTCATTGTCTGACCTTTCTCTCATTTGATCATTGCATGGACCATGCATGTCTTCAACACAACCTTGGCATCATCACCAATGAACTCATACTGAAGAGATGAATGCTAAAGGAGTCATCCTGAGAGCCTTTGACCAGTTCAGACTCAAGTCATGCATTGACTTCAAACCCAGGGACTCTGAGGACTATTACATTTCTGTCCAGAAGTTAGACGGGTATGTATTGTCCAGCAATAGCTTATAACTGTGATAACAATTTTGTTGTGGTGGTTGTTGTTGTTGTTGTTGTTTTACATTGCTTTGTTTATACTGGTTTGCATACATTTGTGAATTAAATTTGATCATGCACATCTATGCACATGACATTTAAAATGTCTTATGTTGTTTATGTCAGCTCTAGATAAAGGCATTTACCGGTAGTCATTTAGCCGATGATGTTACCAAATGGTTTTAGTTTTATTTATTTGCACACAATAAAAACATAAACGGGTATCTTTTTTTTATGCAAACAGGAAAGTAATGTGCATGTAGAAGACAGGAAACCCTGGAAGGGCTTAATCAGGGTCTCTACATCAGAAAACAAAATAATAATAATAATAATAATAATAATAATAATAATAATAATAATAATAATAATAAAAGTGTGTGCACAGCAGGCAGTGCTCAATACAAAAAACTAAGGCAAATGAACAACTCGTGCCGGAAGACATTTCGTGTTCACGAACCTCAGTAACTTAGGTTACTGAACACTTGCTACTTTCTTTCGTGAACATGTCTGTACTGACTATATTTTGTCAATAGAGGGGAGCAGAGAGCCATTTGAGCCATTTTGAGCCGTGTTCACCCTGCATATGTTGGTGTACACCGTGCATGCTTTATCTTTTTTTTTTTTTTTTTACCTTTATTTATACAGGGGATGTAATATGTAAAAGCTTGTATCTCAAAAACGACTCAGGCTAGGAGGCTGATATTTCAACTGCAGCTTCTCCTTATTATAGAGGACCAGCCCTGTATAGCCCATTGTAGTATAGCTTAGTACATCGTACTACAGCATAGTACAGCCTAGTACAGCCTACTCCAGCCTAGCCCAGCATAGTACATCCTATTACAACCTACTACATCCTAATAGAGCCTAGTAATTTATAGTATAGCCTAGTACAGTTGAGTATATCCTAGTTCACCCTAGTCTAGCCTAGCCCAGGCTAGTACAGCCTAGTCCAGCCCAGTACACCCAAATAGAGCCTTGTACATCATAGTATAGTTCAGTAAAGCCAAGTGCATTATAGTGTAGCTTAGCACAGCCTAGTACATTCTAGTACAGTCTAGTACATTCTAGTATAGCCTAGTACAGCTGAATATAGCCTAGTACACCCTAGTCTAGCCTAGCCCAGTCTAGTCCAGCCTAGCACAGCCTAATGGAGCCTAGTACAGCCTAGCTCATCCTAGTACAAGCTAGTACACCTTAATAGAGCCTATTACATTGTAGTATAGCCTAGTACATTGTACTACAGCATAGTACAGCCTACTCCAGCCTAGCCCAGCATAGTACATCCCATTACAACCTACTACATCCTAATAGAGCCTAGTAATTTATAGTATAGCCTAGTACAGTTGAGTATATCCTAGTTCACCCTAGTCTAGCCTAGCCCAGGCTAGTACAGCCTAGTCCAGCCCAGTACACCCAAATAGAGCCTTGTACATTATAGTATAGTTCAGTAAAGCCAAGTACATTACAGTGTAGCTTAGCACAGCCTAATACATTCTAGTATAGCATAGTACCGCTGAATATATCCTAGTACACCCCAGCCTAGTCCAGCCTAGCACAGCCTAATAGAGCCTAGTACACATTAGCCAAGCCTAGCCAAGCATGCGCGGTGTACACCAACATATGCAGGGTGAACACGGCTGTTTCTCAAGAGAGGTGAGGGCTAGAAGGCTGATCTTTTGGTATGTTTGTGGCACCCCCTGCTACTCTACGACCACCAAGTGTCAGCCTTCTAGCCCACACATTTCTTGAGAAACAGCCGTGTGCACCCGGCATATGTTGGTGTACACCGCGCATGCTTTATCATGTAATATGTAAAAGCTTATAACTCAAAAACGACTCAGGTTAGGAGGCTGATACCAAAGTATGTTAATACCACCACGGTGCTCTATTAGTGTGCTGAGTTTCCAGTCAATAGGAGCAATTTGAATTTTGGACCAAAATCTGGAAACCAGCTCTCAGCTGCCGAAGGCAAAAAATCCAACTTCTTCCAATCCTCCTGCTACTCACAGGGCTGGTCCTCTATAAAAGGGAGAGGCTGCAGTTGAAATATCAGCCTCCTAGCCTGAGTCGTTTTTTAGATATAAGCTTTTACATATTACATGGTAAAGCATGCGCGGTGTACACCAACATATGCAGGGTGAACACGGCTGTTTCTCAAGAGAGGTGAGGGCTAGAAGGCTGATCTTTTGGTATGTTTGTGGCACCCCCTGCTACTCTATGACCACCAAGTGTCAGCCTTCTAGCCCACACATTTCTTGAGAAACAGCCGTGTGCACCCGGCCTATGTTGGTGTACACCGCGCATGCTTTATCATGTAATATGTAAAAGCTTATATCTCAAAAACGACTCAGGTTAGGAGGCTGATACCAAAGTATGTTAATACCACCACGGTGCTCTATTAGTGTGCTGAGTTTCCAGTCAATAGGAGCAATTTGAATTTTGGACCAAAATCTGGAAACCAGCTCTCAGCTGCCGAAGGCAAAAAATCCAACTTCTTCCAATCCTCCTGCTACTCACAGGGCTGGTCCTGTATAATAAGGAGAGGCTGCAGTTGAAATCTCAGCCTCCTAGCCTGAGTCGTTTTTGAGATATAAGCTTTTACATATTACATGGTAAAGCATGCGCGGTGTACACCAACATATGCAGGGTGAACACGGCTGTTTCTCAAGAGAGGTGAGGGCTAGAAGGCTGATCTTTTGGTATGTTTGTGGCACCCCCTGCTACTCTATGACCACCAAGTGTCAGCCTTCTAGCCCACACATTTCTTGAGAAACAGCCGTGTGCACCCGGCCTATGTTGGTGTACACCGCGCATGCTTTATCATGTAATATGTAAAAGCTTATATCTCAAAAACGACTCAGGTTAGGAGGCTGATACCAAAGTATGTTAATACCACCACGGTGCTCTATTAGTGTGCTGAGTTTCCAGTCAATAGGAGCAATTTGAATTTTGGACCAAAATCTGGAAACCAGCTCTCAGCTGCCGAAGGCAAAAAATCCAACTTCTTCCAATCCTCCTGCTACTCACAGGGCTGGTCCTGTATAATAAGGAGAGGCTGCAGTTGAAATCTCAGCCTCCTAGCCTGAGTCGTTTTTTAGATATAAGCTTTTACATATTACATGGTAAAGCATGCGCGGTGTACACCAACATATGCAGGGTGAACACGGCTGTTTCTCAAGAGAGGTGAGGGCTAGAAGGCTGATCTTTTGGTATGTTTGTGGCACCCCCTGCTACTCTATGACCACCAAGTGTCAGCCTTCTAGCCCACACATTTCTTGAGAAACAGCCGTGTGCACCCGGCCTATGTTGGTGTACACCGCGCATGCTTTATCATGTAATATGTAAAAGCTTATATCTCAAAAACGACTCAGGTTAGGAGGCTGATACCAAAGTATGTTAATACCACCACGGTGCTCTATTAGTGTGCTGAGTTTCCAGTCAATAGGAGCAATTTGAATTTTGGACCAAAATCTGGAAACCAGCTCTCAGCTGCCGAAGGCAAAAAATCCAACTTCTTCCAATCCTCCTGCTACTCACAGGGCTGGTCCTGTATAATAAGGAGAGGCTGCAGTTGAAATCTCAGCCTCCTAGCCTGAGTCGTTTTTGAGATATAAGCTTTTACATATTACATGGTAAAGCATGCGCGGTGTACACCAACATATGCAGGGTGAACACGGCTGTTTCTCAAGAGAGGTGAGGGCTAGAAGGCTGATCTTTTGGTATGTTTGTGGCACCCCCTGCTACTCTATGACCACCAAGTGTCAGCCTTCTAGCCCACACATTTCTTGAGAAACAGCCGTGTGCACCCGGCCTATGTTGGTGTACACCGCGCATGCTTTATCATGTAATATGTAAAAGCTTATATCTCAAAAACGACTCAGGTTAGGAGGCTGATACCAAAGTATGTTAATACCACCACGGTGCTCTATTAGTGTGCTGAGTTTCCAGTCAATAGGAGCAATTTGAATTTTGGACCAAAATCTGGAAACCAGCTCTCAGCTGCCGAAGGCAAAAAATCCAACTTCTTCCAATCCTCCTGCTACTCACAGGGCTGGTCCTCTATAAAAGGGAGAGGCTGCAGTTGAAATATCAGCCTCCTAGCCTGAGTCGTTTTTTAGATATAAGCTTTTACATATTACATGGTAAAGCATGCGCGGTGTACACCAACATATGCAGGGTGAACACGGCTGTTTCTCAAGAGAGGTGAGGGCTAGAAGGCTGATCTTTTGGTATGTTTGTGGCACCCCCTGCTACTCTATGACCACCAAGTGTCAGCCTTCTAGCCCACACATTTCTTGAGAAACAGCCGTGTGCACCCGGCCTATGTTGGTGTACACCGCGCATGCTTTATCATGTAATATGTAAAAGCTTATATCTCAAAAACGACTCAGGTTAGGAGGCTGATACCAAAGTATGTTAATACCACCACGGTGCTCTATTAGTGTGCTGAGTTTCCAGTCAATAGGAGCAATTTGAATTTTGGACCAAAATCTGGAAACCAGCTCTCAGCTGCCGAAGGCAAAAAATCCAACTTCTTCCAATCCTCCTGCTACTCACAGGGCTGGTCCTGTATAATAAGGAGAGGCTGCAGTTGAAATCTCAGCCTCCTAGCCTGAGTCGTTTTTGAGATATAAGCTTTTACATATTACATGGTAAAGCATGCGCGGTGTACACCAACATATGCAGGGTGAACACGGCTGTTTCTCAAGAGAGGTGAGGGCTAGAAGGCTGATCTTTTGGTATGTTTGTGGCACCCCCTGCTACTCTATGACCACCAAGTGTCAGCCTTCTAGCCCACACATTTCTTGAGAAACAGCCGTGTGCACCCGGCCTATGTTGGTGTACACCGCGCATGCTTTATCATGTAATATGTAAAAGCTTATATCTCAAAAACGACTCAGGTTAGGAGGCTGATACCAAAGTATGTTAATACCACCACGGTGCTCTATTAGTGTGCTGAGTTTCCAGTCAATAGGAGCAATTTGAATTTTGGACCAAAATCTGGAAACCAGCTCTCAGCTGCCGAAGGCAAAAAATCCAACTTCTTCCAATCCTCCTGCTACTCACAGGGCTGGTCCTGTATAATAAGGAGAGGCTGCAGTTGAAATCTCAGCCTCCTAGCCTGAGTCGTTTTTGAGATATAAGCTTTTACATATTACATGGTAAAGCATGCGCGGTGTACACCAACATATGCAGGGTGAACACGGCTGTTTCTCAAGAGAGGTGAGGGCTAGAAGGCTGATCTTTTGGTATGTTTGTGGCACCCCCTGCTACTCTATGACCACCAAGTGTCAGCCTTCTAGCCCACACATTTCTTGAGAAACAGCCGTGTGCACCCGGCCTATGTTGGTGTACACCGCGCATGCTTTATCATGTAATATGTAAAAGCTTATAACTCAAAAACGACTCAGGTTAGGAGGCTGATACCAAAGTATGTTAATACCACCACGGTGCTCTATTAGTGTGCTGAGTTTCCAGTCAATAGGAGCAATTTGAATTTTGGACCAAAATCTGGAAACCAGCTCTCAGCTGCCGAAGGCAAAAAATCCAACTTCTTCCAATCCTCCTGCTACTCACAGGGCTGGTCCTCTATAAAAGGGAGAGGCTGCAGTTGAAATATCAGCCTCCTAGCCTGAGTCGTTTTTTAGATATAAGCTTTTACATATTACATGGTAAAGCATGCGCGGTGTACACCAACATATGCAGGGTGAACACGGCTGTTTCTCAAGAGAGGTGAGGGCTAGAAGGCTGATCTTTTGGTATGTTTGTGGCACCCCCTGCTACTCTATGACCACCAAGTGTCAGCCTTCTAGCCCACACATTTCTTGAGAAACAGCCGTGTGCACCCGGCCTATGTTGGTGTACACCGCGCATGCTTTATCATGTAATATGTAAAAGCTTATATCTCAAAAACGACTCAGGTTAGGAGGCTGATACCAAAGTATGTTAATACCACCACGGTGCTCTATTAGTGTGCTGAGTTTCCAGTCAATAGGAGCAATTTGAATTTTGGACCAAAATCTGGAAACCAGCTCTCAGCTGCCGAAGGCAAAAAATCCAACTTCTTCCAATCCTCCTGCTACTCACAGGGCTGGTCCTGTATAATAAGGAGAGGCTGCAGTTGAAATCTCAGCCTCCTAGCCTGAGTCGTTTTTGAGATATAAGCTTTTACATATTACATGGTAAAGCATGCGCGGTGTACACCAACATATGCAGGGTGAACACGGCTGTTTCTCAAGAGAGGTGAGGGCTAGAAGGCTGATCTTTTGGTATGTTTGTGGCACCCCCTGCTACTCTATGACCACCAAGTGTCAGCCTTCTAGCCCACACATTTCTTGAGAAACAGCCGTGTGCACCCGGCCTATGTTGGTGTACACCGCGCATGCTTTATCATGTAATATGTAAAAGCTTATATCTCAAAAACGACTCAGGTTAGGAGGCTGATACCAAAGTATGTTAATACCACCACGGTGCTCTATTAGTGTGCTGAGTTTCCAGTCAATAGGAGCAATTTGAATTTTGGACCAAAATCTGGAAACCAGCTCTCAGCTGCCGAAGGCAAAAAATCCAACTTCTTCCAATCCTCCTGCTACTCACAGGGCTGGTCCTGTATAATAAGGAGAGGCTGCAGTTGAAATCTCAGCCTCCTAGCCTGAGTCGTTTTTGAGATATAAGCTTTTACATATTACATGGTAAAGCATGCGCGGTGTACACCAACATATGCAGGGTGAACACGGCTGTTTCTCAAGAGAGGTGAGGGCTAGAAGGCTGATCTTTTGGTATGTTTGTGGCACCCCCTGCTACTCTATGACCACCAAGTGTCAGCCTTCTAGCCCACACATTTCTTGAGAAACAGCCGTGTGCACCCGGCCTATGTTGGTGTACACCGCGCATGCTTTATCATGTAATATGTAAAAGCTTATATCTCAAAAACGACTCAGGTTAGGAGGCTGATACCAAAGTATGTTAATACCACCACGGTGCTCTATTAGTGTGCTGAGTTTCCAGTCAATAGGAGCAATTTGAATTTTGGACCAAAATCTGGAAACCAGCTCTCAGCTGCCGAAGGCAAAAAATCCAACTTCTTCCAATCCTCCTGCTACTCACAGGGCTGGTCCTGTATAATAAGGAGAGGCTGCAGTTGAAATCTCAGCCTCCTAGCCTGAGTCGTTTTTGAGATATAAGCTTTTACATATTACATGGTAAAGCATGCGCGGTGTACACCAACATATGCAGGGTGAACACGGCTGTTTCTCAAGAGAGGTGAGGGCTAGAAGGCTGATCTTTTGGTATGTTTGTGGCACCCCCTGCTACTCTATGACCACCAAGTGTCAGCCTTCTAGCCCACACATTTCTTGAGAAACAGCCGTGTGCACCCGGCCTATGTTGGTGTACACCGCGCATGCTTTATCATGTAATATGTAAAAGCTTATATCTCAAAAACGACTCAGGTTAGGAGGCTGATACCAAAGTATGTTAATACCACCACGGTGCTCTATTAGTGTGCTGAGTTTCCAGTCAATAGGAGCAATTTGAATTTTGGACCAAAATCTGGAAACCAGCTCTCAGCTGCCGAAGGCAAAAAATCCAACTTCTTCCAATCCTCCTGCTACTCACAGGGCTGGTCCTGTATAATAAGGAGAGGCTGCAGTTGAAATCTCAGCCTCCTAGCCTGAGTCGTTTTTGAGATATAAGCTTTTACATATTACATGATAAAGCATGCGCGGTGTACACCAACATATGCAGGGTGAACACGTCTGTTTCTCAAGAGAGGTGAGGGCTAGAAGGCTGATCTTTTGGTATGTTTGTGGCACCCCCTGCTACTCTACGACCACCAAGTGTCAGCCTTCTAGCCCACACATGTGGCCCTTGGCCCCGCCCACATTCAAGATTCTAGATTTTTATTGTCACTCCATGGTACAAGTATCACGTGTGAAATTCTTGTGCTGTGGACTCCGTTTATGACATAGTACAAATAGGCAACAAGCAATGAGCAATAGGCAATAAGAAATAGGCATCAATAAGCAATACTAAGCAGCAATAGGCAATAAGGCAGAATAGCGATAAGACAAGTCAGTGGCTTATTCATTGCACATAGGTGCACATGTCATGTGCATACGTTAGACGTGTTCAGACATTTTAAATTCGACGTATTTGACATGCAGGTGCAAATAGCATGTTTAAACATACAATTAACATTAGGCATTGTGCATACGTTGGACGTGTTCAGACATTTTAAATTCGACGTATTTGACATACAGGTGCAAATAGCATGTACCTTATTAAACATACAATTAAACATTAGGCATACATAATGGTAGCAGCTGCAGTACGGTACGGTACGACTACTACACTATTTGTGTATGTTAAGGAGTCTCGTGGCCTGCGGGAAGAAACTGTTCCTCAAGCGATTTGTGCGTGCTTTTGGAACCCTGTATCTCCTCCCTGAGGGTAGCAGGGAGAACAGGCTGTTGTGGGGATGGTTTGTGTCTTTGATGATCTTCAGGGACCTCCTGAGGCACCGCTGGTTATACAGTTCATGCAGATCTGGCAACTCATCTCCTGTTACGTGCTGGGCCGCGCGCCTCACCCTCCGTAGCGCCCTGCGGTCCATGGCGGTACAGTTCCCGTACCAGGCGGTGAAGCAGCCAGTCAGCAGGCTTGCAATGGTGCCTCTGTAGAAGTCCCTGAGGATTTCTTTCCTTAGCCCAAATTTCTTCAGGCGCCTGAGTCCGTGTATTCGCTGTTGGGCCTTTTTGACAACAGTGGCGGTGTGGCCGGCCCAGGTCAGGTCCTGGTGGATGTTGACTCCCAGGTACTTGAAGCTGTCCACCCTTTCCACCACTGCGCCGTTGATGGTGATTGGGGGGTGTGCGCCCCCCCCTCTCCTGTAGTCCACAATTATCTCCTTGGTCTTGGAGACGTTCAGAGAGAGGTGGTTGTCCTGGCACCATTGTTCCAGGACCCTCACCTCCTCTCTGTAGGCCGTCTCGTCGTCCCCCGAGATCAGCCCCACGACTGCTGTGTCGTCTGCAAACTTCACAATGGAGTTTGAAGTTTGAGTCGCCACGCAGTCGTGGGTGTAGAGGTCGTACCAGAAGGGGCTGGAGACGCACCCCTGGGGCGCTCCTATGCTGATGGTCAGTGGGGAGGAGGTGAGGTTGCCCACCCTCACCACCTGGCGGCGGTCTGTTAGGAAATCCAGGATCCAGTCGCACATTGCCGTGTTTAGTCCCAGATCCCTGAGTTTGCTTACCAGCCTGGAGGGTACTATGGTGTTGAATGCTGAGCTGTAGTCCACGAACAGCATTCTTACATAGGTGTAAGAATGGTGTGGAGCACGTGTGCTACTGCATCCGCTGTGCTCCTGTTGGGGCGGTATGCAAATTGTAGCGGGTCGTGGTCCGGCGGGAGTGTGCGGGAAGTTGCTAGCATGTTAGCTTAGCATTACCTTAGCATAAAAAAAAAGATAAAAAAAGTTAGCTTAGCATTAGCAAAAAAAAAAAAAAAAAAAAAAAAAAAAAACACCAAGTACTTTTCCCATACAAAAAAAAAAAAAAAGTCTCTTAGCCGTTTCACCAAACGACTCCAATCAACCCAATTCATGCTCATATGACACCCCCCCAACAACCCATATGCAAAACAGCCTAGGGTTGGCCAAAATGCCATGTTCAAAGCCTATTTACACCCACTTCCGGTCACTTCCGGCGGAAGCCCCGCCCATATTCGGGACCAGCGCATAAAACTACATAAGACTACATGTCTAACTTCCTAACCCTAGTTCCAACTTAGCCCTTCAACATGGGTGAACGGTCTACAACCCTAACAACCTAGTGCAAATTTCAGCTAGGGTTGTCAATTAACTCCCCTGGACCACCTGGAGCTATAATTTCAATTGGAGCATGTAGCCCTCCTATAGGAGAGTAGATCCTGAGAAAAGATTAGCCAAAGTCCCCTCCCCCTAGGCAGGGGGGCGGTCCAATCGTTTAAAAATGTTGAAACTAGGGGTGCTAATAACTCCTAAAGTAAAAGGACTAGAAGGCTGTCCTTTCTTGGGGGAACTCCTCTCACACCCCTCTTCCCGCCGACAAAAAATGGGAGGTCAAAACGCCCCCTAAAAATCGGAAGTCGCGTTTCGGCCATTTCCCTTGCTTTTTGGCCAAAATGAAGTCGGTTTTCGGGCTCCTCGCCAAAAATGGAGTCCTTAGAGTACCTACATGGCTATAAAAAAAAAAAAAAAAAATTTGAAAAAAAAAAAAAAAAAAAAAAAAAAAAATCAAACCTGAATAACTCCTAGGGGAAGTAACTTCAAGGTGTAATTTTTTTTGTGGGAACTCCTCTCACACTCCTCTTTCAGCCCACAAAAAATGGGAGGTCAAAACGGAACTTTTTTTCTTTACAAAAAAAATGTCGTATCTTTATATTCACTAAAATTCAGTAATTGAAGCTACAACCAAAATGACGGTTTGAGCATGTACTAGGGGTTGTCAACATACACTGTAGCCAAAATTTCGGCTCAAGGTTGAGTGGAACTGTGTCCCTGGCCCAAAAAGAGATGTAAATTTTGCAGGATTTCGTAATTTCGTGCGTTTTCTTATTTTTTTCAACTCTGCGGGACCACAGCTCGCTCAGCGTAGCTCCGATTAGCCTACCCTTTGCTGAGAGTAGGCTTTAGACTGTCTCCTACGTGTCCAGCAACTTTGAAAGGGCTAGCTTCAATTACTGATTTTTACTGAATTGTTGCATCCGACATCCGTCTTTTTTTTTTTTTTTCCAAAAAACCAAAGTTATTCCAAATGACACCAAACTCGTGATGAGGGGGGAGGGGTGGCAGGGGAGGAGGGGGGGGTGATGGGGGGAGGGAGGTGGCAGGGGGGGGCGGAGAGGGGGGGTGGTGGTGGGGGGGAGGGGAGGGTGGGGGGGAGGAGAGGGTGGGAGGTGATGGGGGGGAGGGAGTGGGAGAGGGCTGGGAGAGGGGGGATGGGAGGCGCTCTGCCAGAGGGGTCGAACCTAGCGTAGAACGCGTTGAGTTCGTCCGGTAGGGTGGGTGATGTGCTGGGGTTCTGTCGTTTCACCTCTTTGAAGTCTGTAGCAGCATGGAGGCCTTTCCACAGGTGTCTGGGGTTGTTGGTGTCCAGTTTTGACTCCAGCTGCCTTCCATAGTCTCTCTGTGCTTTTTTAATAGCGGTCCGGAGGGCATATTGTGCCTGCTTGTATTGTTCTGGTGTGCCTGAACTGAAGGTGGTGGTCCTGGCGTGTAGGGCAGCCCTGACCTCGCTGTTGATCCAGGGCTTTTGGTTTGGCATTATTTTTACTTTCTTTGTGGGGACTATGTCGTTGGTACACTTCTTAATGAAGCATGACACCGTCTCTGCGTACGCGCCCAGGTCTCCTGCCGCTCTGAACTCCTCCCATGCTACTTGGTCAAAACAGTCCCTCAGGATGTCGTCCTGAGGTCCCCACATGCCACCAGGGCTACTTACTATCTAAATTGATCTCAGAAGGGTGGGGGGTGACGCCCCTTGGCCTCGCCCACTTCCATTTAAGGTTATCATTGTAGTTCAGGACCTCCGGCTGAACACACGTGCAAAGAATTTAGTCATTCTCTCCATCCGCATCAATGTTATGGCAAATTAGCTGTTCCCCGGCCTTCTGAGCGACCCTGATTGGCTCTCATCTTGGCATGGCTTAACAGAATGAGGCGATATTCGCTACACTAGTTCAGGACCTCCGGCTGAACACACGTGCAAATTTTTTTGTCATTCTATCCATCCGCTGCAATGTTATGACAAATTAGCTGTACCCCGGCCTTCTGAGCGACCCTGATTGGCTCTCATTTTGGCATGGCTTAACGGAATGAGGCGATATTCGCTACACTAGTTCAGGACCTCCGGCTGAACACACGTGCAAAAACTTTAGTCATTCTATGCATCCACTGCAATGTTATGGCCTTAAAGCTGTGTCCGCTTCTGTCAAAGTCACCTTTGTGTCATTTACCACAATTCTGTAAAAATCAGTAATTGAAAATAGCACGAAAACAACTCTTTGACAATGTACTATGGGTTCTCTAGTTACACCTTGATTGTTCTGAGTAGCCTACACTGCCCCGCCCCCAAGTAGCGAGACGGAACCCCACGTGCAGCTTCAATTAAGTACTGCAGCTGAACTCATTTTGTGCATCTAGTCTATTGAGGGTAATCTTCAGCCACATCAATCACATGGTTTCCTTCCGGTGTGCAGGGACCATATTTTCCATTGGGTAATGTGGGACGTGTGTAACACAGGTGAATTGAACATTCTGCCATATACACACTCACCTATCCACAGTCCTGTATAATGATTGGACAAGCAAAACTGTCAACTCAAACACCTGAGCCAATCGGCTGCAGGCTCTTCAGTCCTGCACCCGCCCCCTTTTCTTGGTCTGGGAAGAGGAAATCACTGCCTCACTCTCTCACTCACACCTGCTGAGAGCAGACCCCACACCTTGATGCAAGCAGGCCACAAACCTTGACTCATGTTCACGTTGACTGACATTGGACATTTGGAACCTGAATATTGGAAACTGGATGCAACACTGCTTTTTACACCACATGGGTGAGTGCATCCTCATTACAGAAAGCATGGAAATCTTCTGCCATCATTGCTAAAACCAGCAATGATAAATGCTAAGCTACATGCCAAGATAAATGCTAAGCTACCATGCCAACTACAGCCTTCACTATATATGCAAATTGTAATCAAGCCATCACTCAACAGTGTCTGATCTGAGGAACTGCTGCTGTTGTGGAGGAAACCGTGCATGCGAATACTGGATGGGCTTCATAGCTGGAGCTAAATGGATGGCGAGCTAAACCAGAAGAACCTTGAACTCTGGGCAGGCCTCAAGCCTAACTCACTCCTACCATAGGCCCCATTCCCCTTGGGTGGTAGAACTTTACACACTAGTCTTTACTCATTTTTTCTCTCCCCTTCTCCCTCATTGCACACAGGTCATATGGGTTGTGCAATTATTGTCATAACAATTGTCAAACTTGAAGCACTTTAGTCACAATAGTCACTTTATAGTGTGAACTGAATTGAAGGCTTTATGGGATTGTGCAATTGCATAGTATTTATGACGGGGAAGAAGATGGGAATGAAATGAATAGAAATGTGATTATTTGACTCAATGAATTGATTTGAACATTAATGGACTGAACGGAAATCACCACTAGTAGTGCTACTTTACAGAAGGTGTAAACCCACTCTTTTTGTTATCTAAAAGGCCTCTTTATATTTACTTTATTTGTTGTTTTTCTTGATTTATTTTCAAGTGTTTTTTGTTATGTGTAGCCAGGCTAACTTAGAGGGCTGGCCCATGTTGTAGTCAGGTTCCCTCCCTAGTGATTTACACCCATCCAGGCCCAGGTGCTGCTGCTTAGATAATTAGGTGCACCTCAATAAATACTGTGTCTTGTGGGGCTGAGCTGTCCTTATCCCACACTCTTTGGTTTTCCCTGGAAATGGTTGCTTGGAGCTTGGTTGCTGACACTATGTGAGTAAGGTTGTATGTTGGGTGACTTGTATGCAGGTACTTCCTGGTTATTTCCACTGTTACTGTCTAACCATGACTGTTTGTAGGCAGAAGTGAACATGCGGCCTAGAACATTCATCACAGCTTGAGAATCCCAAGAGCTTTATTCTCTGTGAAGGTAAAATGTTCATAGAGGTATTTGTCACAGAACATATAGATATATGTATTAATACTTGTGTTTCGCCTGTCTCTTTACAGTAGCGGCCAGCTGCTGTTTTGCCCTTTCTTTATTGTTTTATTTATTTTGTTGTACTATTTCACTTTCTGTTATACCACTGCCTGTTTTTAATTGTTACGTTCTGACTGCAGGTTGTCCCGGCCAGGAGTGGAGAAATTGTCCCATTGAGAGGGGCTGAGTGTGTGAATCCCCGTGTTCCTAGTTATCTGTGGGTTTGTGTTTTTGGTTTGCCGTGCTGTTTGTAGTGTATCCCCACCTAGTCTTAATTTGGGATCGCATTTTAGCTTTTAGCTCCCTCTCTGGGGACTCTTAACCCCTCCTCCTGGTCGTTGAGCAGCTCCCATTTAGAACTATCTAAATGTGTTTTTAATTTATAAACAACCAGCCTTTTAGCATGTTAACCTTTTAACTTGGACTTTGTGCATTAAATAAACATGTACCCTTGTTATACTTGGAACATCTTGCCTCTGCTTTTCATTTAAGGGTAAAACTGAACTTTGGTTTAACTCTTTGGGTGAAATTCCCAAGGTGGCGTTGTCAATTTATGTAACTGGCTTCTTTGCATGGTTACATATGCATTTTCATTTTGTTGATCTAATACAAACCGGTTCTTGCAGTTCTGTGTCGGTGTGTTCATTACTCTTCCACCAGCTCCATAGTCAAACCTGGAACTAGTCCATACTCTACTGTATACTTGATTATATATGTCTCCTATTTACACTTATTCCAGCATAAGTGCTACACGTGCACACGGTGTGCACGGACCATATTTTCCATTGGGTAATGTGGGACTGTGCCACACTGTGGAACATGCTTGAACTGCAAGAAAATGGCATGAAAATGACAAAAAATCATTGTGGGTTATCTGTAGGACTGATGGGCAAACAAGTGGTGTCCACTCGCAGAGGGGGGCCCAGAAGACATGTAAAGTCCACCCCCTGATTTTTCACGCCCCCACGTGCCGCACAGTAGGGCCCGGAAATTTGCGTGTTCACCGGACAAAGGCCTGTGGGCTTCGTGACCCAAAAACCTATACAGGTAATAATAATAATAATAATAATAATAATAACAATAATGCATACAAAGCCTACAATACAACAGAAACAAGAAAACAAATAGACAAAGAAAAGAAAATCAACAGGAACAAAAGAAAAAAGCAATAAAAAAATAAGTGAGTATAGACAGTTAAGATGGCAATGTGAGGTGGATGTGTGATGTACGAGGGCTATGTGTGACTCAGGTTCTAAGTTTGCATTTAAATGAGTTGATATGATGCGTGGCAATATTGATATAGCCTATGTGTTCCATAATATGGCACAGCTGTAGTATATTAAAAATGGGTCCATTGTTGGTAGTGAGACAGTATGGGGGGTGAAGGTGATCTGAATGTCTTGTATTATGTGTCTGTTAGAATTTTGTTGGAAGTATAACCTACACGGTGCAGGGAGAGAGACAGGTCAGATACATTTCTAAAGATACAATATGACATTTTGCAGCTGCTGGTATTACACCTGATTAACACTCCAGCATTTTTAGGGCATGGCCACTAGGGGCTGAGGTGTACAGCATGTCTGTTCCATTGACTGTAAAAAGAATAGAGAGCCAAAGTCCACGTCACTTCCAGCTTCAACAGGTCCACCAGAGACCTTTCATCCGCCATTTATTTTCTCATAGACATTTCGTAAAATGCGTATAAAATTTGTTTTACTTGCTCAAACCAAACGATTCAGCTATATTTAGAATCAGGAGAGACTATAGAACATTTCACTCGGACCAAAAAAAACACTGTTTTTTTTTTTTTTTTTATCTGCCATTTCATTTAACGTGTTTATTCCCACTGTATTTGATTGAGCAAGACAGTTTCACAAAAATGATGTCAACTAGATAAAGTGACTTTCTGGCTTATCAGTGATGTGAGAAAATGTGTATAATAGTATTTATAGTATATACCTTTTCCTTTTTAGATGTTTCTCATACATTGGGCAAGTGTTCAATGGACTACAGGTCCTCTCCATCGGACAAGATTGTGATACAATTTCCACCGTTGAACATGAATTCCTCCATGCTCTTGGCTTCTATCACGAACAGTCCAGAAATGACAGAGATGATCATGTAACCATTGTGTTGGAAAACATCCTAGACGGTTTGACTCAGATTAATCTCTTATTCATTACAACCACAACTTACTTTTATTACTTTAGGGTGGTGAGGTAATTGACAATGTTCTGTCTCTAGGTAAAGAAGGGAACTTTGACAAAGTTACCAATAGCAACACCCAGGGAGTTGCATACGACTACAACTCAGTGATGCACTATGGTGAATATGCATTTACCAATGGCAACGGCTCTACCATTATCACCAAAGACCCACAATTCCAGGACGTGATTGGTCAAAGACTGGAAGTGAGTCCTGATGACATGCTCAAGCTGAACCGCCTCTACCAATGCGGTAAGTGGCCAATCCCCAGCGACGATGTCACCAGCCAATCTCTACTGGCCAGCCAATCCCCTACTGCAAACACACCTGCAGGGAATAAAGGTGCTCACACAGCAGTCCTCTCACTCTCCACACACAAGCAGCAAAGATCCTCCCACAGAAGTGAGGTCTCGCTCCACACACACAAGGAATAAAATACTACAATTACGGCCTAAGGCCGTAACAGTGTACAGCGAAATGAGTTAAAGGTAGTTTAAAGGCCGGCTTTTCCGTGGGGGATATGAATATATATTAAATCTCACGCCCCTAAGGTTTTCGTTGAAATTTTTGAAATTGGAGGTTTACTCACAGAGATATCAACCGAAATCCACTCTGTGTGTTGGGGGGGGGGGGTGGTGGGGGGGAGGTGCGGGTGCAGGGACTCGAAATACTACATTTCCCACAATGCACTGGGCTCGCGTGGCCTTTGTTTTCATGTCCACCCCTCAGGCATTTGGCTGATATCAAACTCCAGTAGGTGGCGGTAATGCACATATATGTTTGCCAACCGCCATAAAACTCAAAGAAGAAGAAGAAGAAGGCTTCAACAATAAAACATATAGAGAAGAAGAAATAAATCGAAAATAAAATTGCCTCCAAATTGCACCAAATTTAAACCGAAGTATATATGTCGGGAGATGTCTTCATAAAAAAAAAATCATGCATTTTAAGGCATTTTCGTAGGAGTTACGCGCATCTGATGTTGTAACTATTTTCTGTAAAAATGTGTAAAAACGGGTACATTGCTCAGCGTTGATTTCGTTACTTCAACCCACCTACTACTAGATGTAAAATTTGACGAGCTTTCCAATGCCGCCAGTCCCGTGTCGGTACGTGCTTCCGTTCCCGAGATTGGTCTCTTTGCAAGGAACTATGGAAAGCTAATATTAGCTACAGCAGGCTAGGCGGTTGAAAAAGATGGCTGCCTTTTTGTTTTTGGTCAAGGCCTCTGAAGGGGCGTGGAGGACCTCTAGAGGCGGGACCATGGCCAACAACAGTTGTAGTTCATAGGTGCACGACTTCCGCAAGGCGGGGATTGTCGCTCTGACACGTTTTGCGTCAGAGCGACATGGAAATAATGTGATAGATGCTTGATAGGCATGGCAGTGAATAACCAATTTCAAAAATTTCAACGGATTCGAAAACCTTAGGGGCGTGAGATTTAATATATATTCATATTCCCCACGGGAAAGCCGTCCTTTAATAATTCACTGTTCCTATGGCCAGGTTCAGTGTTCATGGCATATGGTAGGCTACATTATCTGTAATCCTTGGGACTATCACAGGCTGACTGACTCACTGAAGATTTGGGACTATCTTGAATCCAGCTATAGAGACACTGCATGAAATAGGCCACGCCCATCACGGGGGAAAAGCTCCGTTCATTTCCACACACCAGCGTCATTTTCCTTGAATTAAACATAGCTAAAAGCTGTTGTGTGGTGGGCTGCACAGACAACAAATGTAAAAAATTGCCAGTTAAAGTTTTTTTGTACTCCTGAGCAAAACATTGAGAATTGGCGAGAAGAAAAATGTGGATCTAGCTGTCAAGAAGTAAGTTGGAGTGTTCATCTTCCGTATATACGATCTTTTTGTGCAACACGCAACCATGCACGTGACATAGGAGAACGCCGTTGCAGCAAGTTAGGTGTAACATTTGAACATCAACAAGCATTATGTTTGAGGTATCAGCTAATTTACCATCTACAGATGAGGCCATAGAGAGCCGCAGGAACGAGTCCGGAAATCATCGATGCTACAGTCCTGGTTCTTCACTGTTTTCGCCTATGGGAGTTTTGAATGGGTTTTTGGCGCGATGCTTCTAATAATCTCTCTGGGCAACGCGAACCAGTGTTTAGTAATATCATCTTCACACACGAGGACCACTTTTATGAGTTTTGAAGCTTTTACGTGCCGTTAAAAAGGCGGCTAGCTAGCAAACGGCTAAATGAGACTACACTGTTGAGTCGATGGGGATATATACGTCAATAACGTCACCACTTCAAAGGACGAACAAGGAAATTCTCTTTCCCTCACCTGGTTCAGCCCCGTTCAGCCCGGGGTAATCAGTGCACACATCAACAACAGTCCAGGTTGAGTGCTGACGTGACGTGGAAGCCTATGCGACAGTGTGTAGTGCTGGATTAGCTTAGCTCGAGCTTTTTACTTCTAGGGCTCGCATTTACGCTACAAAACTCATCAAAGTGGTCCTCATGTGTGAAGATTATCCGACTGAACTCTGGTTCGCGTTTGATTAATCTTGCGTTGCCCAGAGACCGTATTTGAAGCATCGCGGCAAAAACCTATTCAAAAATCCCATAGACAGAAACAGTGAAGAACCAGGAAGTCTGGGACTTCCGTGTTCTGACTACAAAAATACGTCATCCCTGCGGCTCTCTATTTCCACAAAGATTAACAACGGGTGTCTGCATGCATACCTTTGGCCATATATATGGGTGCTGACATTAATTTGTACTCTCCAGCAATCACTACTGCAATGTATCCCATTTTCGGTTCCTACAGATATTTGAGCAAAACAGGTAATATTCTTGTATCCCATGTTCTTCATACACCTCCACAGAGTCAACCATTGCATTTAAGATGTACTGCGGCTTTGACGATGAGACCATGTGTGGAATGAAACGCTGTTCAAAGAGTGGAGCGAGCGACTGGGAAAGAGTATCAAATGCTGCTGGGGGTCCTAGCACTGACCACACCAGCCTATCTACTGCCAGTCCTGAAAATGGTAAGGAAAATGGAAATGAAAAAAAAAAAAATCTGTGTAAATTCTGTCAAGGCATTCCTGAGATATTGCATTAACGAGCATGAAACAGGTGGTGCTAATGTCACAGTGACCTTGAACTTTGACCTTTGGCCACCAAAACCTAATCATCCTTCATCCTTGAGTCCAAGTGGGCGTTTAAGCCATTTTGAAGAAATTCCGTCAAATATTATTTTGAGGCACACTTGTAATATAAATTCACAGATCATGCCAATTGCTGAATGTGCATTTACAAACTGCTTCTCATTTGTGAACCTCTTTCTATATTTGTGAGAGAAATCTGTGTGGTGAATTTTGAGACTCCCCTGACGTCGCAGGTCAACGAACGTCACCATTGGCTGATAAAGCTGTCAATCAGATGTATGATTCTGATTGACAGATTCATCATGTTTGCTTTCAGCCAATCACGTGCCTTAAGGCAGGAAAGATAGCAGTCTGCCTTGCACATTTGTCCAGGTGTTATGCCGAGTTTTGCACCCCCGCTCGGCAGCAGCTAAACGCATCCCCACCCCACGGGAGCATATTGTAATGATTTCCTACAGAAATGTAACTGTTTAAAAGTGATATAACTGTCTGGGTAGACGTGACCTCCCTGATTTCTAAGTTAAAACAGCCCCAAAATAAGTTGGGGATGCAATTCTCGGCGGGGATACGGAAACGTTCACTCGTTCACACGTGCCGCAGGTGCAAATTAGAGCCGTGCCAAAATCATCTGTGATTCCAAAATGCCTGGGCAAACAGGATTTGGGCGGTCTTAAGTACCAGAATTATTCACGGGTGTGGCCTGGCAATGCCTGGGCGTTACATCAAACAAACCAATCAGATTCCTCGCAATCGCTGTTTGCGCGAGGCATGCTATATGCTGTAATTCTCTCCATGCGTAATAGAGTGTACTCACTCGTGCCGAGGACAGAGAGAGATGGAGAGAGCTTATTGACAGATCGTCTGTGGTGCCAACGACCCTCCGGGTTATGAAGGTGAATAGCCTATGTCCATTGTCCAACAAGTTTTCTCAATTCATTTCCTTCTTTGCGATGTGATAAAAGTTTCTCAGTGAGTTATAGTCGATTGCCTCACTGAATTATCTGCTAATGCCCAATTTTAGCAGCATAATTTGATGTCCTGGCGTGGCAAGGCTGTGCGTAATGACATATCCAAAAGGAATCTTACTCTGCACTGCGCTGCGCTGCACGGAAATTATGGTGCACTCAAGCGCAATGGGGTATTTAGCGCGTAAGAGGTGCTTTTAAAAGTTCTTAGCGCAAAGTAATTGTGCGCTGCTGACGATAGGATAATGCCATCTATCCCCACATTTTTGCGCTGAAACGCCTAGTTCGGCATGTGGCACACCTATGTCCAGTACAATTATAACAGGCATGCGCTGCGCTCTGCGTTAAATGAGCGCAAATGCTAAATTACTGCTTTTGCGAAGATAGGGCCCAAAGTCTGTCTGTCTGCATCCATTTATCTCATCAACAGGTTGGCCAATCAATCTGAAACTGCACATGGGCCTTGAGCATTGGCACAGGCAGGGACTGACAAAGCTGGTTTTTCAATTTTTCCAAATTAAACTGTTTCTGGCATTTCTGGCAACTGGCAAGCCTGCACCACACTGAGTTGGGGCGCGCACATCCCTGGAAGTCTGCACACAGTTGTGGTGCATGTGGTTATGGATATTGTCATATTAGAATTTCAAAATCTGAGCTGTAATCATAGCAACCAAATTAGGTTGATTAGTGGAATTTTTAAATACTGGAATGAACACAAAATGCATTATTCCAAGTAAGGTATGTGAGATCTCACAGTCAGATAGAGGGACACAGTCCAATCTGCCAGAATACAATAAGACTAGTCTATGCTGTTCTATTTCAAGATGCAGGTTACTTCATGCATGCCAGCACAGCATCCGGTCAGGAGGGAGACTCCGCCTGGCTGGAGACTAAGAGGATGAACCTCAGCAGGGAGTGTCACGTCCAGTGTCTCCAGTTCTACTACTTCCACAGCGGCAGCGGGTCAGACCAGCTCAACATCTGGATCAGAGAGTTCAACGACTCTAGAGGACAGCTACGCCTCATGGGACAGATCACTGGTAAATATAGTGTTTTCTCTTTCATTGTGATTTATCATAGTTTGCATTCAGGGTGTATCTGATCTAGTGCACCGTGTGTAAGTTGAGTAATTGAATGTAGTCATCACAGTCACAGCACATATTTTAATTGCTAAAATCCTCCCTCCAGGTCCCCCAACATCTCATTGGCAGCTCCACCATGTTCCCCTGGATGCCGCCATGGACTTCCAGGTGGAGTTTGAGGTTCATAAAGGAGCAGGAAGCTCTTCAGGAGGCTTCTCCATCGATGACATCAACCTGTCTGAGACCGAGTGTCCACATCTGACCTGGCAGATTAATAACTTTGAGGAACGTCTAAGAAATAGTGCGTTTGGAACTAGTTTGTTCAGCCCACGCCAGTACTCTGCAAGCGGGTATGGCTACCAGGTGGAGATAGAGCTTTCCAGAAGTTTTTTTGGGATGTATGTGAGGCTGGTGTCTGGTGACTATGATGACCAGCTGGAGTGGCCTTGTCCATGGAGGCAGGCGACCTTTGTAATGCTGGATCAGAACCCCAACATCCAACTGCAGATGTCCAAGCAAAAGAGCATTACCACTGATGGTGAGCTTCTGAAAAGCTGCATGAAATGCTCCAAAAATGCATGAAATCTTAAAAGAAAGTTACCACTTAAACAGAAATGATAAGAATACAAAGAATTATACTACTAAATATTTAATACGGGCGGCTGTAGCTCAGGAGGTACAGCGGTCGTCCACTAATCGCTTTGGATAAATGAGGTTGATGGTTCGATTCCCGCTCTACTGATTGTAAAGCGGTTTGGATAAAAGCGCTATAGAAATGCAGGCCATTTACCATTTAATACGGATGAAAGAAATATCACTTATATAAAAACAGCCTATATTACAGCTTTTCCTTTTAGGTTACCGTATTTACTTTTTTGTTGTATACCTTCTGTAAACAGGTAGCTATCTTTGGGATAACCCTCGTACCACTGGAACCGAATATGTCGATGATGAGGAAAATCAGACTTACTTTGTCGGCCCTTCGGTTGGAAGAAGGTTCTTTGCAGGACGGTCCGAGATGAATTCTAAAGACTTCCTCAATGGAGGGAGCCTTGTTTTGCTCTTCAGCTTCCAAGGTAGGCAGACAAAAATGTCACTGACAGACAAATGATGTCTTCACTTCTTTTCTTTCTTTGTAGTTTTTAAATGATTATTCAAACTGGAAGCGTTACAGTCTGACATGATCTTACAGTAAGTTCCCTCTCCTCCTTAGATATCTCCAGTCTTGCTGAGGCCAGCGCTCTTCCATGTGCCAAACGGCCAACAATGAACATTACACATTCTCCTACAGTGATGGATGTAGGGCCATGTGGCTCACGGTAGGACATTGAATGTTTTTGTTCTTATCGTGTGTATACATTTTTGAGCATGAAGATTAAATATACTATTCAAACGATGCTATGTCTTCTGCAGGCCCCTGACCACCATCCGCCCACCTCAAACAACAACACCAACAACACCACCACCAACAACAACAACAACAGCAACTGCTACAACCACCACAGCAGCTGCCCCAACAACCACAACAGCTGCCCCAACCACCACAACAGCTGCCCCAACAACTACAACAGCTGCACCAACAACCACAACAGCTGCTGCAACCACAACAGCTGCTCTAACCACAACAGCTGCTCCAAGCACCACAACAGCTGCTCCAACAACCACAACAGCTGCTCCAACAACCACAACAGCTGCTCCAACCACCACAGCAACTGCTGCAACCACAACAGCTGCTCCAACAACCACAACAGCTGCTCCAACCACCACAGCAACTGCTGCAACCACAACAGCTGCTCCAAGCACCACAACAGCTGCTCCAACAACCACAACAGCTGCTGCAACCACAACAGCTGCTCTAACCACAACAGCTGCTCCAAGCATCACAACAGCTGCTCCAACAACCACAACAGCTGCTCTAACCACCACAGCAACTGCTACAACCACCACAACAGCTGCCCCAACAACCACAACAGCTGCCCCAACCACCACAACAGCTGCCCCAACCACCACAACAGCTGCCCCAACAACTACAACAGCTGCACCAACAACCACAACAGCTGCTGCAACCACAACAGCTGCTGCAACCACAACAGCTGCTCCAAGCATCACAACAGCTGCTCCAACAACCACAATAGCTGCTCTAACCACCACAGCAACTGCTACAACCACCACAACAGCTGCCCCAACAACCACAACAGCTGCTGCAACCACAACAGCTGCCCCAACAACCACAACAGCTGCTCTAACCACCACAGCAACTGCTACAACCACCACAACAGCTGCCCCAACAACCACAACAGCTGCTGCAACCACAACAGCTGCCCCAACAACCACAACAGCTGCTCCAACCACACCAGCTGCAACTACAGCTGCTACAACTACTTTCTCAGTCAGTTTCTCATCTGATGAGACATTTTCAACTGACCTGTCAGATTCATCATCTACAGCTTTTGCAACTCGAGCCACAAAGATAAAAACAGCGGTAAGTCTCCCACTTAAAATGAACCCTGTGATATCAGACAGATCAGGGCATTTGCTCAAAGGATTGAAAATATATACAGTATTGCTGCTGCGCTATATTGTTTCACTGGCAAAAACTATTAACTAAGACATTTTCAATATATTCAACTTTCAGAATTACCAATTTGTTCCCAAGCCTAATTCTGCTTCTACCATTCTTGCTAGGCAGTCTTAAGGTCTTTGCGCACACAGTCCGGTTTTTTCGTATGCGTTTTTTAATCTGTCACCTGGAAACACAGACAGGTCAAACAGCTCACAAAAGCCTATTGAGTGATGCGAAAAACGCAGAAAATCGAACCTTTTCCGAAAACTTAAATGATGGACGAAAGTGACACAGTGACACAACATGAGGTCATATTTATTTTAAAACGTGCGACAATTTCGGGTGAAAAATACGGGCTCGGTGTTCAAAATTTCCACTTGGTCTTTGCAATACGTCTTAATAGGGTATAGCTTGTTTTCTACAATGGTGGATCATACAGTGAAATACCCAGGTCTCTTGTGGGATGACATCTGATTCCAGTTGCTGGGTTTCAAATAAATATAATCACCCCATCACTATGTGAGGATAGGATGCACTCTCAGTGCACTTCCGTTTTTGTAATTTCACGGTGGTACCAGGGGGACTAATAAAGACTAGAACGACCGCACCGCGGATATATGCCTCTGCCAATGAGCAGTTGACATCCATGTCTGGCCAGACTTTGATGTTTGAGCCAAATGTGAAGAAATTCCGTGAAGGCAAAGGGCGTTCGTGAGGTCACAGTGACCTTGACCTTTGACTACCAATATGTAATCAGTTCATCCTTGAGTCCAAGTGGACGTTTGAGCCAAATTCGAAGAAATTCCGTCACGGCATTCCTGAGATGTCGCATTAACGAGCTTGAAAATAGCATTTGTGAGGTCACAGTGACCTTGACCGTTGTCCACCAAAATCAAATCAGTTCATCCTTGAGTCCAAGTCGACGTTTAAACCAAATTGGAAGGAATTCCGTCAAGGCGTTCATGAGATATTGTGTTAACAAACTTGGGAATGGCATTCGTGAGGTCCAGTGACCTTGAACTTTGACCTTTGACCACCAAAATCTAATCAGTTCATCCTTAAAGTCCCTGGAAACCAAAATCCACAAAAACGTTCTAACTATGTTATTTAGGGTCTTATGTTAGTAATTTTGTGCCTCCGAAATTATTATACATTACTTTCAACCCAAAGCCTTAAAATCGCCACTTTTCTACAAGATTCTACAAAGTACTTCCTCATTGAAGACAGCAGTGCGTGAGGTGCTAAAACGCAGGAGCTTATGACGTCATAAGCTCTATATAACCTTTGTACACGCGCGCAATCCGCACCCACCTATGGCAAGTCCGTTCTTTGCCCCCAGTGACAGCGCTCCCTTGCTGTCCGTCTCCCTCTGTGTGCGTCTGCCAAGTGCTATGCTTGTGAGATTAGCAAGGTGTCGGGTTTCAGCCAGGCCATGTGCTTCTCTCTCTCTCTCTCTCTCTCTCTCTCTCTCTCTCTCTCTCTCTCTCTCTCTCTCTCGACTAGTGAGAGAGAGCGAGAGACACACAGGCTGGTGGCTCTCTCACACACACACACACACACACACACACACACACACACACACACACACACACACTCGCAAGTGCTGTGTAACTTGATCTCTTTCTCCGTTTCCCTCCCCCCCTCTCTCTCGCGCTCTCTCTCTCGGAGGAGATAAATGTCCCTGCTGCAGACGGACACGCCCACACATTCCGCGGGAGAAAGTACACTCTAAAAAATAATGAAATCTCATGCGTTTTGCCACACCTGTCAAACCTAAATTTATATACTTTGCAACGTTCATCATCGTTCAAATTTGGCTGGTAGCTTATTAACATAGGGTCCTGTGATGTGATGAACTCAAAATGCTAAATAATAAAGAAATATTTCTGGTTTCCAGGGACTTTAAGTCCAAGTCGACGTTTGAGGCAAATTTGATTAAATTCCGTCAAGGCGTTCCTCAGATATGACGTTAACAAACATCGTATGGACCGACGTACGGACGGACAAACCGAATCCATAATGCCTCCGGCCTGGCTATCGCCGGTGGTGGCATAAAAATGGCTAATAAAGGAAATTCTGAAAAGAAGGAAATTGAATTGTGTAATTAAACGTTAAAATGAAATAGTGAAAATTCTCCAAATTCAAGAGACTAAGGAAAAGAAAACATTAAGAGTATGCTTACAACCTGCTTTTATTCCTGCAGCTTGAGACCCTTTACAAAGCGGCGTACCCCTCCTCCTTCAGCCTTCCCCTCCTGGAAGTTTACTGTGGTAGTCAATAAAGGACTAATTAAGAAAATTATGCAAAGAAGGAAATTGAATAATGTAATTGAACAATGTGAAAATGTAGTAAAACTACTTGAAATTAAAACGACTAAGGTAAAAACAAAAAAGATATAGCCAACATAATGCTTACAACCTGCTTTTATTCCTGCAGCTTGAATCTCTTTACCAAGCAGCATACTCCTCCTTCAGCTCCTTGACAGTGGTGTCATTCAGGTAATTTGTTTATGTTCAGCTTTGCAAGAATGAAAGAATAAACGCCAGAAAGTCATGATGATTGAAACTATTTGTTTTTCTGCATTTCCAATTGCAGTAGTGGATCGATCGTCAACAACATCAAAGTTAGTTTCGCGGACTCATCTGTTCCTACATCTACCCAGATTGGAAATGTGTTGATCAATGGAGCGTCAAGCATTACAACCTTCGACATTGACACCACCACTGTTGATGTGGGTGGCACGCTCATAACTACTACAGCTGCTCCTACTACAGCTGCTGCTAAAACTACAGCTGCTAAGACTACAGCTGCTAAGACTACAGCTGCTAAGACTACAGCTGCTCCTACTACAGCTGCTCCAACTACAGCTGCTGCACCAGTTGCACTTCTCCTCTCAGAGCTGGCACATCCATTCACAAAAGAACTCATGAACACCAATAGCACACAATTCAAAGAGCTTTCAGTCACAGTTGTTGCCATGGTAAGAATAATTTCATCGTTTTGTTGATGTTGTCTTGTTAAGCAAATCATTACACTGTTCATTGCAACTGATAAACAAAGCATTCTAATGCAGATTTCACATGCATTGAAATTCATTCCATCCCATTTGATATTCATTTGGAGAATATTGTATTTGAAATGCACTCAATAATTATGTCTGATTTCCCCCCCGTTTTTCTTCTTGCAGTATCATATAATCTTCAGTGAGAAATTTGGTGTTCTCTTCATCCGCACCTATGTTATAGCATTTAGGTAAACTACAAATTCTACTTCCTTTTAAAGCCTCTCTCATGTATGTTTCTATGTGGATAATGATGTTATCTATATCTGTGTGATGCCTATAAGTTACATATTTAAATAAGTCATCAATATAATTTATAATTTTCATAGATTTTGACTCTTGACTTTATGATTTTGGCATTTGTGATGCAGCCGTGGTGGAGCCAGAGCACAATCCCGTGGTGGAGCCAGAGCACAATCTAATAACACGCAAGCAGAAATGGGGATTGAGTTCAACAGGACTGCTCCAGCTTCATCTATCCCAGCGGCTGATACCATTGTGGCGGCTGTGACAGAAGCTGTGAATAACCCCAACAACACCTTCAACGTCACTATTAATACCAACTCTCTCCAAATATCAGGTAAGTTAACAGTTAACACATAAGTCTAAATTCCACTCTACTCATTATTTGAAACATCATTTTAATTTGCCTGAATTGAAAAGTTGGGAGCAAAATTATGCTTGTAAATGTGAAACAGACATAGCTTAGTGACAAGTGCAATTTGTGGCAGGATTGACTATTCTAGATATCTGTCACTCAATGAAAATGCTTGTCAGTCACTAACTGGTAATTTGCTTAAATTCAGTTTGGTCTTTATATAATCCCATAGGGCAATTTGGTTTGCAGCTAAAACACCACCGCCACACATAAAAACACAGTAACCATGTGACAATAAAGACATTAATAAAACATCACTCAAACACAATGGGAGTGAAAAGTGAGTGAATCATTTCTCAAGAACAGCCATTTTGTAGATCGGCATGGGACTAGCTTGTGACCATGGGTGTAGTGAAGGGTAAACGCAAGTAAATGCAGTTTACCTACCTCTTTGAAATGAGGCAGATAGTTGACTCACCTATTTTCAGATCAACTGTATAAATCATTGAGGGCAAACAAGGTGGGTAAACTACTCGCCTTGGATAGTTTACCCACCTCTGTATTTACAACTACACCCCTGCTTGTCACTACTTTCATTACATTACATTACATTACATTACGTCATTTGGCAGACGCTTTTATCCAAAACGACTTACAATAACACACTTTTTGTCAGCAATAGAGCAATCAACTATGGAGCACAGTCTATGACAACTACAAATCCTGAAGGAACAGTGGTACGAGTTTTAGTTTAGGATATATATATATATATATATATATATATATATATATATATATATATATATATATATATATATATATATTTAAGAAAGAGAGAGAAAGAAGTTAGATCAAGAAGGGCCCAGATGGAGCCTGAAAAGGTGAGTCTTTAGTCTTTTCCGAAAGATCGGCAGTGATTCAGCAGTCCTGACCGAAGGTGGCAGCTCGTTCCACCATTGGGGTGCCAGGGAGGAGAAGAGTCGAGATCGGGATGAGCGACTTTTGAGCGCCCATAGCGAAGGAGGAGCGAGGCGCCCTGCACTGGTGGAGGAGCGAAGGGAGCGGTGAGAGGTTTGGAACCTGATCATAGATTGCAGGTACAGGGGAGCTGACTGGTGTACTGCCCTGTAGGCCAGTACCAGTGTCTTGAATTTGATGCGAGCTGAGATGGGAAGCCAGTGGAGGTCCCGGAAGAGGGGAGTGACATGAGAGAATTTGGGTTGGTTGAATACCAGACGGGCTGCAGCGTTCTGAATGAGCTGAATCGGTCGGATGTCGGTGGCAGGTAGGCCAGCCAGGAGCACGTTGCAGTAGTCCAGGCGAGGGACGATAAGTGACTGGACCAGGAGTTGAGTCGCTTCTCTTGTGAGGAAGGGACGGATTTTGCGGATGTTGTAGAGGGAGAACCTACAGGAGCGTGCTGTCGCAGCTATGTTGGCTGAGCAAGACAGCTGGTTGTCGAGGATCACCCCAAGGTTCTTAGCTGTTTGGGAGGGCAGTACAGTGGTGTTGTCGATGGAGATGGAGAGATCTGTGAGAGGACAGTCTTTCCCTGGGAGGAAGAGTAGCTCTGTCTTACCAAGGTTGAGCTTGAGGTGGTGGGCAGACATCCAGTCGCCAATGTCCTTGAGACATGCAGAGATGCGAGCCTCGATTTGAGTGTCGGAGGGGGTGAAGGAAAGGAAAAGTTGGGTGTCATCAGCATAGCAGTGATAAGAGAAGCCATGAGAAGAGATCACATAGGCAAGAGATCTGATATAGAGAAGGAAAAGTAAGGGGCCCAGGACTGAGCCCTGGGGGACACCAGTGGTAAGAGGGCAGGATCTGGAGACGGACCCTCTCCATAAGACCTGGTATGAGCGGTTCGAGAGATAGGAAGCAAACCAGGAGAGTGCAGAACCTGAAATGCCGAGGTCAGACAGAGTGGAAAGTACTTTCTTGACACTATCGCAAATTCAGAATTATATGATAAGACGCTTGCAGTTTGCAAAACCAATTCTCTTTGACAGGATTGTTTTGATGCAGCAGCCATGTCGCATTGTAGAACTAAAGGTCTAAATGACATCAGACATGTTTTTGCCTTGCACATGACTGTACGATGCATTACTGATATACTCACAATGTAAGGGCAAGCTATTAATAATTTATTCTTGAAAAATTCACAGGTTATTTAAACCAGAGAGCAACCACTCCAGCCCCCACCACAGCTGCTGCCACCACAGCTGCTGCCACCACAGCTGCTGCGACCACAGCTGCTGCAACTACAGCTGCTGCCACTACAGTAGCACTCACTGCCGTACGGGTCACTTTCTCATCTGATGAGACATTTACAAGTGACTTGCTGACTTCAACATCTTCAGCTTTTGTAACTCGTGCCACACTGATAAAGACAGAGGTAAGTCTCCCACTTAAAATGAAGCCTGTGGTAGTATCTATTGCATTCTGATATCACAAGAGACCAGACAATTGCTGCATCCTAATCTTTTTTCTTTTACAAAAATGTCTTAAAATATCTAATAACTATGTCATATTCTATAATAAGCCTTCCTTTGGGGGCAGATGTTGAGAAACTGATCACATCACATCTTCCAACAATAATTTTTGTCTGTTAAAACACATTTACATGTTTTTGGGATTTTCTAAATGGTGGAAATTCAAGAAAATTACAGTACGTGGCCGTATACATTTTCAAATCAAATTTCAATCTAGTTTACAATAGCATTAACCCTCTCCATTCAGTTTGGGCTATATTGTCACTCACTGGCAAAAACTGTCTAGGTAATTCCACTTTTAACGATTAGGTAGTCGTGCATTTCCCCTTTTGTCATTTTAGTGGGGTAGTAAATATAATAAATAAAATGATGAAAATAAGGAAATTAAATGGTGTAATTAAATAATGTGAAGTAACATAATAAATAGTTGAAATATTAATAGGATAATTAAAAAGACTAAGGAAATAAATAAATATAAATATAAATAAATATGCTTACAATCTGATTTTATTCCTGCAGCTTGAGCCTTTTTACAACGCAGAGTTCTCCTCCTCCTTCAGCTCCATCACAGTGACGTCATTCAGGTAATTTGTTTATGTTCAGCTTTTCTAGAATGAAAGAATGACCAGAAAGTCACGATGATTGGAACAATTCTTTTCTCTGTAATTCCATTTGCAGTAATGGATCAATCGTCAATAACATGGATGTTACTTTCACGGCCTCATCTGTTCCCACTGCTACCCGGATTGGAAATGTTTTGATCAATGCAGCTCCGAAAATTACAGCCTTCAACATTAACCCCAACTCTGTTTCTGTGGATGGCACAGGTATGCAATATTGAGTAATACTGTACTTGGATCAAAAAGTGCAAAAACTTTCCACACTTTTTTAAATATATGTTTCTTTTTCTTCTCTATTCCTTTACAGCGATTTCAAGTGGAGTAAGCCATGAGATCAGTCTCCTCACTGCATTCTTCTTGGTGGCGTTGTCCTGGCTACTCTCAAACCAGCAATAAGTGTCAGCGGAGACATGTCAAAGGACTATGGCCACCGTCACTGGAATGAGAAATTAATACGAGATTTGTGAGAGTAAGGTCTCAAGCAGTAAGCGTCGGAATAACCTCCAGATATTAAATTCCAAATTGTAATGTAAGACATTAAGTACAATGGGGCAGGCAAATTTAGAGGATGCCTCCTGGTTGCATTTCAGTCACTATCCAACTATGCAAATGACAGCATACATATACACCTTGGAACGCCAGTTGGAAACCACTGAACACACGGTCCAATGAAAAGAAAATAATATGGCAATACTACAAATAAAAACACAATGATTTAAATCATGGATAGTCCATCCAAAATAATTGCACTATGTACATGTACAATTTGCCTCATTGAATGCCATGTGATATAGCAATATTTTAATAATAAATTAATAACTTTAGAATTGTTGACTTTAAAGGTCAATTTATGTGTAGAATGAAAACTATATGAATGAAGTAAATACAATATCTGTGTTCCCACTTCAACAATAACTATCAAAACATCCAAAATTATCATATTAAAGTTGTAAGAAAGGGCTGGCTCCCTGCAGTGACGCTTTGTTGTTGAGGAACTGATCACAGGGTTACATGCTGCCACTCCGACGTTCTGCCACTCCGAAATATCGGCACTCAGAAAGGGGGTCTATGTTCCCCGTTTTTCACTAACCTCTCCCAGCCCCCACGCCAAACCTAACCTCCCCCCATGCCTAAACCTAACCTCTCCCAGACCCTAACCCAAAACCTAACCTCTCCCACCCCCACGCCTAAACCTAAGGTCGGCATTGCGGCTTCTAAGGTGAACGACCGCCAGTCCGAATACTGGAAGTTAACGTTCGGAGTGGCAGGGCTTCGGAAAGGCAGAGGAACCCCTGAACACAGATATTGCTGCATGCAGGGTGAATGCTTCAGCAACAATGTATCCTTATATTCTATGGTTTATTTATCTTATAGTTATCATGGTCCAGTGACTTTTTGTGTAAGTCTAGACCACATTTGTCTATCAAATGGTTAAACAATGTCCATGACAATGAACAATGTCCTGTATGATTATCCAGTCAATTTTCTTATTTATACATCTATTTATACTGTTATACATAAGTGTATTCTGTGAGCTTACATTATAACGTTTGTACAGCCTACTTTATGTAAAAAAGAAGAAGAGTATGGCTCTATCGTTGCATCGGCCTATGAACTGCGCTCAACGCCAGATAATAATAATAATAATAATGATTGGATTTATATAGCGCCTTTCCAAGTGCTCAAAGCGCTTCACAGAATCATTATTCATTCACACCATTCGTACCGGTGGTTTGAAAGCGTGGCAGCCACACATCGGCGCTCAACGGCCCCTCCGACCACCATCATTCATGTCTACATTCATACCAATCATACGAGGCAAGGAGGGTTAAGTGTCTTGCCCAAGGACACAACAACAGCAGCTGGGAGGGAGCGGGGATCGAACCGCCAACCCTTCCGTCATTGGCCGACCCGCTCTACCTCCTGAGCTAAAGCCGCCCCGATGCAGCGCTGGTCAGTGGGCGTGGACCAGCGCACTTGATATTTTGGTATTGGCGCTACACGCAGCATTAAGCATTACAACCACGCCTTTTAAGCGTAAAATTATGCACTATCTGCTGATTGGGTAAGTGCAGTAAACAAATCACATGCTTCACTTTTCAGATCCAATTCCACGGAGCGATCCAGTCCGGCTTCAAAGCCGAGGGCTCTGATCTCCCCCCCCCCTTTTATCCCCTCTGTCTGTCTGGCTATTATTCCATATTATTCCATATTATTCTCAAACCAATCTAACTGCAGTTTAAATACCGCAAGCATGTAAATACGCTACACTATAGCAAGATCAAAGTGAAAAGAATGTTCTAAAAGCATCAGCTAGAAAAATATAGCCTATCCCTATATGATGAGATTAATTAGATTGGTGAAAGTTTATCCAGAATGATATCGTTTTGCCACCTTTTCTTCTCCCCTGCTAGGATGGTAGGATATGCACATAAATATAGCCTACATTATGTAAAGCAGGGGTGCCCAAACTTTTTTGACCCAAGATCTACCGTACTTTTCAAGTAGCCAGCCTCCCGAGATCTACCAGTCCAGTTTCAACATCGCAAACGCACACACATCGTTTCCAGCCTGCAGTAACTAACCTCACAACACTTTCTCGTTGTCCCACAACCACTTGACATTAGGGCTGTGAATTCACTTCACAGGCCACATGATTCGATTCGATTACGATTCAGAGGGCTACGATTCGATTCGATTACGATTATCGATGCATCTTAAATCGATGCATCACTTTTTCTCCCAATACATGATTTATTTTTTCTCACTTTACAATACAATTGCATTGTATTATGATCCATAATTAAAATAAACAACTGCATGTACTTCCATTATATTTTATTTTATTATAAAAAATAAAAAAAAATCCCCCCCTCAATGCCATGCGATCTACCACACTACCTTCGCGATCGACCGGGATCGCGATCGACGTATTGGGCACCCCTGATGTAAAGTCATTGCATAAATGTGTTTTTATTGTAAAACTAAAATGTGAAGTAGCTAGAGCCAATTTATTGGAGCGGACATCACATAGCACATGCCAGTAGAACCGCATTACACTGTCACTCACCAGGGATACATATAGCCCCAATATGACATATATGTTTCACATAGGGTGGTGTTTTCATTTCGATGTTTTATTTGGTCCAATGTTGAAATGTTCTACAATTGCAGGTTGTGTTACCATTACACATTATTTAGATCTACCTTTATATCTATTTCAGCTCATTTGGTTGCTATTTAGTAGCGAAATGGATTAGTCCAATGCATGCTGGGAGATTTCACAACTTCTTTTTTCTATGGGACGTGTTGTGTCTGTCTGAGCGAGGGAGTCAGAGAGATTGCCAGTCAGACTGAGGAGAGAGGGAGAGAGTGACACAAAGAAGGGTGACAGAGGAGAGCCAGAGGGGAGCGCTCCACGCAACCAGCGCACTGAATAGGCCTGGTTTTCAAAAGCGCTAAGCGCTAAATTTTACGGCAGGTGGGAAGATATCATTAGGCCGGTATTTAAGGCCGACACGCCCATTCTCGCCCATTCAGGGAGTGCGCCACGCCCATTCCGCCTAAAGCGCATTTGCCAGCGTAAAGCCATGTTGATATCTTCCCGAGACAGGCGCAAGGCACGTTTTTTTGTGTTTAAGGCCCGTTTTAGCGCCGAAGGCCTGTGGGAGAATAGGGGCCCAGATCTTTATGATGAGCAGAATAAAATTGATTTAAAACAGTCTGTCTAACTATGTGACTTTGGGGAGTGTGTGTGTGTGTGTGGGGGGGGGGGGGTAGGGGGTGGAGTCGGACAAGCACACTGGATTGTGGCATATTCAAGGCCAGATTTTTCAATGAAAAAAGCAGAAATGATATGTATTAATGATGTATACAGACGACCAAATCCTGCCTCATCATAGAAAGTCATACATTCCCCCCTCCATATTAGCCACTGCTGTTACCGTGCCAGTAAATCAGGTTTGACCAGCTGCACAAACTTGGCACAAACATCTATATTATATATGACCACAACATATGTTGTGGTCACGTGCATGAGGAAAATCTCAAAACGGAAGAAGCACAGCACTGTGCAGGTCAGCATCACATCAGCTAAACAAGCGAGCAAGCAACATGAACAACTACAAGCGCCAAAGAAAGAAGAGAGGGAGAAAGAGACAGCGAAGCTTCAAAAGACAAGGGGTAGGGGTTGGGTGGTGGTAGCCTGGGTAAACCCAGCCCCCACGTGACCTGCTCTCAGACCTACAGGTCTGAGAGCAGGTCACGTGGGGGCTGGGTTTACCCAGGCTAGGGTGGTGGTAGGGGTGCTGCCCTGGGTGTCGGGCCAGGAGAGAGGCTCTTAGCCTGGGTAGTGGGTGGCTGGCCTGCTGGGTCGTGCATTTAGACACCCGTTAAGATAGGCACAAAACACCGGCCACATGTTCTGTGGACCAAGCTTCGAAGAGGAAGGAATGCCCATGATGAACGAGGTAATGGCTGGGAGAGGTTAGATCCAGCCGGTCCATGACACGCTGCACACCGCCTCGCTCAGCTGGTTCTGGTTGTGGACTATCGGCATTGCGGTCTGGTAACGCTAAAGTTCCGGTTTGATGGAAAGGATTTCTCTGTACCTCGTTCAACCTAGCTAAAAAGTGCCCACTCCAATCAGAAGGTGTGACATATGTTAATACCTTTCCAGTGTGTCCAATCATTCCAGATATATGAAAAATCAATACAACAAGCAATTCTGATATTTAGAACATTATTTTATATAGAGGATTTAGCATATTCAGTACAAAGACAGGTCAAGTATTTATATTACCCATTCAGAGATCTCTGAGGTGGATTTTCCAGTGGTCTCTCCCTCACAGCAAAATATATAGCAGGTCAAAAGAAGACCCCTGAAAACCGACCCCTCCCTTCTCTTTTGCCTGTCCTTTTAAACTGCATCTTCATGTGTGGGCTGGTCTCTCCTTGAAAGTTCCTCCTCCTGGGGGACATCCTTCACTGCTTGAGCTGTCATTGGTCTGTCACTCTTATGATAGGCATGTTTTCTCCTCCTCTTGGTCCGCAATCATGTGACCTGGCTTCCACTGGAGGTCACAGCACTAACCTTCTCCTTGAAATAGTTATCTATTAGTTCCTATCTACCAAAGCAGCTGTTAATATATTTACTTTAAATTCCTATTTTGATTCTTATAATTTGGGTCAGCTAATTTAGCTATTTACCTATTAAAGTCCTATGGTTTAGAACATTATGTAAGGTTATTGTTAGACTTGCTAAACTAAACTATATTCTGGATAGGATCGAATTCAGCTATATTTGGGTTAATCCCAGTCTGAACTGGATTTAAAACATCTTACAGTTCAGACTTACTGTCTCTCGGTCTGTAACCACTCTTATAAGGATGTAACCAGAATGAGAGCGTATTCTTCAATCAAAACAGAGAAAAACTCACCCTGCTTAACCCGGATGAGAAACTCTTATCAAATACCACTTATCAACTAATTCGACTATACCTTTATTTTCCATTCTATAATTACATAATATCAATAGGCTATCATTTATCTAAATATTATAGCACTCTCCTATCGTGCAGCAAGTGGGACAAATTTGAAGTTATTTAAAACACAGAAATACAACATCAGACTGATCTAAACACACTCTATTCTCATAAGATAACCAATATATATTCTGCTGATCATCCAACATTCCCAGCCGGGCCGTCTGAGATTCAAATCATGGTTCCTCTCCTCTGCTCTGTGCTGCGTCTGTTCCTGTCTCCTCGGGGGAAAAAGTCAGCACATCGAATGTATAGTCTAAACTTTATTCCATATCAGATATCAAAACCAGTCAGTCAATCAGTAGGATATATATTGAATAATAAGCAACAATAGTCAAGCATGAGAGAAACGCTTCCTTTCCACATAGCTTCTGCTTGCTGGGGCATCCCGTGGAATGCGGCTTCCCCCATTCTCCTGCACGCTTCTATCCCAGAGAAGGGCCATAAACCCTATGTTGTTTTCCAAACGTGACTGAGCAAGACCATATATCCATTAAAGGTTAATAGACCATCCTCAGATAACAGTCTAAGAGAAGTTTTACTGCTAGCCAGAACCATTCAACCATCTGTTGAATCCATTAACTGACAACCTGGTGTGGTTGAATCATTCACCTCTCTATGGTCAGCACGTCTCCTAACAGGGAGGGAGAATGTTATCTAAACACACTCACAGCAGCTCCTCCGATGACCTAGACCAGAACAGTTAAAACATAATTAAAGATATATTTGAATTAACAAATGACAAGATCATCTCTGTAATTGCATATTTTCATATCAGCATGTAGGGCCGCCATGCTGAAGTATCTGCCTCTTGTTGAGTCCAACCTGGGCCTATGGAGAAATGTTTGATCAAAATACCATAGATTTGGGAGAGAAATCTATCAGGTTGCAGGGAGCTGGATGTCGATAGTGGTAATTAACACATGAATTACGGTATTATTGAACACAGTGTGTTGATGTATGTGTTGATGAGGAATTAACTATGATGACATAGGCATAGCCTACTTAATTAATAGTAATTCATATATGACTCAGTGTGTTCATCAAACATACCTTTCATTAGTTGATGATGCGGTAAGCATCAATTAATGGCTTAATTCATCATGAGTTAAGCATGCATTCATGCACATGTTTGCACCAGTATTGTAAAGTGTTACCGCATTATGTTGGCTATATATTTTTTGTTTTTACCTTAGTCTTTTTAATTTCAAGTAGTTTTACTACATTTTCACATTGTTCAATTACATTATTCAATTTCCTTCTTTGGTGACGGCCACATGACAGGCAATACATTTTCTGTGACAGCGCACCTGTCCTGACCAGATGAAAAGGTGACAGCGCACCAGAGATGAAAACATCGTCACAGCACACCGACCGACCAGGCAGACACACAGATTAAAAACACATTTTGGTGACAGCACACCAGTCCAGACACAGATTAAAACATAATCACCAGCAGCACATAGACAACGTTATGTGATCAGATAGATGTTACCCCTCTCTGTGTCACTGGATGGTGGCTTGCATGTGCTCTGATCCACGGTGAGGTCCGGAGATTAGGTCCCCGTCCCGCTGGCGGGCGCAGGCTGCAGCGGGCGCTCGTCCCGCACGTCCTCCTCCACCTCTCCCCTCTCAGTGTCACTGGGTGGTGGCCTGCAGGTGCTGCTCGCCACGGCCAACACTGGCTCTTGTTCGGTGCTACCAGTAGTACTAGCGCTGCTGCTGCTAGCTCATCTTTCTTTTAAAAAAAGTGGATATGATGTTTAGCCTCAGCCTTGATATCATCACTGGTGACATCATCACTGACTAACATAGCTGTGGCCGGCACAAAAATGTAAACGGACAGACAGAGAACAGACATCAGATTATCACTGATGACATAATCACTGAACTTTAGCACTTCAGTGCTAATCACTTAACTTTTGTCTTATGGCAATCAGCCTTAGAGCAATTAGGGCGTAATTGCTCTAATTTAAAAATGTGTCTCCGTCAGGTCACCATCACCCAGGTGGGTGCTCTTTACACCCCCTGAAAGTTTCAGCCCGATCGCACGTAAAACGGCATACTGTAGCTGTGGCCGGACAAAATTCTTTAAACAAACAGACAGACAGACAGACAAACAGAGTCCACATTGCCAAATGTATAGATTGATGGATGGATAGATTGATTGATTGATTGATTGATTGATTCCTAGGCTCAGCTTGACCGCTGTGCGGGCTCACTTGCTATGACATTACTGATGATGTCACAACTTCGCATCACTGATGACATCGCATTTACTCTTATGACATCACCGATGACATCACAATTGATCTTATGACATCACTGATGATGTCACAATGCCTATGACATCATCAGTGGGACAAAAATGTAAACAGAACAGACAGAGAACAAACAACTTGCTCCCTTTTAATATAATATAGATGTTTGTGCCAAGTTTGATGTGCAGCTGGTCAAACCTGATTTACTGGCACGGTAACAGCAGTGGCTAATATGGAGGGGGGAATGTATGACTTTCTATGATGAGGCAGGATTTGGTTGTCTGTATACATCATTAATACATATAATTTCTGCTTTTTTCATTGAAAAATCTGGCCTTGAATATGCCACAATCCAGTGTGCTTGTCCGACTCTACCCCCCACCCCCCACCCCCCCCCACACACACACACACTCCCCAAAGTCACATAGTTAGACAGACTGTTTTAAATCAATTTTATTCTGCTCATCATAAAGATATCTTTTTTACATAAAGTAGGCTGTACAAACGTTATAATGTAAGCTCACAGAATACACTTATGTATAACAGTATAAATAGATGTATAAATAATAAAATTGACTGGATAATCATACAGGACATTGTTCATTGTCATGGACATTGTTTAACCATTTGATAGACAAATGTGGTCTAGACTTACACAAAAAGTCACTGGACCATGATAACTATAAGATAAATAAAGCATAGAATATAAGGATACATTGTTGCTGAAGCATTCACCCTGCATGCAGCAATATCTGTGATCAGTTCCTCAACAACAAAGCGTCACTGCAGGGAGCCAGCCCTTTCTTACAACTTTAATATGATCATTTTGGATGTTTTGATAGTTATTGTGGGAACACAGATATTGTATTTACTTCATTCATATAATTTTCTACACATAAATTGACCTTTAAAGTCAACAATTCTAAAGTTATTAATTTATTATTAAAATATTGCTATATCACATGGCATTCAATGAGGCAAATTGTACATGTACATAGTGCAATTATTTTGGATGGACTATCCATGATTTAAATCATTGTGTTTTTATTTGTAGTATTGCCATATTATTTTCTTTTCATTGGACCGTGTGTTCAGTGGTTTCCAACTGGCGTTCCAAGGTGTATATGTATGCTGTCATTTGCATAGTTGGATAGTGACTGAAATGCAACCAGGAGGCATCCTCTAAATTTGCCTGGCCCATTGTACTTAATGTCTTACATTACAATTTGGAATTTAATATCTGGAGGTTATTCCGACGCTTACTGCTTCAGACCTTACTCTCACAAATCTCGTATTAATTTCTCATTCCAGTGACGGTGGCCATAGTCCTTTGACATGTCTCTGCTGACACTTATTGCTGGTTTGAGAGTAGCCATGACAACGCCACCAAGAAGAATGCAGTGAGGAGACTGATCTCATGGCTTACTCCACTTGAAATCGCTGTAAAGGAATAGAGAAGAAAAAGAAACATGTATTTAAAAAAGTGTGGAAAGTTTTTGCACTTTTTGATCCAAGTACAGTATTACTCAATATTGCATACCTGTGCCATCCACAGAAACAGAGTTGGGGTTAATGTTGAAGGCTGTAATTTTCGGAGCTGCATTGATCAAAACATTTCCAATCCGGGTAGCAGTGGGAACAGATGAGGCCGTGAAAGTAACATCCATGTTATTGACGATTGATCCATTACTGCAAATGGAATTACAGAGAAAAGAATTGTTCCAATCATCGTGACTTTCTGGTCATTCTTTCATTCTAGAAAAGCTGAACATAAACAAATTACCTGAATGACGTCACTGTGATGGAGCTGAAGGAGGAGGAGAACTCTGCGTTGTAAAAAGGCTCAAGCTGCAGGAATAAAATCAGATTGTAAGTAGTAGTAGTAGTAGTAGTAGTAGTTTATTTGTCATTGCATAAGAATTTACACAACGAAATTCCAGGCTCCCCATCGTGCAACCATTCAGTACAATACAATACAATCACAATCACCAATTAAATAACAATTCACCAAAGCAATTCACCAGGCGCCACAGTATATAGACACAGACTATTAATAGTGGCAGCAGTATGATAAATAGTATATAGTAATAATAAAGTCTGTGATAAATGGCAATAGTATAATAATTATAGTATGGCATACATAATTATTTAATAAGCATATTTATTTATTATATTTATATTTATTTATTTCCTTAGTCTTTTTAATTATCCTATTAATATTTCAACTATTTATTATGTTACTTCACATTATTTAATTACACCATTTAATTTCCTTATTTTCCTCATTTTATTTATTATATTTACTACCCCACTAAAATGACAAAAGGGGAAATGCACGACTACCTAATGGTTAAAAGTGGAATTACCTAGACAGTTTTTGCCAGTGAGTGACAATATAGCCCAAACTGAATGGAGAGGGTTAATGCTATTGTAAACTAGATTGAAATTTGATTTGAAAATGTATACGGCCACGTACTGTAATTTTCTTGAATTTCCACCATTTAGAAAATCCCAAATACATGTAAATGTGTTTTAACAGACAAAAATTATTGTTGGAAGATGTGATGTGATTAGTTTCTCAACATCTGCCCCCAAAGGAAGGCTTATTATAGAATATGACATAGTTATTAGATATTTTAAGACATTTTTGTAAAAAAAAAAAAAGATTAGGATGCAGCAATGTATATTGTCTGGTCTCTTGTGATATCAGAATGCAATAGATACTACCACAGGCTTCATTTTAAGTGGGAGACTTACCTCTGTCTTTATCAGTGTGGCACGAGTTACAAAAGCTGAAGATGTTGAAGTCAGCAAGTCACTTGTAAATGTCTCATCAGATGAGAAAGTGACCCGTACGGCAGTGAGTGCTACTGTAGTGGCAGCAGCTGTAGTGGCAGCAGCTGTGGTGGCAGCAGCTGTGGTGGCAGCAGCTGTGGTGGGGGCTGGAGTGGTTGCTCTGTGGTTTAAATAACCTGTGAATTTTTGAAGAATAAATTATTAATAGCTTGCCCTTACATTGTGAGTATATCAGTAATGCATCGTACAGTCATGTGCAAGGCAAAAACATGTCTGATGTCATTTAGACCTTTAGTTCCACAATGCTACATGGCTGCTGCATCAAAACAATCCTGTCAAAGAGAATTGGTTTTGCAAACTGCAAGCGTCTTATCATATAATTCTGAATTTGCGATACTGTCAAGAAAGTAGTGACAAGCAGGGGTGTAGTTGTAAATACAGAGGTGGGTAAACTATCCAAGGCGAGTAGTTTACCCACCTTGTTTGCCCTCAATGATTTATACAGTTGATCTGAAAATAGGTGAGTCAACTATCTGCCTCATTTCAAAGAGGTAGGTAAACTGCATTTACTTGCGTTTACCCTTCACTACACCCATGGTCACAAGCTAGTCCCATGCCGATCTACAAAATGGCTGTTCTTGAGAAATGATTCACTCACTTTTCACTCCCATTGTGTTTGAGTGATGTTTTATTAATGTCTTTATTGTCACATGGTTACTGTGTTTTTATGTGTGGTGGTGGTGTTTTAGCTGCAAACCAAATTGCCCTATGGGATTATATAAAGACCAAACTGAATTTAAGCAAATTACCAGTTAGTGACTGACAAGCATTTTCATTGAGTGACAGATATCTAGAATAGTCAATCCTGCCACAAATTGCACTTGTCACTAAGCTATGTCTGTTTCACATTTACAAGCATGATTTTGCTCCCAACTTTTCAATTCAGGCAAATTAAAATGATGTTTCAAATAATGAGTAGAGTGGAATTTAGACTTATGTGTTAACTGTTAACTTACCTGATATTTGGAGAGAGTTGGTATTAATAGTGACGTTGAAGGTGTTGTTGGGGTTATTCACAGCTTCTGTCACAGCCGCCACAATGGTATCAGCCGCTGGGATAGATGAAGCTGGAGCAGTCCTGTTGAACTCAATCCCCATTTCTGCTTGCGTGTTATTAGCTTGTGCTCTGGCTCCACGACGGGATTGTGCTCTGGCTCCACCACGGCTGCATCACAAATGCCAAAATCATAAAGTCAAGAGTCAAAATCTATGAAAATTATAAATTATATTGATGACTTATTTAAATATGTAACTTATAGGTGTCACACAGATATAGATAACATCATTATCCACATAGAAACATACATGAGAGAGGCTTTAAAAGGAAGTAGAATTTGTAGTTTACCTAAATGCTATAACATAGGTGCGGATGAAGAGAACACCAAATTTCTCACTGAAGATTATATGATACTGCAAGAAGAAAAACGGGGGGGAAATCAGACATAATTATTGAGTGCATTTCAGATACAATATTCTCCAAATGAATATCAAATGGGATGGAATGAATTTCAATGCATGTGAAATCTGCATTAGAATGCTTTGTTTATCAGTTGCAATGAACAGTGTAATGATTTGCTTAACAAGACAACATCAACAAAACGATGAAATTATTCTTACCATGGCAACAACTGTGACTGAAAGCTCTTTGAATTGTGTGCTATTGGAGTTCATGAGTTCTTTTGTGAATGGATGTGCCAGCTCTGACTGGAGAAGTGCAACTGGTGCAGCAGCTGTAGTTGGAGCAGCTGTAGTAGGAGCAGCTGTAGTCTTAGCAGCTGTAGTCTTAGCAGCTGTAGTTTTAGCAGCAGCTGTAGTAGGAGCAGCTGTAGTAGTTGTGAGCGTGCCACCCACATAAACAGTGGTGGTGTCAATGTCGAAGGTTGTAATGCTTGACGCTCCATTGATCAACACATTTCCAATCTGGGTAGATGTAGGAACAGATGAGTCCGCGAAACTAACTTTGATGTTGTTGACGATCGATCCACTACTGCAATTGGAAATGCAGAAAAACAAATTGTTTCAATCATCATGACTTTCTGGTGTTTATTCTTTCATTCTTGCAAAGCTGAACATAAACAAATTACCTGAATGACACCACTGTCAAGGAGCTGAAGGAGGAGTATGCTGCTTGGTAAAGAGATTCAAGCTGCAGGAATAAAAGCAGGTTGTAAGCATTTTTATGTTTGCTATATCTTTTGTGTTTTTACCGTAGTCGTTTTAATTTCAAGTAGTTTTACTACATTTTCACATTGTTCAATTACATTATTCAATTTCCTTCTTTGGATAATTTTCTTAATTAGTTCTTTATTGACTACCACAGTAAACTTCCAGGAGGGGAAGGCTGAAGGAGGAGGGGTACGCCGCTTTGTAAAGGGTCTCAAGCTGCAGGAATAAAAGCAGGTTGTAAGCATACTCTTAATGTTTTCTTTTCCTTAGTCTCTTGAATTTGGAGAATTTTCACTATTTCATTTTAACGTTTAATTACACAATTCAATTTCCTTCTTTTCAGAATTTCCTTTATTAGCCATTTTTATGCCACCGCCGGCGATAGCCAGGCCGGAGGCATTATGGATTCGGTTTGTCCGTCCGTACGTCGGTCCATACGATGTTTGTTAACGTCATATCTGAGGAACGCCTTGACGGAATTTAATCAAATTTGCCTCAAACGTCGACTTGGACTTAAGGATGAACTGATTAGATTTTGGTGGTCAAAGGTCAAAGTTCAAGGTCACTGGACCTCACGAATGCCATTCCCAAGTTTGTTAACACAATATCTCATGAACACCTTGACGGAATTCCTTCCAATTTGGCTCAAACGTCGACTTGGACTCAAGGATAAACTGATTTGATTTTGGTGGACAATGGTCAAGGTCACTGTGACCTCACAAATGCTATTTTCAAGCTCGTTAATGCGACATCTCAGGAATGCCGTGACGGAATTTCTTCGAATTTGGCTCAAACGTCCACTTGGACTCAAGGATGAACTGATTACATATTGGTAGTCAAAGGTCAAGGTCACTGTGACCTCACAAACGCCCTTTGCCTTCACGGAATTTCTTCACATTTGGCTCAAACATCTAAGTCTGGCCAGACATGGATGTCAACTGCTCATTGGCAGAGGCATATATCCGCGGTGCGGTCGTTCTAGTCTTTATTAGTCCCCCTGATACCACTGTAAAATTACAAAAACAGAAGTGCACTGAGAGTGCATCCTATCCTCACATAGTGATGGGGTGATTATATTTATTTGAAACGCAGCAACTGGAATCAGATGTCATCCCACAAGAGACCTGGGTATTTCACTGTAGGATCCACCATTGTAGAAAACAAGCTATACCCTATTAACACGTTCACTGCCGTCGACGAGTTATCTCGTCAAAAAAAATCCAACGGTTGACTGCCGTCGACGAGTTATCTCGTCAAAAAAAAAAAACGGTGGGACGTGGATCAAACCCTTTTACATCTCCTATAAAAATATGGGAGCCACCGAACATGTACAACCCATTCCACCGACCCACTAAGTGGCGACAATGCTCTCCAGACTAGAGAAAGCCGAGCCAAAACTGCAGGGAAAAGCGTGAGGAAACCATTCTCATACTGTAGAATGGTTTGGCGAAAACGCTTTTGCGCTGGCGCACAACGGTGGCGCACAACGGTGGCGCACAACGGTGGGGGGTTCCAAAAATAGACTGGGTGCAACACACTTTGAAACACGCAGCATAAAGCCCAGAATCGCACAAAGCTTCATCAAATCTCTCAACCGAAACCCCAAGAAACGAGCGAGCCCCATCCAGACTCGCCCGTGAGGGGCCGCCAGCAGCCAGGCAGCACAGACAGGCAGCAGAAACTCGCTTGTGACAAACGCTGCAAAGCCACCAGAGACACACCCACGGAGGGAGGAGTTTGAAGGAGAGGGGGGTGGGGGTGCTGTTATGGAGGAAATTACTGTTCAGAACTATTGTTTAGATGTCTGATGTCTTACTGATGCCAAAAATAAATGGTTAAAGTGACTGTTCTATCGAATTTCACAAAAAGGCATTTATCTCAGCTTTCCTTTTCAGATGCTGAAACCATGCTGTATTCAACTGCTAATGCCTACATAACTACTAACTCTACAAACTAACTCTTTTAGACAGAGAAAGCACACATTCTATTAGTTATTTTGAGATATTTTGTGTTCACAAAGTCCTAGCAGAAAATAATCCTCGGCTCTTGAAAGATGAGCCAGAATCCTCAAAAAAAACCTTGGCAGAAGCTACCTACAGTAAAAAAAAACTGGTGGCAGTGAATGTGTTAAGACGTATTGCAAAGACCAAGTGGAAATTTTGAACAGCGAGTCCGTATTTTTCACCCGAAATTGTCGCACGTTTTAAAATAAATATGACCTCATGTTGTGTCACTGCAGCACTTTCATCCATCATTTAAGTTTTCGGAAAAGGTTTGATTTTCTGCGTTTTTCGCATCACTCAATAGGCTTTTGGGAGCTGTTTGACCTGTCTGTGTTTCCAGGTGACAGATTAAAAAACGCATACGAAAAAACCGGACTGTGTGCGCAAAGACCTTAAGACTGCCTAGCAAGAATGGTAGAAGCAGAATTAGGCTTGGGGACAAATTGGTAATTCTGAAAGTTGAATATATTGAAAATGTCTTAGTTAATAGTTTTTGCCAGTGAAACAATATAGCGCAGCAGCAATACTGTATATATTTTCAATCCTTTGAGCAAATGCCCTGATCTGTCTGATATCACAGGGTTAATTTTAAGTGGGAGACTTACCGCTGTTTTTATCTTTGTGGCTCGAGTTGCAAAAGCTGTAGATGATGAATCTGACAGGTCAGTTGAAAATGTCTCATCAGATGAGAAACTGACTGAGAAAGTAGTTGTAGCAGCTGTAGTTGCAGCTGTTGTGGTTGCAGCAGCTGTTGTGGTTGTTGGTGCAGCTGTTGTAGTTGTTGGTGCAGCTGTTTTGGTGGTTAGAGCAGCTGTTGTGGTTGTTAGAGCAGCTGTTGTGGTTGTTGGGGCAGCTGTTGTGGTTGCAGCAGCTGTTGTGGTTGTTGGGGCAGCTGTTGTGGTGGTTGTAGCAGTTGCTGTGGTGGTTAGAGCAGCTGTTGTGGTTGTTGGAGCAGCTGTTGTGGTTAGAGTAGCTGTTGTTGTTGGTGGTGGTGTTGTTGTTGTTGGTGTTGTTGTTGTTGTTGGTGGTGGTGTTGTTGTTGTTGTTGTTGTTGTTGGTGTTGTTGTTGTTGTTGGTGTTGTTGGTGGTGGTGTTGTTGGTGTTGTTGGTGGTGGTGGTGGTGTTGTTGGTGGTGGTGGTGTTGTTGTTGTTGTTGGTGTTGTTGTTGTTGGTGTTGTTGTTGGTGGTGGTGTTGTTGTTGGTGGTGGTGTTGTTGTTGTTGTTGTTGGTGTTGTTGTTGTTGGCGCTGTTGTTGTTGATGTTGGTGTTAATGTTGTTGTTGTTGGTGGTGGTGTTGTTGTTGGCGCTGGTGTTGTTGTTGTTGGTGGTGTTGTTGGTGGTGGTATTGTTGTTGTTGCTGTTGTTGTTGATGTTGGTGTTGTTGTTGGCGCTGGTGTTGTTGTTGTTGGTGGTGTTGTTGGTGTTGTTGTTGTTGGTGTTGTTGGTGGTGGTGTTGTTGGTGTTGTTGTTGTTGTTTGAGGTGGGCGGATGGTGGTCAGGGGCCTGCAGAAGGCATAGCATCGTTTGAATAGTATATTTAATCTTCATGCTCAAAAATGTATACACACGATAAGAACCAAAACATTCAATGTCCTACCGTGAGCCACATGGCCCTACATCCATCACTGTAGGAGGATGTGTGATCTTCATTGGTGGCCGTTTAGCACATGGAAGAGCGCTGGCCTCAGCAAGACTGGAGATATCTAAGGAGGAGAGGAAACTTACTGTAAGATCATGTCAGACTGTAACGCTTCCAGTTTGAATAATCATTTAAAAACTACAAAGAAAGAAAAGAAGTGAAGACATCATTTGTCTGTCAGTGACATTTTTGTCTGCCTACCTTGGAAGTTGAAGAGCAAAACAAGGCTCCCTCCATTGAGGAAGTCTTTAGAATTCATCTCCTGCCGTCCTGCGAACTTCCTTCTTCCAACCGAAGGGCCGACAAAGTAAGTCTGATTTTCCTCGTCATCGGCATATTCGGTTCCAGTGGTACGAGGGTTATCCCAACGATAGCTACCTGTTTACAGAAGGTGTACAACAAAAAAGTAAATAACCTAAAAGGAAAATCTGTAATATAGGCTGTTTTTATATAAGCAATATTTCTTTCATCCGTATTAAATGGTAAATGGCCTGCATTTCTATAGCGCTTTTATCCAAACCGCTTTACAATCAGTAGAGCGGGAATCGAACCATCAACCTCTTTTATCCAAAGCGATTAGTGGACGACCGCTGTACCTCCTGAGCTACAGCCGCCCGTATTAAATATTTAGTAGTATAATTCTTTGTATTCTTATCATTTCTGTTTAAGTGGTAACTTTCTTTTAAGATTTCATGCATTTTTGGAGCATTTCATGCAGCTTTTCAGAAGCTCACCATCAGTGGTAATGCTCGTTTGCTTGGACATCTGCAGTTGGATGTTGGGGTTCTGATCCAGCATTACAAAGGTCGCCTGCCTCCATTGACAAGGCCACTCCAGCTGGTCATCATAGTCACCAGACACCAGCCTCACATACACCCCAAAATATCTTCTGTAAAGCTCTATCTCCACCTGGTAGGCGTACCCGTTTGCAGAGTGCTGGCGTGGGCTGAACAAACTGGTTCCATACGCACTATTTCTTAGACGTTCCTCAAAGTCATTAATCTGCCAGGTCAGATGTGGACACTCGGTCTCAGACAGGTTGATGTCATCGATGGAGAAGCCTCCTGAAGAGCTTCCTGCTCCTTTATGAACCTCAAACTCCACCTGGAAGTCCATGGCGGCATCCAGGGGAACATGGTGGAGCTGCCAATGAGATGTGGGCGGACCTGGAGGGAGGATTTTAGCAATTAAATATGTGCTGTGACTGTGATGACTACATTCAATTACTCAACTTACACATGGTGCACTAGATCAGATACAACCTGAATGCAAACTATGATAAATCACAATGAAAGAGAAAACACTATATTTACCAGTGATCTGTCCCATGAGGCGTAGCTGTCCTCTAGAGTCGTTGAACTCTCTGATCCAGATGTTGAGCTGGTCTGACTCACTGCCGCTGTGGAAGTAGTAGAACTGGAGACACTGGACGTGACACTCCCTGCTGAGCTTCATCCTCTTAGTCTCCAGCCAGGCGGAGTCTCCCTCCTGACCGGATGCGGTGCTGGCATGCATGAAGTGACCTGCATCTTGAAATAGAACAGCATAGACTAGTGTTATTGTATTGAGGCGGATTGGACTGTGTCCGTCTATCTGACCGTGAGATCTCAAACACTTTTTTTATGAAACTTGGAGGAATTAAGCATTTTGGTAGCCTGGTAAAAAATCATCCTGATGATCTCACATTCTGTTTCGCGCTACATCAGCCTGGAGTTCCAGCCGCGCTCACGTTGATGTCAGTGGGCGGCAGTACTTGCCTTGATAGCCAACTCCTTCAGCCAATCAGTGTCGCCAAATCCACTCAGAAGAATGCCGAAAACTTATTTTCCGCTAAGAAACTACTTTTATACACATACTATTCTTCTGGTTTAATTAGTGTTATTGAGTCTATGACCCAATCTCATTTCTTATTTTTACCCCTACCCATCGTTTTTTTGTGTTACTTTGGGAGATGCCGTTACTGCTTTGACAATGGTGGCCCTGATTGCCCAGTTGTATGTTACGTTCTAATTTCTGGAAATGGCGATATGAGGAAGTGAATAAATAATCATAAAATACTACTTGGAGAAAAAAACTGTATGAATTATAGGATCAAAGTCATTTAGAAATCTTACCATTTTCAGTGGCACTAGATAGGCCGGTGTGGTCAGTGCTAGGACCCCCAACAGCCTTTGATACTCTTTCCCAGTCGCTCCCTCCACTCTTTGAACAGCGTTTCATTCCACACATGGTCTCATCGTCAAAGCCGCAGTACATCTTAAATGCAATGGATGACTCTGTGGAGGTGTATGAAGAACAGAGGATACAAAAATATTACTTTAATGTTTCACATTAAAGCCTCACAACACATCATGTGCTCTGCAGGAACAGGAAATGGGATACTGTACATTGCACAGTATAGCAGTTAGCGGTTGACAATACAAATGAATGTCAGAAGTATGCGGACACCCCCCCCCCCCCTTGTCAATCGTCCTGGAAATGGTCTCATTTATAATAATCATACTAATACATCAAACATAATGGTAATCATTTGTTGATGTTAAAATGTTGCACCTAACTCTTGCTGCAACAATCGTTAGTGTACAAGACATACACAAAAATGTGGTTCAATCAGGAGAGGCCAGTTGGTAGGATTAGACAAACTTTATTTAACAATCGGCGTGCATGGCAAATGCTTTGGCGCTTGACTCCATTGGCCAGTGGCGCTGCTCTTGAGGCAGAGGAGGGCGCCTGCATGGGCTAGGAGATCCCCCCCCCGTGGGGGATCAGGAGTCAAGACTCGTTGGTGGCGGACTGGGGAGGTGGGTGGGGCAAAACAACGCTTCGGAGGCCGGCTTCAAGGGAGATGGACTGCCGTGAGCTGCTGCTGCTATGATCGGCCAGAGAGAGAGAGGTGACGTAGAACCCTTGCTATATATATGAGGATTAACTGACGTCATGTTTGACGTCATAGCAGACGTCATACTAGGATTTTTGACTGACCACGTTATGCTAGAACTTGACTGACGTCAGGGGATGATCGGATTATGCGTGAGTGGCCTTCTTCTTGAACTATGGTCTGGAGACCTCACTTCAATCAGGAGAGGCCAGTTGGTAGGATTAGACAAACTTTATTTAACAATCGGCGTGCATGGCAAATGCTTTGGCGCTTGACTCCATTGGCCAGTGGCGCTGCTCTTGAGGCAGAGGAGGGCGCCTGCATGGGCTAGGAGATCCCCCAAAAGGAAGATCTGATTACCGGAGGTTAATTGAGATCTGCGGGCGCCAGTAGTTGATTGCACTTTTCCGGCCTTCGACCTTTTAGCGACTTACAGCTATTTGCGGCTGGCGCTCCCAACTTGGTCGGGCCTTCGATCTTGCTTTTCCTGCCTTCGACCTTTTTAGCGACTTACAGCTATTTGCGGCTGGCGCTCCCAACTCGGTCGGGCACCTCGCGATAGCGCTTCCCAGCTTGGCCTACCTGGCCGCCTTGGCGCTTCGCGATTGTACTTTCCGGCCTTCGACCTTTTTAGCGGCTTACGGCTATTTGCGGCCGGCGCTCCCAACTCGGTCGGGCCTTCGATCTTGGTACATTAAAATTTAGCTTGGCGCTTCCCGGCTTGGCCTACTAGGCTGCCTTGGCGCGACTACCCTGACTTTCTGCTCTCTCTTTCTCTGTCCCCCCCCAAAAATGAGCCGGGGAGTTTACTGCGCCTTGCTGGCGCCATGCTTTCGGGGAGCCACCACCAACGAGACATTTTCTTCATCGGCACGGAAGTCCGGGACATTGTTTGTTGCCATGCTCACCGATTTAAGGGAGGAGGGTTCTTTGGGCCACCAGTATGGCCGCCTGCTCCGGGCGGATGTAGCTGGAGAATGCCGATGACGACCAGCGGCCCATTTGCTGGAGGGAGGCGGAGGACACTCCTTGCTCGGCGGCCGAGGTGGCCGCTCCGATCCTGAAGGAGTGGCTGGAGTAGTTCGATTAAGGGAGGAGGGTTCTTTGGGCCGCCAGTATGGCCGCCTGCTCCGGGCGGATGTAGCTGGAGAATGCCGATGAGGGCCAGCGGCCCGTTTGCTGGAGGGAGGCGGAGGGCACTCCTTGCTCGGCGGCCGAGGTGGCCGCTCCGATCCTGAAGGAGTGGCTGGAGTAGTCCTTCGTCGGGGGTTGCATTGCTGGAGCGTCTGCTTGAGGTGCAGGGTGAACCGGGATCTTGTCGTGTGGTGACAGGGTGCGATGAGGAGCAGGGGAGCCGAGGGGCCGGTCCGAGGCCTGGGCTTGACGTAGTGAGCCATGAACGAGAAAGGGCAGAAGGGGCTAGTGCCTTCCTGTATGCTATTGTGTGCTGGGGCAGCGGGGCTCTCTGGCTGCGGTGTCAGAGAAGAGAACGTTGTCCAGGCTACGCTCCATCGTGAACAATGACTCGCGCCCACTCCACGGCGTGCTAGTCAAACACAGGAGTACATTCAGTGAGATACTGATTCCACCTAGATGCAGTACGGAGAGGCACAGGAAATCATTCCTGCCTGTGGCCATTAGTCTATTTAATGCCTCTCTTAAAGAGCGCCTCGGAGACGCTCAGTCTCCCTGAGACTGAGCCAGCCGATAGGTTAACTGTGCCTGGCTGAGCCACGTGTGGCGTATAGGGCAAGCCGACTTAATATAGTCCAGGGTGCAATAATGATAATTGACACGGAATGTATACCTACCTGACGTGTTTTGTATTTTGCTACTTAGACATTCCACTTATTTATTTATTTATTTATTTATTTATTTATTTATTTATTTATTTATTTTTTTCTTCTAGCGCATTTACTAGTTATTCTATGCTATGTTGTGTTTTTTCTGCTTATTGCTTAATATTGCATTTGCGTTGCATTTACTACTGTTTATTTTATTTTAAGCTATGTGTGTACTGTGAGCGAGCTACTGTAACCTGTCCCGATTTCCCCTCGAGGATCATTAAGTCATTCTGATTCTGCTTCTGAAGAAATGCCAGAGGCATTTTACTTTGAAATTCGTTAAGAACAGGAGGTGGTGTATTAAGACCGGGTAGCTTAACGCGGAAAGACGTCAGCATTCCCTGGGCCGTCTGGCTTCGGTCCGAAGTTATGCAGTAACACTCATTCTAGCTGATGCTCAGACAAGCTCCGTGGGCCAGGGGTGTTAGAATGGCCCCTTGCGTGGTTATTATTATTATTATTGTGATTATTATTATTATAATTATTATTATTATTATTATTATTGTGACTCCCGCTGGCCATTTGGCAGGAAGCGATTTCCGCTTAGGCTTCGGAAATAGGCAGGCTGAGATGCCCGCTGGGTAGAATAGTCAGATCACAGGCCAAATAACTTGTCAGTCAGCTTCGCTTTATTTAGTCAAAGCACGAGGGACACCTACGGTACATGTGGTGTTTTCAGAGCAATGTAAGACAGTATTTCTGTTTGGTGGGGCGGGCCGTTGCGGGCAGACGGAGTATTAAAGAGATGAGAATACGTCTGATTATAGGCATTATAGGCAAAGCACAAGGATCCCTAGTACAGTTTAGTAGTGCACGAGTGCTCAAGAAAGCGCACGAGGTAATCAATGACTCCACGCATGTCCTTCATGTCTGTTTTGACTTAATGCCATCAGGAAAGCGCTTTAGACAGCCTGCCTGCGAAACAAGCAGAAGGAAGTTTGGTTTGGTTCCAGAGGCCATTCGACTGGTGAACAGCCACAGTACGAGAAGTGGTCAGTTTATCTAGACTAGGTCTGTACCTTGACCTTTTGATTTGAACCCTTGAACAAGTCTAATATGCACTTGTACAGCTTGTTTGCAGTATTCATGCCTTAAATTGCCCTTTGCGGGACTAATAAAATTTTTTTTTTTTTTTTTTGGAATTGATTTTACTGGACTGGTAGATTGCCCGTTTAAATGCTGAAGTACTGATACTTTCCTCATGGGTCCTTTCGCGTCCACGGGTGACTGGTCCTCCGGGGTATGCTCGGTGTGCTGTGGTCGTCAACCCCGTCCTTGGTAGAGCAGGTAGCTCTTGAGAGAGGCGGGCAGGGGCAGTCCGTGGATTCCGCTCAGGCGGTCCCTTCCTAGAGCCGCCCGCACAGAGCGCCTGCACGGGTCCATCAGAGGGAGGGGATCCGGATCGAGTCCGTTTATGTACCGGATTCGTATTTCGCAGTGTCCCCCTTCCGGCCTTTGACCTTTTGGCGGCTTACAGCTCTTTGCGGCAGGCACTCTCGACTTTTGGCGACTTACAGCTCTTTGCGGCAGGCACTCTCGACTTTTGACGACTTACAGCTCTTTGCGGCAGGCACTCTCGACTTTTGGCGACTTACAGCTCTTTGCGGCAGGCACTCTCGACCTTTTGGCGACTTACAGCTCTTTGCGGCAGGCACTCTCGACTTTTGGCGACTTACAGCTGAGTCTGGTATTATGAAGGTGTCGTCGGGCTCCAGGAAGGTAGGTTCTGCCCGCGTGGTTCTTGCCGTCGTGGTAGAGTTTACACCGGCCCAGGTCCCAGCCCCCAGTTTTTTTTTTTTTTTTTTTTAAGATTGTTGTTCAAATGAACCCCCTCAGATCGGCTAAAGTTAAGAAATTATCATTGTCATCATCACGGAAGCTTCCTAATTTAATTTATCAGTCACCATCAGTCACGTGGGGTCACTGGGGACCCAGAGGTAGAAAATAAACAAACTCAGCTGCGTGTAACAGCAAAGATAATTGAGAATGAGAAGGCTCCTTGCTGGGGCAGAAGCTTAGTCTCCAAAATGGCGGATTGGCTGTGTGCTGTCGCATCTTTACAATAAAAGGTCTCTGGTTACCGTAAACCTCCGTTTCACAAACACAACAACAAGGAGAGAGACAGCTACTTTTCACGCTCTGTTTTGGATTAAGAGGATGTCCTGAAGTGTGGCGGTGGATTAAAGACTTGATGACAAAACGTCATGTGATCTGGTGGATTATAGTCTTCGTGACAGGAAGAACAGGACACCCGATGGATCAACGTTACATGGATGCGGGTTTTACTGCCGAGTGCGACCCTCTGCTCAACTGCATGTAACGTCAAACCTCTATCGTCCATGTATTCCTGGGAGTGCTTATTCCCCTCGTGAATGGACCACCTTACGTCGCTGGATTTGGAAGGGAAAGCAAACTGCACTACACTTCAGCTGTCGCCGCCAGAATGAACCGTTCGCCCCATGGACCTCTCGGTCTGCCCGGAGTGCCCGAGATGCTACGGCAACTCCAGCTTCAGCGCTTCTCCAAGCCGGTTCCCGACCAGGAAGTACGTGGCGTCTCGCGGCGGCCCCGCGGCCTGCATTTCCCCGGCGGCTCCCGGCTCTCGGGGCAGCCGCCTCCACTGGTCTTCGCCCGCGGCCTCTCGCACGTCCGCGCCGAGCGGCCTCTCCCTCCGGCACGCTCGCACGCGTTTTTGGGCGTCCACGGCGCGGCGCTTCGTCCTCTGTTATACACGGGAACGCGCGCTGGGCCTTCTCGTCGGGGCCATGCTGGCAGCCCGTGGTCCGGTCGCTTCGCCAACGTCCTCGTCAGACACCTCGGAAGGCAAGTACGCTCCGTGGCCGGTCCGGGACAGGGGACCGATGTCTAAGCTGCCGTCACGGTCCGTGGGCTGCTCCGGCTCGGAACTCGACAGCCAGGAATGGGAATATCCACGGGTAGAGAAGGCCCGTGGGTGCTGATTCGGTCTGCGGATCTGGTGCAAAACAACGCTTCGGAGGCCGGCTTCAAGGGAGATGGACTGCCGTGAGCTGCTGCTGCTATGATCGGCCAGAGAGAGAGAGGTGACGTAGAACCCTTGCTATATATATGAGGATTAACTGACGTCATGTTTGACGTCATAGCAGACGTCATACTAGGATTTTTGACTGACCACGTTATGCTAGAACTTGACTGACGTCAGGGGATGATCGGATTATGCGTGAGTGGCCTTCTTCTTGAACTATGGTCTGGAGACCTCACATTGGAGAAATCTTATTCCATAATACATTCTACCAGTCCCATACCATATACAGTGAGTGGGGACTTAATCGTAGGCTTTAGCATTTTGAACATATATGACTGTATGATATACAGGGGGTTGAAACGTGAGGACCTGTTGGTCCCGAAGTCCGCCCCTGCCCGAGGGTCTAGAATAGTGTGTGCCGCTACTTTTTCACCTGCTTCTCAGGAAATAAAAAAATGTATTTTAAGTCACTGGAACATTTTGCAAAGTGATCCCCAAGTGGGCCATTTATTTGGTGAGCCTCCCTTGTTTGCTCAAAAACGGGCTAGAAATGTCCGAGATATGGTCGTCAGAGCTGACTGCTACACACGCCCCCCTGGCCCCTCCCATTTTTTGTCTGATGTACAGAATGGTAATTTTCCTTGCTTTAACTGTATTCAATGTAATGCTATGATCAGAGGAGAGACATTCTTCCATCCTCACTCTGGAAGAAAGTACTCAATTAAGAGTAGGATTTCGTGTAAAACTAAATTTGTTGTGTATCTATTGAAGTGTCCATGTGGGCTAGTATACATTGGAAAAACTATCAGAGAGTTGAAAACTCGCATTTCAGAACACAAGAGTAGCATTAGAAACAGAGATGTAAAGTCCTCTGTCGCCAGGCATTTTAATGAGTTTTGTCACGACGTGTGTTCCCTCAGGTTCCAGGGTATAGAACATGTCAGTCCACTGAAGAGGGGGGGTGACAGAGACAAGGCCCTGTTACAAAGAGAGGCGTTTTGGATACATACCTTACAGACAGAACACCCCAAGGGCTTGAATGAAGAACTTTTGCTAGGTTGTTTCCTTTAGGGAGTGCATTGGGTGGATGTGCTGTGGGTTCACACATGATGCTCTTGCACTGTAATGCAGTGTGGGAGCGTCATGTGTGGACCTGCAGTATCTCTATCCAATGCATTCACTTGTATGCATTTTATTATGTATTTTTCTAATTCTATTTTAATATTTTTTTTGTTATTCTAATATGTTGACTTTCTATCTGTGCTTATATAACACAAGTGTGGCCATCCAGCCTCATTCTTCTCATATGCAAAACATTGATGCATTCCTGCTGTGTAATATATACAGACTTATCTATACAAGTGTACTGTTTAAATTGTACCTTATCTTTTTTGATATTCTCTGATGTTTTTGATATTGTATTCTTTGATATTTTATGGTGTGAGATATTTCCAGTACTTGATGATGTAATTGATTGTACTTCCGGTTTGACACTATTTATACGTCATGTCCGTCTACTGTCAGCACAATGCTGAGGAAGGCTTACGCCGAAACGTCCATTGTCACTGCTGCTTGAAGGTATTAAAAAAACCCAAAAGGATTTATTTTGAGTGCTGGCTTTTTGTCCTTCTGTTCAACATATATGATCACAAATTATATTGAATATATCGAACAGTTGAAAAGTGGTTAACCTAGGCATTTTGCAGTCAGACAATGAGCCCTGTACACAAGTTGGCAAAATTGTGCAAGTTGCCCTGCAACCAAGTGGGATACACCATTTGTATTGGTGAATATGAATTATTGTGTCCCATAATATGGGACATCATGATCATCATGATCATCTCAAAAAATCATCAGCGAGTCAGTCGAACTGCGATCGTCCCAAGAATTCCTTTCTGTGGATGATGGCATGTCATGTCATGAACACTGAACTTGGCCATAGAAATAACGGTTTCTTAAACTACCCTTAACTCAACTCACTGGAGTGGGCAGGAAGACCATTGATTGATTGATTGATTGATAACTTTATTGATTCAATAAGAGCAGAATTGTGCAAGACAATACAACAAAAATATTGATCAAAAGGAATATAACACAATAAAGCCCAAGGGCTTGTTTCCATTGTGGTCCTTTGTATGGGACAAGTGGAGTGAATATGTGTGCAGGTATGAGCGCGTGTGTGCGCGGGCAACAAACACAAACAATGAAAACATTTTACAACACAACCATACACTCAATGACGAATGGTTATTTAAATAACAACAAAAAATGCACCAATAAATAAATAAAAAGAGAGACCAGCTCATATAATAAATCAAAGACCTACCTAGGGTTTAAAAACTATGAGCATACAAGAGACAAAAGAAAATAAAAGGTTAGGAACCCATTTGGGAGCCAACCAGCCATTTTTTCAAGGCAAGCTTAAAAGAGGCAGGAACACTGATTTAACTTGGCCATGGGAATAGTTAATTATTAAACTACGATAGGTGTCAGCACCCTTTAACTCATCTTGCTGTACATATATTAGCAAAAGACAGCTTGAATATTCGATGGCACTTACCGCATTTGTAGAGGCGGTTCAGCTTGAGCATGTCATCAGGACTCACTTCCAGTCTTTGACCAATCACGTCCTGGAATTTGGGGTCTTTGGTGATAATGGTAGAGCCATTGCCATTGGTAAAATCATTTTGTCCATAGTGCATCACTGAGTTGTAGTCGTATGCAACTCCCTGGGTGCTGGTGAATTCTTCGCGTTTTATTGCAAAATTTCGCTCTTTACCTAGAGACAGACACAAAAATCAATTACCTCACCACCCTAAAGTAATCATTTGTGACAGCAATGAATAGAAATATCAGAATCAGACTCTTAATCAAACCTTCTAGGATGTTTTCGAACACAATGGTTACATGATCATCTCTGTCGTATCTGGACTGTTCGTGATAGAAGCCAAGAGCATGGAGGAATTCATGTTCAACGATGGCAAGTGAATCACAATATTGTCCGATGGAGAGGACCTGTAGTCCATTGAACACTTGCCCAATGTATGAGGAACATCTAAAAAGCAAAAGGCACTCATCATCAATTTCAGATTTAGGCTACTCATATCACAGATACGCCAGAAAGTTACTTGAAATAGTTGTTTACATATACTTTTAGTTCTACTGTCTTGGTCTATAATACTGCAGGAATAAACACATATACACTTTAGCACTACTATACTCTTATTATACAAAAGGAATCTCATCAGCATCAGCTAAATGACGAAGGCCATGGTCACATTACAGGCAAATCCGATTTGCTGATAAAGTCATTAATCATCATTATCTTGATTGGTTTCCCAAATCTGATTTGGGAGTGTGTCCGCACTGCCACAAATCTGATTCTCAAGTCGGATCTGTGTGTCCAGATCTAAACAGCCTATCTGCATGGGTTGCTATGGTAACGACGTGGGCATCAGTAAATACGTTCGTTGGTGACGTGGTTTTCCTGCGCAGAAGCATTTGATGATGAGTTGCGAGTGACGTTCAAATCAGATTTGGTGGATCTGCGCGTCCGCACTTAAGTCACATCAGTCGAAAGCAGATTGGAAACTACCTCCATATGTGGTTTGGGACAAGTGACACAAATCAGACTTGGAGCGTCCAGACTCATAAAACCAATCTGGATAAAGTCATTAGGTCACTAAAGTTCACAAATCAGATTTGTCCTCCTAGTCTGAACATGGCTTAAATGTACATGTAAATGCATTTATTTAGAGCTTACATAAATGACAAGGCTCCTCGAATGATGGGCTATGCAAGAGGTTTACATGTCATATGCATGGTGTGCTAGCCTGGGTAAACCCAGCCTCCACGTGACCTCTATGTGCTATCAGTCACAAGACTTGTGACTGATAGCATATAGATAGAGGTCCCGTGGAGGCTGGGTTTAACCAGGCTAATGGTGTGCATGCTGACATTGTTTCATCCACAAATGTATGCAATCCAAAACAACAGCAGCAACCAGAAAGATATTGTCATCAGAGTTATAAGCTATTGCTGGACAATACGTACCCATTTAGCTTCTGGACAGAAATGTAATAGTCCTCAGAGTCCCTGGGTTTGAAGTCAATGCATGACTTGAGTCTGAACTGGTCAAAGGCTCTCAGGATGATTCCTCTAGCATTCATCTCTTCAGTATGAGTTCATTGGTGATGATGCCAAGGTTGTGTTAAAGACATGCATGGTCCATGCAATGATCAAATGAGAGAAAGGTCAGACAATGAAATGGATGGAGGAGGTTCACGTCTAATAGGGATGAGACAATATATTGAAATTTAATATCGCAAATTTTCTTTTTTTAACAATATGTATCGTGGGGCAGAAACACTGGATTGAGACACAATAAACAGACATACCGTAATTCAGGGCGCATTGCAAAAACACACAATATAACTTCACCTGAGCATCTAATAATGATGTGCTGAGTGCAAAATTTACCAAGGTCGTTTTCCAAGATATATGGAACTGGGGATGTCCATAGTTGACTCTGCTCAATAATGGTGGACCTTTGTGTGCTCTTCAAGAATATATAAGAATAAAGTCAAGTCCACATACATCAGTTTTATATTTTAATGATTTACCTATAGTATACACAATGTTAAACTTACCATCATAATATCATCCCCAAACAAGCCTGCATCTGTACAAAGCAGAGAAAAGTGAATATGTTTCCAAGGAAATCCAAGTACAAGTATTTAATGGCACATGGCATGGATGAAGCCTCCACACACACACAGCTCTATTTCAAATCCCTTTGTGTTTAACTTTACCCTTGTTTATTTCAGTGATGTCCTTCTCGTCATCAATTTCTGAAAAAGATAAATAGAGGAAATGCAGCTTTGTGAAGTTGCAGATGAAAGCTTACCAAGTAGCAGATAAGGCATACAGATAAAGACACAGACAAGAAGAACAATAAGGTGACATGTTTACATGTTACATACATGTAGCTGATCAGTCACAGAATAAGAGGCTAAGTGAACGTCAGGAACCTTGTCCATACAGTACCATTGAGCAATGAAGTCAAAAATCAAGAGAAGCTTTACCCTTTTTCCTTCTTCGCTCAGGCTGTTAGAAAAACACATATCTCATAATCATATCATATGATCATCTCATATCATCATATCATTTCATATCAATATGACTTGAGCCATAACACAAATTAGGGTTCTTAGAAAACACTAATCAAATCATTATCAATTTTCAAATGACACATTTTAGCACTTTTGTACCATTTTCTCTTATCAGGAGAGGCTAATTCATATTCAATCTAAAGCCACATTTCGATTAAAATGGAATAGATAATGAATCAACAACAAATAATAACTCTTACCATGGAGAATGTTGATGAGACTGCCAAGCTCACCACAAGGAGAATATAGGTATTCATCCTCTTTAGAGTATGTCTCTGGCCAGACTTACTTTGTACAACAGAGGCTATGTAAAAAGAAAAGAAAACAAATAAACACCTAAAAAAGGTTCACCCATATATTATTATTATTTTTATTTGATAATATTTGCAACAAATCAAATTAAGCCACTAGTATCCAACAAAATGCATTTGATTTGTTCAAAACAAATTAGGAATATTGCAACACAAACTTCAAATCACCAATTGATGAATGATTAAATTGCTTTCCGTAAAATCTGTATTTATCTAGGTAAGAGGACAGAAAATGTGTATCTATAAGCCTATTGATGTTTACCTTGTGTCAGCAAGTTGGTTGAATGTGTCTCTTCCTCGAATGCAGCTTTGAAGTAGCCTACTATATATGACGGAAAGTGTTCAGCGTGCATGCAACAGTTCTCTCCAGACAATGTGAACAGGTTTACATCACATTCTTCAGTGATTCAGTGACAGGGATCTGTCATCTGTTGTGACACTAGCTGTCGCATTTCAAATGCAAATCAGAGCATCATAAAACATGCGAGCCCCAGGGTGGCTGTCCTGCTCTCCATCTGTTTTACAGGCCTCATGACACATGGGCTGCTGCCGGACTCCTTGCTGTCGGTCACTTTGGTGCCAGTCATCAAGGACAAGGCAGGTAAGGTGGGGAGTGTGGACAACTACCGACCTATTGCACTGGCCAGTGTACTTTCTAAAGTTTTAGAGAGAATTTTATTAGATCATTTAAGTTCCTTTTTAGTCACGTCTGACAATCAATTTGGATTCAAAGCCAAGCATGGCACTGACCTCTGTATCTATGCATTGAAAGAGGTTATTGATATGTATAAAGGTAAGCATTCCTCTGTTTTAGTGGGGTTTATTCATGCCTCTAAGGCATTCGACCGAGTCAACCACCAGAAACTATTTTTAAAGCTGAGGGAGAGGGGCGTGCCTGATAGCATCATTAGAATCCTGGCATTCTGGTATGCTAACCAGACCATGCAGGTAAGGTGGGGTAATACGGTCTCTGCTCCTTTTGGTGTCGGGAATGACGTCCGTCAGGGGGGGCTTCTTTCCCCCGCCCTGTTCAATCTATATATGAATGAACTCTCTGTACAGCTCAGCAGCTGCTGAACGGGATATGTGATTGGTAACACCTCTGTAAATCACTTTATGTACGCCGATGATTTGGTCATCCTGTCTCCAAGCAGTACTGGTTTCCAACAGTTGCTGAATATCTGTTCTGACTATGGAGGTCGTTTTGATGTGAAATATAATGCTAAAAAGAGTGTCACTATGATCTGCAGAACAAGAGGTGATAAGGATCTCTCCTTTCCTTCTTTTTATCTGTCTGGGCAGGTGCTGGCAGTTTGCTGTCAAACTAAATATTTGGGTCATATTATAACTGATCAAATGAGTGATGATGATGACATGTACAGACAGAGGCGTGTACTGTATGCTCAAGCTAACATGCTGAGGAAGAAGTTTTATTTTAGCTCAGATGATGTAAAGGTTAACCTGTTTAGAGCCTACTGTACTCCTCTGTATACTGCCCCCCTGTGGGTCAAGTATAAGCAGGCTAGCATTAAAAAGCTCCAGGTTGCTTATAATGACTGCCTGAGGATCCTTCTTAGGAAGCCAAGGTGTAGTAGCGCCAGTGAAATGTGTTGTGGAGCAGGAGTGAGCACCTTTCATGCCCTGTTGAGAAACCTGATGTATAGGTTTATCTGTCGTCTGAATATGTCTCAGAATATGCTCATTATGTTGCTCTCTCAACCCAATCTCAGTGACACTAGATACATGTCTTCCATCTGGAAACACTGTAACAGTGCTTTACTGTAGAAATGTTAGTTGCTCTTATTGTGTTGTTACCTGTTTTATATGTATTGTGTGTGTTTTTTAATGGACCTTGTGTCTGACAATAAAGTGATGATGATGATGATGATGATGATGATGATATGTCATGTTGCAGAACAAGCGCTAAAGCTGTCACCACACAGGGACATAATGATAGCTTTACTACACAAACTCCGGTGACTTACAGGTGTCCTCAACCTCTGAGGTGTGGCACAGCTTCCTAATTGACTGAAATCCAACTCATTTATCTTTAAAACACCCATGATTCGGACATTGTGTTATGTTTGTGCAATTAGATATTTATGCTGTCAAGATATATTTGATATATATAATTGAATATATTGAATTATATAATTTCTTTACACAAAATCATAGTATGGCATAATCATATAATTTAGTCTAAACAAATGTCAAATGTCAAATATATATATATATATATATATATATATATATATATATATATATATATTAAAATTGACAACCGGTCCGCGGTCCATCTATCTATCTATCGCGGCACAAAAAAGGTTGGGAACCTCTGATGTAAAGGATATAGAGCCATAGAACAGTCATGTGACTTTTCGTGACGTTTCCCACCCCGGAAGTAAGTTCTCCGTTAATTTTCTCCATAGACATTTAGAAAGATCCTTATACAGTATACAGAGTTTTAAGGCTGGAATTAGATTTCTCCCCCCTGTTATTTTTTGTTTTTGCTCAAAATCGAATGTTTTATGGTCACTCACGATGCAGTAGGCAATGGGTCGGCTTGCTTCCAGCCTTTAAGATTTAGTCACGTCGCTTAAATTGAGAATTAGATCAAGTTAGCTACGATGTTTTCGTATTTCTTATATTACCTAGATTATAATGATACAAAGTGGGTTGATAATCAGCAATGCCTTCCTTTAAGTCAAATCTAGTGTTCTTATGAATCATTGTGAGAAGCTTGATAAACACGGACCTTGAAGGCAAAAATGCTGTGCCTCAATGGAGACAACAGGATTCTGACTAACTACAAAATCACGTCACATGAAAAAACACAACCAACACAATGAAATTCAATGAAAAACTCTGCTTTATGTCTCTGAGAGAACATTCACGTAAAATGCTGCAACCACAACACATGCTACTTCCACAGCTCTACTGGCGTTGCTGTAAAGATCAATATGATTTTCTATTTCACTGGCATCAATTGGGAAGTGCACACTTCACACACTGTAAGCAAACATCGCACACAAATCACATAAGATCTGAAAGCTCTAACTATTAGCAGGTGAGATTATGACCCCGCTGGTGCCATTTTCAACATCCACCCATTCTTGTAGCAATGAAACAGGTATCAGTTGAGCAGGATGGAGACACAGAACAGGATGGAGCGTCGTCGTGATGACCCGAGGGATAGAGGCATCACCAAACATTCCTACAACAAAAGAAGAAATACTTTAAAAGGTACCACTGGAAAAACACGTTCAGTGAAATTCCACAACATGAGGAATTGTCAGTGAGGTTAAGTGAGGTTAAGTCAGTGTCTTAGCCTGGGGCTAAGACAGCTTTCACACTTGCACAATCCTGGCCCACTCCAAAGTGGGCTAACCGCAACTTCAGCCCTGGCTAGCTGGCCCTGCTCTGCAGCAGATAACACCGACTTTCCATCTAAACAGACAATCTCTCCGCCCCCCCCCCCCCCCCTCAAACACACAAATCGAGGCACGTATCGCTGCATGCTTCAAAGACATTGGTGCTTGGATGTTTGCCCACCATCTCAAGCTGAATCTTGGTAAGACAGAGCTACTCTTCCTCCCCGGGAAAGACTGTCCCCTCAACGACCTTTCCATCTCCATTGACAACACTACTGTGTTTCCCTCTCAAACGGCTAAGAACCTTGGAGTGATCCTTGACAATCAGCTGTCCAACTCAGCCTACATCGCAGCAACTGCCCGCTCCTGTAGGTTCTCCCTGTACAACATCCGCAAAATCCGTCCGTTTCTCACAAGGGAAGCAACACAACTCCTGGTCCAGGCACTTGTCATCTCTCGCCTGGACTACTGCAATGTTCTTCTGGCTGGGCTACCTGCTGCAGCCATCCGACCACTTCAGCTCATTCAGAATGCTGCAGCCCATCTGGTATTCAACCAAACCAAATTCTCTCATGTCACTCCCCTCTTCCGGGACCTTCACTGGCTTCCCATCTCGGCACGCATGCAATTCAAAACACTGGTTCTGGCCTACAGGGCAGTACACCAGACAGCCCCCCTGTACTTACAATCTATGGTCAGGCTCCAAATCTCTCACCGTTCCCTCCGCTCCTCCACCAGTGCAGGACGCCTCGCCCCTCCTCCACTACGGGGGCTCAAAAGTCGCTCATCCCGTTCGCGACTCTTCTCGTCCCTGGCACCTCAATGGTGGAACGAGCTTCCACCTTCGGTCACGACGGCCGAATCACTGCCGATCTTTCGGAAAAGACTAAAGACACACCTTTTCAGGCTCCATCTGGGCCCTTCTTGAACAAACTTCTTTCTCTTTAATTAAAAAAAAAGAAAATTAAAAAAAAAACTAACCTAAACTAAACTTGTACCACTGTTCCTTCAAAAGTTGTAGTTGTCACAGACTGTGTTGCATAGTTGATTGCTCTATTGCTGACAAAAATGTGTTATTGTAAGTGGCTTTGGATAAAAGCATCTGCCAAATGACGTAATGTCATGTAAATGTAATGCTACACTGACCACTACAACTGAAGTTGGTCCCCGGGCACCGCACACTAAAAAAGCTGCCCACTACTCCTCGCCTGGCCACCGGAGGGAGGACAAGCCTGGATGGGCTAAATGCAGAGACTATATTTCACCGGCCACCGTCCGTCAGCATGTGTGTGTGTGTGTGTGTGTGTGTGTGGCCGCATGCGTGTGTTGGATTGTCGTGTGACAAATAAAGACGGGTTTGTCCATCCGGTTCTTCAACTCGTACTCTTTTACAAATTACACACATACTGTAGGCCAGCGTTTCTCAACTGGTGGGTCGCGACCCAAAGGTGGGTCGCGGGGCCGTTTTGATTGGGTCGCGGACATTGGCCAATTTTTTTTTTTTTTTTTTTTTTTTCATATTTCATTTGAGTTAAATTCAGATTATTGAAACTGGATTAGCCTGACCAGTTTTACTTGTTTAACAAGCTGAAGCATATGCTCTGCCTGTAATTCAAGAGAAGTCTGTCTTTTCATTTCATATTTAATTTTAGTTCAATTCAGATGATTGAAACTGGATTAGCATGGCCCCAGTTTAATAGAAAGTTATGACCAGTTTAACTAAAAAGCATATAGCTGCCTGTGATTCAAGAAAAGTCTGCCTTTTTATTTCATATTAGTTAAATTCAGACTATTGAAACTGGATTAGTATGACCAGGTTAACTTGTTTTATTATTATTATTATTATTATTATTATTATTATTAGTATTAGTATTATTAGTATTATTAGTATTATTAGTATTATTAGTATTATTAGTATTATTATTAACTTGTTTAAAAACATATAGGCATGTAATTCAAGTCTGCCTTTTATTTCATATTTCATACAGTTCAAATAAGACTTTCTGAGCATGACCAGTTTGACTTGTTTAAATTTAAAAACATATAGGCCTGTAATTCAAGTCTGCCTTATTTAAATTGGTTTTTAGGCCTAGTTGCACTTCTGTTGCACTTTTTTGTTCATTTGAGGTTTATAACAGTGCATGAAGGCATTGTGTATTAAATTAATGTGCTACTTTTTTGTGCAATAAATTTGAGTGGTTTAAAAAAAAATCTGAATTTTGGGTCGCGACTTCATGACAAGGAAAATAGTGGGTCCTGAGGCTACACCAGTTGAGAACCACTGCTGTAGGCTACATAACATACATACATACATAACTTACTCATGGACACTCATATAATGACTCTCTGTCTCACTTGATTTATCTCTTACTCATACAGTACATACGCTCTCTCCTCTCTCTCTCTCTCTCACACACACACACACACACACACACACACACACACACACACACACACACACATAAAACAATCTCTAGTCAGCTACTAAACTCATATTGCACTGGATGTGCTGTGTGTGTGTGTGTGTGTGTGTGTGTGTGTGTGTGTGTGTGTGTGTGTGTGTGTGTGTGTGTGTGTGTGTGTGTGTGTGTGTGTGTGTGTGTGTGTGTGAAAAGGGGCTAAGTTAGCCTGGGCCTATCATATCGTGCATTCCTTTATAACTGGGAACTGGTAATCTTACGGTTCAAAGTTCATGAGCTGGGACGGTGACGTCACCAGAGCTGGTATTTCCCATTCCAAACTCGTAGGAGCCTCAGCAGCCCCGGCCTAAAAAATCCAACATGGCTGCTCCGCACAACAACAGTAGTTATAATCGTATAAATGCTATTTAGCACTTCTGTCTTGTTTGTGTCTCATTAAATCAGCTGTACACACAGCACTGCCTAACATCTATCTGTGTGGACATGAGGCTGCAGTGTTTGTATGCGCAAAATGTGACGAAATGCCTTGTTATCAGCTGTTATTGCTAACAATGGCTAGCCTGGCTAGTGAGTGGATCTGACCAGTGAACAGTGAACTTCCCAGCTCAACTTTTATGCAAATGGAATGGTAACTAAACGGATGTCATTTAGCCTCCACATCCCAGTTCTTTGCGATAAAGGAACGCACGATTAGCCCTACTCTTAGCCCAGGGCTTAGATAGCCCCGGGCTAAGAGCATGTAGCGTGAGCTGAGGATGAGTGAAAGGAGCAGGAGGAGGGAGTGTGTTCCTGGTTCCCAGGTCAGAAGGATAAGTGGATGGGGCCAGTTTGTGGAGGGCTTTGAAGGTGCAGAAGGTTGTTATAGTCAATCTGGTATTGAACAGGGAGCCAGTGTACGGGTGAGAACGGGGGGCCGATGTGGTCGGTTGAGTAGGCAGCCGAGTTCTGAATGATTTCTGATGTTTTGAAGGTGGGAACTGGGAAGGCCACACTGTTAGGATGACGTCATCATTCCTACTTTGACGTCGTCATTCCTACTATGATGTCATCGATCACTGATGATGTCATGATTCATAAGTGTCTTTCATGCCTTTCGCTGGTGATGTCATAACACAGGTGATGTCATATTCGGGTCTATAAGGGCCTGCTCCTGCAGGTCTTGGCCAGTGATTCATAAACTCACATCAAGGATCACACCAACCACCGCAACCTCTGCAACCTGCAACTTCTGCAACCTGCAACTTCTGCAATCTCTGCAACCGTTCCCAAACCTCGAACAGTGCAGCCCCAGCTATCAAGTTCCACAACTCCCCTACTCTTGGAGAGTGTCTTGGCCCTCAACTACACGCGAATAGATCCACATGTCTAACTCCGATCCTGACAGTATGAATCACTCTAAAGCGGATCTAGCGGACACACTTCCGCCAGTCAAGGAGGAAGCTCCCGAGACCCCAGTTTTCCCGCCGGCCACGTCAGGTGGTCCACCAGACGAGACCTTCCAAACAGCGCTGATTTCTACTATTTCTGGCCTGGGTGCGCGACTCACCGAGACGCGACGGGAGCAGGCGCTCCTCGCGGACAGCCTTCGGGACGTGCTCGACGGCCAGAGGGAGGCAGCTTTCAAGGCTTCCCAAGCCGATGATCGGCACGCCCTCCTGGTTGGCTGGCTGGATCGTCTCGACGGGCTAGGCCCCCAGGGCGTCATTCCGCGGTCTCCTGCCCCCCCTGCCCCAGCTTCTGAGCGATCAGTCGCCCCAACGCCAGTTACCCGGCCGGTCGCTTCAGCTGACCCACCAGGCGGTCAGCTGGATATCTCCACTCATCCTGATATCTCCACTCATCCTGATGTCTCCACCCGTCCCATCACGTTCGGAGACTTGCCGACAATACTTGAGCTGATTGCCCAGCAGGAAAAAGCAATCCAGGCTCTGGCTTCCGAAGCCGCTGATCGGCACGCCCTCTTGATTGGCCGGCTAGATCGTCTCGACGGGCTAGGCCCCCAGGGTGCCATTCCGCAGCCTTCCGCCCCTCCTGCCCCAGCTTCCGAGCGCACCGTCGTTCCGGAGGTTTCCAGACCTGCTACCCCCCCGTCCACAGCGGCCGTTGCTTCTAGCTCTGCCTCTCGGCCGCCTCCAGCTGCTAAGGGCATATTCTGGGGGGGAGTTCGCGTCATCCCAGAGCAGGGGCAGCCACATTTGAGTCCCAGCAGCCATCTGTACCGTGATCTGACCGGCAGGGTCCGCATCACACCAGAGGAGAGGCAGCGCCGTTTGGACACCCGGAGCTGCCTGTACTGTGGTCGAGCCGGGCATTACCTCTCCCCCTGCTCCCAGCGTCCAGTAAGTGGTCCCACCGCTCGCCGGCCCGTGGTACTCTCAGTGGATCAAGACTCTACGTGTCCAGCCAAGAAATCTGTACGGTTGGGTAGCGTTCCCTGCAGGACCCAGGAGTGGCAGTGTGTCTCCAAGAGGGTTAAGGAGTTGGAGAGGACTGTCGATCGTCTCATTGGGAAGTTCAATCGCTGCCTGCAGATCGGCTCCGTCCCCCCGCAGGGGGCCTCCGAGTCTGCTGGCCCTGAGGCACAACCTGTGGACCTGCCCCTCGCCGAGTCTGAACCCGTACCTGAGGCACAACCTGTGGACCTTCCCCTCGCCGAGTCTGAACCCGTACCCCAGCAGCAGCCAATTCCTGTCCTTGACCCACACGTAGGTTCCAGCTTCATGCTGGGAGGCTCCCGTAGTGTCGTCAGCCCTCGGTCAAGAGCAAGAAGAAATAAGAGGCGTTTAAAGGAGGAGACGGTGGGTGACCTCCCCAAACTACAGGTCGGGAGGGCAGGCCTCGCTGAGTCAGATCCCCCTGTGGCTCTGCCTTCGGAGACGGCAGCATTTGACCCTTTTGATGGTCCCCAGCCTCCCGTGTTTGGATCGTGCCCCGGGGGATGGCCGGCCCCAGAGGATCCACCGGACCCGGTAGAAGTTCTGTCTACGTATCGGTCCATCTATGGCTTCGATATCCAGTATTAGGGAGGAGCACCTCCACTGTCCTACACCCCCTTTGGGGTCTGACCACCTGCATCTAACCACCTGCTGAAGAGCACCTCACTCTCTTACACCCCCTTTGGGGTCTAACCACCTGCATCTAACCACCTGCTGAAGAGCACCTCACTCTCCTACACCCCCTTTGGGGTCTAACCACCTGCGTCTAACCACCTGCGGAAGAGCACCTCCACCAGAACCTGCGGATTTTTGTCTCCCAGATGCCATCCTTGATGGCCTCATTGGACGCCAGGTGGCGTCCGTTGAGGGGAGGGTACTGTTAGGATGACGTCATCATTCCTACTTTGACGTCGTCATTCCTACTATGATGTCATCGATCACTGATGATGTCATGATTCATAAGTGTCTTTCATGCCTTTCGCTGGTGATGTCATAACACAGGTGATGTCATATTCGGGTCTATAAGGGCCTGCTCCTGCAGGTCTTGGCCAGTGATTCATAAACTCACATCAAGGATCACACCAACCTCCGCAACCTCTGCAACCTGCAACTTCTGCAACCTGCAACTTCTGCAATCTCTGCAACCGTTCCCAAACCTCGAACAGTGCAGCCCCAGCTATCAAGTTCCACAACTCCCCTACTCTTGGAGAGTGTCTTGGCCCTCAACTACCCGCGAATAGATCCACATGTCTAACTCCGATCCTGACACACACAGAACAACAGCATTACAGTAGTCAATTCAGAATGTGTGGACCAAGACCTCCGTAGCTGAATTGGGACAGGGATGGGCGGAGTCTGGAAATGTTCGTTGTGAAGGTGATAAAGAGCAGACCGGCTGATGTTTGTTATGTGAGGTGTCAAGGGAAGGAAGGGTGCTCTCAAGAAGGACACAGGCTCTGGACTTGGCTAGAGAAGGGTAAAGGGAAGCCATCCATGATCATGTTTGTGGCTGTGGTCCAATTAAGGCCGGCGGTGAGGAAAACTTGGCCTTTTTTGCATGTTTGAATCTGTTTTAGCCATATTTAGTGGAATATCTCATTTTAAATACACCAATGTTATTGTCTATTGATTGAATTGCTCTCACACTCAGGCCTGGCCTGGCCTGGCATTTTTTTTTTTTTTTTTTTTATGGGGCCCCACTGACGAGTGGGCCCCAGGCGGGCGCACCCTCTGCCCCGGTGTACGTTCCGCTACTGCTGTGGTGTTTTGGGCTTTAAAGAGGTTTTGGAGCCAATGATCAGGGCCTCAGTTGTACTACCATTGAGCTTCAAAAGGTTCCTGCTCATCCAGCTCCATAATGTCCTGGAGACATGTGTGTAAACGTACCATGACACTACTGTCTCTTAGGCCAAAACACAGAGGTGTCTAGGTGACTCCGCTTTTGTGCCCAACCTAAAATATCAGAAACCTAATGAATGTAGCTTTAAGCGTTACACATAAAAGGTGACACAGCCACCCTCACTGAATTAAGATTTTAGATTTATATCACAAAGAGTCATACTATTATTAGCAGTTAATTTCAAAAACTCTCAGGACTCACTGTTTAGCACATGCGCCTTTGTCCCGGTTGTTTGGGTGTGCAGTAAAGTTGGTTGGTAGAAATGTTGGACATGGTAGAACGTTTTCATGCTGCAGACTGGAAATATCTAGATAGGGATATGAAGGCAGTTAGGGAAGCCAGGAGATGACAAAACCACAAATTAAAACTATAGCAGATGTCAAATGTCACCTCTGTAATGTTTGTATTTTTAACAAAGCTGAAAGCCACAGTATCAGATTTCCCACTACTGCCAAACATAGAGACACTGCGTAACGCGTCATCATTCAGAAGCCACGCCCAAGACGGGGGAAAACAGAAACCCCCCCTCCAATCCTGGCGTTCCTCTATGTCGCGTGTATGGTTGCGTGTTGCACAAAAAGATCGTATATACGGAAGATGAACACTCCAACTTACTTCCTTGACAGCTAGATCCACATTTTTCTTCTCGCCAATTCCCAATGGCTTCTTTGTTTTCCTCGGGAGTACAAAAAAATTTGAACTGGCGATGTTTTACATTTGTTGTCTGCGCAGCCCCACCACACAACAGCTTTTAGCTATGTTTAATTCAAGGAAAATGACGCTGGTGTGTGGAAATGAACGGAGCTTTTCCCCCGTGATGGGGGAACACCTTGCACTGCAAACAGGAAGATAGCAGTGTCCCCCTTCAGGAAGTCTCTGCTCCTCAGAAACACCACCCAGCTGGCACGGGACGTCAGTTTAACGTCATATCGACGTTGGACTCCAACGTTGAACTGACGTTGGATTTTGGTTGAGAATGAAAATCGGGTTGACGTCAAAACACAACGTTGGCAAGACATCAGCGTCCAACGTTAGATAGACATCAGCCTCTGACGTTGGTTAGACATCAGCATCCAACATTGGATAGATGTGGAATTTTGGTTGGGAATGAAAATCGGGTTGACATCAAATCCCAACGTTGGGCAGACATCAGCCCCCAACGTTGTATAGACGTCAGCCTCCAACGTTGGATAGATGTAGGATTTTGGTTTAGAATGAAAATCTGGTTGACGTCAAAACCCAACGTTGGCAAGACATCAGCCTCCAACGTTGGATAGACATCAGCCTCTGACGTTGGTTAGACATCAGCATCCAACGTTGGATATATGTAGAATTTTGGTTGGAAATGAAAATCGGGTTGACATCAAATCCCAACGTTGGGCAGACATCAGCCCCCAACGTTGTATAGACGTCAGCCTCCAACGTTGGATAGATGTAGAATTTTGGTTGAGAATGAAAATCTGGTTGACGTCAAAACCCAACGTTGGCAAGACATCAGCCTCCAACGTTGGATAGACATCAGCCTCTGACGTTGGTTAGACATCAGCATCCAACGTTGGATATATGTAGAATTTTGGTTGGAAATGAAAATCGGGTTGACATCAAATCCCAACGTTGGGCTGACATCAGCCCCCAACGTTGTATAGACATCAGCCTCCAACGTTGGATAGATGTAGAATTTTGGTTGAGAATGAAAATCTGGTTGACGTCAAAACCTAACGTTTGCAAGACATCAGCCTCCAACGTTGGATAGACATCAGCCTCTGACGTTGGTTAGACATCAGCATCCAACATTGGATAGATGTAGAATTTTGGTTGGAAATGAAAATCGGGTTGACATCAAATCCCAACGTTGGGCAGACATCAGCCCCCAACGTTGTATAAACATCAGCCTCCAACGTTGGATAGATGTAGAAGTTTGGTTGAGAATGAAAATTGGGTTGATGTCAAAACCCAACTTTGGGCTGACATCAGCCTCAAACGTTGGCTAGACATCAGCCTCCAACGTTGGATAGACAGCCTCAAACATTGGATAGACATAGAATTTTGGTTGGGGTTGACGTCAAAACCCCATGTTGAGTAGACATCAACCTCCAACGTTGGCCAGGCATCAGCCTCCAACGTTATATAGACACAGAATTTTGGTTGGGGTTGACATCAAAACCCAACGGTGGCTAGACATCAGCCTCCAACGTTGGCTAGGCATCAGCCTCCAATGTTGGCTAGACATGGGTAGAAATTTAAATCTGGTTGATGTCAAAACTTTCGTATCACAAAAAGAAAAAAATCAACATTGAATACAGAATTTTAGAAAACAGGATTTATTTTCAGAACGTAAGAAATTAGATTATCACATTAAAGGTACATTCAGCAATGTTTTTGTGTTAAAATAAGTGTTAAATGGCTCTATATTCTGACAGCAATCACTGAAATCGAGTGTTTGATCAGTGACTTAAACCCCCAACTTCGCTGTCCTCTATGTCTCTCCTGTAGTCCTGCATGCAGGGCGGACGTATCTCTGCAACTGTAACTCGTAGAGACTCATGGATGGATTTGGGGTGAGAAAATATATTATAGTCCTTTATAGGCATCTCGATCTGACCTTCCGTTTCCTAGAAAATGTCAACTTTTGTCTGATTGGATAGTTTGAGGTCAGTGCCAATTTGTATCGGCCACCACTGCCTGGATCCAGGAGAAGTGCAGAGAACATAAGCAAGACCTGTATATGGCTTTCATTGATCTCTCGAAGGCATTCGACACAGTAAATCAAAAGCTACTCTGGGACCTACTCAGTCGATTTGGAGTCCCACCCAAATTCCTCTCCATTCTAAAGCTATTTCATGACGGCATGCAAGCCCACGTTCAAATAAGTGGACAACAGTCTGACCCTTCTACGTCAAAGTAGGAGTAAAACAAGGATGTGTCTTAGCCATCATCATCTTCAACATCTTCCTCACAGCAGTCACTCTCCTCTCCCATAAGCATTCAATTCCATCTGTCTTAGTTTGCCATAGTCTCTCCCCAGACTCAAATATTACGTTGAATCGCTGCGCTCCGTATACTACATAAGTGAGTCTGTGCCAGTTAACAGCCACTGCTGGTTTTGAAGGCGGGTTGAAATTGAATGAGTGACAGGTCGTAGCACCGATGAGAGAGCAAATGGGCTGCGCCTCCCGTGTTGTCTGATCGCAAAGTCGTTACTGATTGGAGAGGACTGAAGCCATCACTGGCATATGACTGGCCAAGTGAACGGTTCCCTCCCATAACCAGCCCTCTGAGGGAAAGTGTCCCAGACCCAGAGAGAGCTCTGCAGCATGCAGTAACCTAGTGTATCAGCGTAAGAACTCTCATGGGTCTGGCGTCGAGACTAAGTTTGCCATAACTTCTATGTACTGTATCAATTCAACAGAATTCAGATACAACAGAAAGTAGCTGGCCCCCAGGTATTTTCACATTATCAAATCTGGCCCCCATTCAAAAGGGTTTGGACAGCCTTGCCATGTATAGTCTCATATCACAATATTGATATAAAATCGATATATTGCCCACCCTTAATATTGAGTGCCAGAATCAACCTCCCAATGATGCAATTTGTAGAAAAACATTGGATTTCATTTATCAATCACTGCTTTCAATGTCTTTCTGATGTAAATGTTTTATTTTTACAACCAGATCACCCTATTAAATAAACAGCGTCATGACTCAATAATGTTACTTGGCAGAGGGTCGCTCGTACTGAGCACATTTCCTCGTCAAACTGACGGTGAAAAATGTTTGCTCGTCACAAAATAAAAAACTTATTTGAGGGAATGTAATTAGGTTATCGATCACATTCGCTAACCTGTTGCTCTTTTAAGTCGGGATGTTTGTCGGCGTTTGGTCAGCTCCCTTCGCCAGTTCGCCTCCGCACTTTTAAACATTGTTTACTGACGGGCTATGTAGTGTCAGTCCCTGTCACTGTCAGCAATGTAACGTAAGCAAAATAATCCCATATTTCGCTCTGTCCATGTCCAAGACAAGACCGTATGTGCTCACAGCAGCCATGTTTGTTGTGTTGAAGCTCTGAATGAGTGAAAGAGAGGAGGGGGGGGGACGCCCACGACAGGGAGTTAAAGCAGAGCACCACTTGGAGCACTCTTCGCACACCCCCACATGGACACAATGTCACATGCATGTAACATAAAATTATTTCTTTTAACACATTGGGTGCCAGCCATGTTTTCATTCCTGTAGGTAAGTTGTGCCAGGGGTGTTTTTGACGATTCTGGCTCATTTTAAAACAGCCGAGGATTCTTTTGTGTTATGACTTCGTGAACACCAATCATCTAAAAACAACTAATAGAATGTGTGCTTTCTCTGTCTAAAAGAGTTAGTTTGTAGAGTTAGTAGTTATGTAGATATTAGCCGTTGAATACAGCATGGTTTTGGCCTCTGGGAAGGAAAGCTGAGATAATCGCAGTTTTGTGAAATTCAATCAAATAGCCAGAACAGTCACTTTAACCATTTATTTTTGGCATCAGTGAGACATCAGACATCTGAACAATAGTTGTTTTCAATAATGGAGGAATAATACCATAATAAAATAAATAAATGTCAAAATAAATACAAAACAACAGCAGACCACAGGTCACTCAGCTTTTTTTTTTTTTTACATGTTTTTTTTTTTTATAGGTTTTTTCAGTTCGTGATCAAACCGGTTTGGGCTCGTACACCGAATCCAGAACTGCTCCAAAATGTAATGGGTACTTCCTTGGCCCATGTTACACCCATCCACAAAGTTACATGAAAATCAGCAGGTACTTTTTATGTATTCCTGCTAGCTAGCAAACAATCAAACAAAGAGCAAAAACAATCCCTGGCAGGTTTTTTTTTTTTACAACCCATGCCTACTCAGCGCCTGCTCCGCTGAGCAAGGTTCTTGTTTGAGTGGTACTCCTCATAGCAGCTACCCCTGTGTAATGAGACCCCACATTTGACACACATGTAGCGTGACTCTCTTCTAACCTTTTTCTTGGCACACATGCTACACCTCCTCGTTGGGGTATCTTTTTTGAGTGTGGGTGGTATGAGGACCATTACATGGCCTGCTAGATTGACCTCCAGCCTGCATTGAGGGTCCAGGTATGGTCGCCGGGGTGGTTGGTCACTGCCCCCCGCCCCCACCTCCTCCCCGCCACCCCCCACCTCCTCCCCGCCACCCCCCACCTCCTCCCCGCCAGCCCCCACCTCCTCCCCGCCAGCCCCCACCTCCTCCCCGCCAGCCCCCACCTCCTCCCCGCCAGCCCCCACCTCCTCCCCGCCAGCCCCCACCTCCTCCCCGCCACCCCCCACCACAGGTCTGGTCCATGCACCGACAACACTCAATATGAAATCCAGCAATGTTTGACACTTTCTGTGGCGTTTAGCTGGGTGTTTAGCTTTGTACAGAACAAAGGCGTTATAAAAAGAGATCTGAAACATGTACATGACAAATTTGAAGGGCCACCTGGCTGTCTTCCTGGCAAACGGATAGTATGCAATGTTCTGATCCAATCTGTCGACCCCATTCATGTACTTGTTGTAGTCTGCCACACACTTGGGTTTTGTGTGTGCGACCCTCTCTCTGCTGCCTTTCTGCCTGACCTGCACCGTCTCCATCGTGTCGTCGTGCAGCGTGGAAACCATTTTCACGATTCTTTTATCTCGCCAGGCCAGAACCATGGTGCCACCATTGTGGCGCATGACCGTTTCCCCCAGCTTCACGGTGTGGTTGGTGACCATGGTAGCAGGTGGCTCGCCTCTGTTCTTCCTCAGAGTGCCACAGACATGTGTCTGACACTCCAGCAGCTGTGCACACATTCCAACAGAGTTGTAATAGTTGTCCATGTACAAATGGTACCCCTGCCCTGCCAAGTCCCCGAGGAGGAACTCCACCGTCTCGCCTAGGGTGGCCCGCTCACCACAGTACGGCTTCATGTTGTGGCAGTAACCTGTGTGGGAGTCACACAGGATGTAGGACTTGATCCCATACTTTATGGGTTTTTGGGGGTTGTAGACTTTGAAGGCCAACCGCCCACGCCACAGGAGCATCCCCTCATCAATGCTAATGTTTTGACTCGGTGTGAACATGTCTCTGAACTTTGCTAACAGGTCGTTCAGAACTGGCCGGACCTTGAACAACTTGTCTGACCCATCAACATCAAAATTGTCACTGAAATGGAGGAATCGTGTCAGGAGCTGAAAGCGGTTGCGAGACATGGTTCTGGGGAAGTGGGGGGTAGCAGTCAGTTCATTTGTGGTCCAGTACATGGCCAGTTTAGGCTTCTGGACGATCCCAGTGAGGAAGTATAGTCCCAAGAAGCTCTTGAGTTCTGCCACATCAGTGTCCTTCCACCTCCCAAGCCTCGAATGTGGCAGAGCCTCGCTCACCTGACTGATGCACTGGTGTGCATACAAGTTAGTTTGGAAAACAATAGCCTGCAGCAGCTCATCGTCCAGGAAGAGCTGGAAAAAGTCAACTGGCTCAGCAGCACCACCACTATGATGACCCGGTTCAGCTGTGAAGGGGATGTGGGTTGGCTCCCAGTCAACTCCACTCCAGCCTGGACCTGCAGGCCGTTTCCCTCTTCCAGCTCCACTGCCACAATCTGCAAATTATAGAAATACATAATTACCATAAAATAGTGTTTTTTATATGTGTGGTACTGAATGCTGGCTGGAACCTGTGATGTGAAAATAAACCTGATTCTGAGGTGTGCTCTTACCCATTTTCCTGGCACCAGAGGCTGCAGCACCAGTACCGCTACAGCTGGCTGCCTCAGGCTCATCTTCAGACTGTTCAGAGTCTGAAATAAAAGTAAAATGAATTGACTGACTGCTGGCTTTTGTATAGTCATAGTAATTACATTTCCACAAGTTACACAAGTCATCTCAAACATCGTCTTACCACTGCTCTCTGGAGCTTCGCTCCTCGACGGGGCCCACTCCTCCTCAGAATCCTCCGCGTCTGGAGAAGACTGGAGGTCACTCGACTCGGACTCAGTCGTGAGCCCTGCAGCCGCAGCCGCGACATGCAGAGGCTCACCCCGTTCATCATCCGAGACCTCGGAATCGGTCTCCGGCACAAGCTCGTTTCGGACGGAAAAGAAATCAAGCAGTGATCTCTGATCGGCCGATCGCTTGCGTGCAGCCGCCGAAGACCGCTTGCGTTTGGCCGGCATGGCACAAACACGCCACCCGCTCCCAACTAAACTGAAATAAAACTACTGCTACGACTAGCTAAAACTGAACTGAAATAAAACTACTGCTACTACTAGCTCAAACTGAACTGAAATAAGGCTAATCTACCGGCTACCAACTCGATCAAACTGAACTAGAATAAACTGAACTAGAATAAAGGCTAAATACTAAAATGAACTGACGCTAAATGTGCTAAGCTAACTACAATGAACACTAACTGTAACTACCGCTAACTATCTATCTAAACAAAGTCTTTATAAAGACTATACTAAACACTACTACTGTACTAACAACTAAATCAACTACGCTAACCAACTCGCTCTAAATCTGACTCTAAATTGCTAAATTGCTGAAATTCTCTATATATAAATCGCTATGTCTCTGTCTACTCGCTCAATCTTACCTACACAACCCGCTGATCAAAGAGCCCGCCTTCCCTATATAGAAATCTTTGTTAGAGTACTTCCGGGGCAGCGGGAGAGGTCGGATCCACATTCACATGTTGCCCAAGGGCGCCAGCTAGTGGAAACCACTGAAAAAGATCTAAGACGAAAAAACTCGGCTCTGGCACTCAAGCGCTGGATTATGTAAGACGAATTATTTCGGCTATGGCACTTAAGGTGTTAAAAGCACGCAAATTATTTTTAACTCAGCGTAAATGAACATCATGATTAAGAACATATATATTCACATTGAAAAAATAACACATTTAAAAGGTCTTGAATGTGAAATGGCAGAACATGACTGTTACAACACAGAACTGAAGCTCAGACAACAATTGACAAGGTTTTAAGACATTTCTACAGTGATGGCAGACCAATATATATTTTTCCTCCAAAAAAAGAACACTCATGAAGGCCTTCCATTTGCCTGTCCCTCACTCTCTCACACTCACCTCACTCATGAAGGCCTTCCATTCGCCCATAGGCTTTTTGTAGGAAGGGGTTGAATGTCCATCACGGATGGCATCATGGTGGATCTCAGCTTGCAGTACTGAGAGCACTGTTGAGTCACACTTGGAGTAAGTGAGGTGTAGGACATAATAATATGCCATCGGGTAGACAAGTCCCTCTTTCAACCGATCTCTTTCGAAGGTCGCCACTGGCATGCTCCCATGGCGATCATGCAGTTTTCCTCACTGATGACCACAACTGGAGATGATAGAGGTTGTTGGCGCAGGAAACCGTTTGGGTCTTCTGAAACCTAGATGACAAAAGTCAATGTAAAAGATTAGAAAACTACCAATTAGAAAAACCATCACAGTTAAAACAATCATTATACATCAAATCGGAGAAAAAGATTTTGTATAATTTTTTTGCTGACCAGATACTGAAACCAAGTTTCAATAAAGCGACTCTTAAAACAAAAATCACAGTGTGAACACTTCTCCTTATGTCATTGTGAAAATGACAAAGTACAAAACATAATGTAGGCATGCAGTATCCAATATACTGCACAAGTCTCACCGTAAAGACATGGAACTGGGCCTCGCTGCTTAAAGCTGGAGTGCATAACATAAACGAATGTTTATGTTATGCACATATTCAGCTATTGCAAAACGACTTCACACAATGCTGATTAAGCCTATCTGCACCACATAACTCTCTCTGTGCATTTCTCAGTATACCTGAGTTTTCTACCTGTCGGGCACGACTGTGTCGGATTGAAAACTCTGGTATATTGAGAAATACAGCATTGTGGGAACTTGTTTGGCAATGCCTTGAACGTAATGGACATTTGTTTATATAAACAAATTGTAAATGTACTCACTCCAGCAATTGTAAATGTACTCACTCCAGCTTTAAAGAGAAAGCCACAGAAACACAACCCCATAAGAGACTACTTTCCTGACATTTCCTGTTTTATCAGGAAAGTAGCTCCGGCTATCTATTTGCTTCGAAAATAAAATGTACAATGTCTCGTAATGTTATTACCTAGGTTATCCTACAAGTAGTCATGGCTAAGAAGTAGGGCTGAACGATTAATCGAATTTAAATCGAAACCGAGATTTGAAACAACGCAATTAGATTAATCGCAAAGGCTTCGATTTAACATGTGACATGACTGCATGTAGGTACACGTTACGTGACGTCGTTACGCAGCAGCAGCACGCCGTAGTAGACGGACGTATGTTTACGCAGCAGCACCAGCATCAAACGTGCCTGGATGGAGGAGGAGAAACCTAGCTGCAGCCCCATGGCTGCAGCAGTCTGCAGAATATAGCTAGCGAGCCGATTAGCGAACTTTACAAAAGTTGACACATTATTCACTCTGACTGGATTTTTAATAGTGCGCCACTGACTGGATTCTCTACAATGGAACGGCAGCTATCTAACAAGACTCGGAAGTGTAATAGCTTCAGCCGAACAAGAACAAGAAGCGGCCGCCGGATGATTTAGCACCGAAGAAAGGCTGGAACTACTTTGGATTTAGAGCATCGGTTAGTTAGACAGTGTTAAGCAAGCGCGGTGCCGACAACGCTTCAAACGTCATAAAAGCTATGGAAATCAACAGATGGACCAGATTCACCACAGACTACACCTTGCCATCGGTACGTTATTTAGCCTAGCAGCTAGGGCTAGCAACGTAGCAAGTTAACTTTACTAACGCTAGCTCTCTCCCTAAGGAGATAGCTCATTTAGCTAGTAAAGTTAGCTTGCTAGCCCTAACTGGCTAGCTCACTTAACATTATCAGTCTGACTCTGCCTGAATGCAGTAGGCTACTTGTATTGTAACGTTAGCTTGGTAAGCCTACAGTAATGTCTAAATGCCCCTCTTCACCTCCCCCAATATATTATATAGCCAATATATTGTCAGTCTGGGAAATGGAATGATTCTGTAGTAGCTAATGTCCTCTCTCCCAGCGTTCTGCTCTCTCCCTCCCCATCTCTCCTCCCTACTTTCTCTCCCTCCTACATCATCTATAATTAGTTCCAATCTTAAAAATGCAATACAGCCATGTAGTACTTATAGAATAATTTGGTTAATTATTTTGTTTTTCAGAAAAGTTGCGAACAAGCTACATAAGTGCAGAGAATGTCCCACAAATCAAGGCCCGGGTGAAGAGAGAGATGGAACAAGTGCAGGTGGCACTAAAGGTAACTTGCATTAATTCTCTCCTCTCCCACTCCTCTCTCCTTATCCTCCCCCTCTCTCCCCTGGCTTTCCTTGCAAAATAGGGCTTCACTGAAACACTGCTTGTGTATATAGCCTGCCCTGTGCCCCGTATTTGATGTGTGAATGAATGTGTGTGCTGTGAATTGCATTAATGTGAAACTTAACAGTTGTGTCTGTGTTGTGTGTGTTTTGCAGGAGAAGAGGGCTGCCATCACCCCCAGATGCTGCTGCTGTGCCTCAAAGTGCAGAACAGGAAGGAGCCAGGCCATCGGCTGCAAAAAAGGCCAAGCGATCCTTGGGCAGTTACTTCAAGAGCTGCAGCGATGCTGGTGCTTTTTGTTTTGTTTGTATTGTTAAAGACTGAGACACAGAGAGAATTGCAGCTGTTGTTTAAAAGCAAATAAATGTTGCTGGAAGGATCCAAGTTCTCATCCTTGCATTATAATATAGAGCAGTTTGTTGATTGTGATGTTTGAATGTGGTAGGCAAATGCTCCATTGTGTTTTACATTTATTACAGTTAATATTGCACTGAAACTTGATTTAAAAAAAAATCGAAATTAAATCGAAATCGCAATATCGGTCAGAAAAATCGCAATTCGATTTTTTACCCAAATCGTTCAGCCCTACTAAGAAGCACTTTTACATTTGCAAGTGTTTTTTTATACTTTCATATTATAGACCAGAAATAGATTTTTTGCTAATAAGCATTTCCATTTTCCATGCTTCCATTTTAGAAATGGAAGCATTTTTTTCTCCTTATGCATAAAATGCGTAGTGAAACCATGACCCAAAAACAAAAGGTATGTGGACTGTGGGCTAATGTATTGTTGCAATATTGCATACAGAGTATTAAAAAATACATACATGTTTCATCACTGCTATCCTGGCGTTGCTCTGCGGTGCTCATTGCAGGTGACTGGCATTGCTGGTTTCAGATCGGCATGGCACTTGGGTGCTGGCTGCAGGTTACATCAGAAGAAAAAAGTATTGGGAAATATTAGGTTTCCAAACACTTACAAATGAATGGAATACTAAGATCCCTGGACAGACACTAAAGCTGTTGCGTGGCCTAACGTTTTCATCCAAAGACTCACAGATGCATACAGTATATTAAATGCAATACCACATACATGTTATCACTGTGATCTTGGTGTTGCACTGGGGTGCTGGTGCTTCCTGCAGGGGGCTGGTGTTGCACTGACGTGCTCCCTGCACTGACCCTTTTGTCTCACATCACAAGGTGCCATACAGCCTCAGGAAGTTTTCAGGACCGGGAAAAAGATTGTTGATTTCATCCCGGGAGAGTGAGTGCAGCAAGTCTTCTCCAACATTAGTAGCTGGAACAGAAGTTACAGTTAGGGGCAAGAAGACACTGAGCTTATCACTGAATTAATTCAGCCTTGTGTACATAACAGTTGAGGATATTCCACTATCTTTTTTTTTTTTAATTGTGACATTTCCTCTTTCCTGTACAATTGCCAGTGTTCTGAGATTTTGCTCACTCTTGCTACAGCAGACCTGCCAACCTTGGAAAAAGATTTTTAGTGCCACACAGCATGTGTTTTGGCCTTGTGCTTAGTTCACATGCTTTCGCACTACAGTGCACATAACATCACTGTCAATGTGACAGTGTTAGCCAGATGGCTAATTTCCAACTGTTGTCCCTTGGCCAGAACTTAAGTTAGCCATTACTCAGTCAAAAGTTTGAGTACACTTGCTTAAACCATTGTCGTTTCATGATATATTTCAATTTGTGTGCTTACACCAGCTCAGTGGCCTTGTGGTTTGAGTGTCCTCCCTGAGACTGGGAGGTTGTGAGTTCGATCCCCGGCCGAGTCATACCAAAGACTATAAAAATGGGACCCATTTGCCTGCCTGCTTGGCACTCAGCATCAAAGCGTTGGAATTGGGGGGTTAGATCACCATATGATTCCCGAGCGCGGTGCTGCTGCCGCTCACCGCTCCCCCAGGGGATGGGTCAAATGCGGAGAACAAATTTCGCACACTCAGGTGTGTGACAATCAGTGGGACTTTACCTTTACTTTACTTTACACAAGCGGATAACCATAAGTGAAATGCAAGTAAACGTATGTTGTGATGTCAATTCTGAATAAAGTAGTTAAGTTAGTAGTAATAGTTAACACAATTGGAGAACATAGAAAAAATACTATATTGATCATAGTTTCACTGTTATCCATCTAACCATAGCAAAAAAATCTGTTGCTCATTCTGATCTCTTGAGACTAACTAGAGCCTCCTTATTTTTTAATCATTCTGTGCTCATTTATTTCTTGCTCCTAAAGCTGTGTTCACACAGAGATATTTATTTTTCTCTCTGTCGCTTGATTCAACCCTATGGAATCACTCTGTCGCTCTGTTTAAATCGCTTGTCAACAGGCACAATAATTGACGGACATCTGGGGGCTATAACGTTACGCAATGTCATGATATTTGTCCACTACGAGCCACTGTAGTTGTTTACAAGCTAAGCCTATCAGCGTGCTCCTAACGTGAGCTAGTACAGACTTCATTTCGGCTATGTTCACACAGCAAACATTAGTGCTTGAATCTGACTTGTTGCTCACATCTGATTTTTTGTGTGGCTGTTCACACAGACTTTTTAAAAGTGGCCCATATCAGACTCCAGTGTGAACAGGTCGCGGACCTGAAGTGACCCGCATGTGCAGCACACTGCTGTTCTACATAAACCCAGAAGAAGACAGCAGTAAACATGGCGGTAGCTGACGATGTTGTTTCATCTGTTGTTTACGGTTCAATTTACAAGTTATTGTGCAGTGGAAGACAGGGAATATAGTTAAGTTAAGTTATCCTTTATTTATCCCCTTGGGGAAATCCATCCTCTGCATTTGACCCATCCTCTACTAGGAACCTTCCTAGAACTAGGAGCAGTGGGCAGCCACTGTGCAGCGCCCGGGGACCAACTCCAGTTATTTTGCCAGTACCTTGGTCAGGGGCACTGACAGCCAGGAGTATTAACCCTAACATACATGTCTTTCTTTGATGGTGGGAGGAAACCGGAGCACCCGGAGAAAACCCACACGGACACGGGGAGAACATGCAAACTCCACACAGAAAGGACCTGGGACGGACCGGGGTTCGAACCCGGGACCTTCTTGCTGTGAGGCAACAGTGTTAACCACTGAGCCACCGTGCCGTCATATAGGTGCAGATGATAGCGAGGAAGAGGAGAAAGAGAGCCTTTAGATTTTTTTTTAATAATGGCTTTCTGTGGAGCAATAGCTGCTACTTCTTGCTAATACTTATGAGGTCTAAAACCTCACTGTTCCTCCACTGATTACCTCCCTCGCAGCTGTCCTCCATGTTTGTAATCACAATCTGGTCCTCCCTCCTCCCGCCAGTGCAGAATAGTGACGAATGTCGCTCTGGAATGACGTAAAAGTCACATTGAAGCATTAAGTCAGATATGGGCAAGATGTCTGTTCACACCGGAGTCACATTCCAAAACATCAGATTCGAATCTGATGTTTTTCCACATTTGAAAGTAGCCCAGGTCGTCTTTAAAAAAGTAACTTTCAATGTGACTTGTACTGTTCACACAGTCATAAAAAAGACTGACCTGAGTCACTTAGGTGGGAAAAGATTAGATTCAAGCACTAAGGCTGGCTGTGTGAACGTAGCCTTCATGTCAGCTGTCAATGCGGTTTGTTGCCACACAATAACCAGCGGTTTGTTCCAAGCCAGTGTGATATTTGACACACTCTCACACGGCAGCCAATCAGCGTTGAACAGGGAGCGACTGATGCCAGCGTAATTTAGCTCGAGCTGGGATATTTCATCCCGGGCGGAGAGCGTATTTTCGATGCCAGCGAAAAACTTTAATAGGTCGGTGTGAACGCAGCTTTAGGGTCCCTTAGGAGCAATAATCTTTTTAGTTTAGGGGTTAGGATCGATTTTTTTAATGACTTGGCTCTCTCAGACAGCTTCTTTGACATGTTTTTCAAAGTGAAAACCAAGTTGTCAGGTGACGTAAGGATCCCACGCGAGAACGACCCACCCCCCTCTCAAAAGACCCAAATCGAAAATGGAATAATTTCTCTAGTTTTATTTTACAAGTATGAAATAATTTAGCTTACTACAATAATGATGTCTACTTTCTAGTGATGCGCGGGTCAGGTTTTTTTAAGGCCCGCCCCAACCCAACCCGTCATCGGAGCCAGCCCGCCCCGCCCGCCCCGTTAAAATATCTGAAAATTCCGAACCCAGCCCAACCCAGCAGCCCGCAACGGCCAATTTAATGTAATATGTCTCCGGACGCAGGAGGAGCACAGCAGAGCTTCCAAGGTGTGCAAAGCAGCTAATAACTCTGTCTCTCTCCCCCCTCTCTCTCTCTCACACAGACACACACACACACAGACACTCACATGCTGCCCTGCGCGACAACAGTTGTAGCCTAGGCCTGCTCTGGATGAGTTGCGCTGCTGCTTTCATGTCGGTCTTTCTTCAATTAATCCATGGTCTTCAGATAGCACGACCGACTACGCTTCCCCAAAGTGCGGATGGCGTGACCGCGCAGTGTTTCAAATGGAGGTAGCAGGTATAGAGGTAGGCACTAGGCAGGCTACAGAAACAGTTCTTATTCTTCCCCATTTCTTTTAATTACCTCATGCGCTCTCAATTGTTGCAGTAGTAGGCTAAACGTAGTAGTGCAGCAGGTGCGCACACGGCTTGCAGATACGGCCAGACTCGCTGTCTGATTTCTTTTAATTACCTCATGCGCACTCAATTGTTCACAGCCTACTCACGTTGCAGTAAAGTTGACAAATAGATCACAGTCGAGTCCACAACAGAAAATCTGCGGTGGCATTATATGGACACTTCAAATAATAATTACAGCGAATAATCCTTCCAAAGTGTTTGTTTTGAGAGCACATAGGCTACCTCATTGAAGCGTTTCTTTACTCCATGTAGGCTATAGAGAGTGCAGCAGGAGTCTGTCTGATTGTGTGTACCTACATGCGAGAGAGAATTAACGTCTTTAAGGTTAATTACTCTGCGTGTTTCATTGCTCTAAATTATTTAATAATGTTGCTTTGTCACGTTCTGAGCCTGCCCCGCCCGCACCCGCGATATTTTCATAATTTGCCAACCCAGCCCGCCTGCGGGGCGGCCCAGCCCGCGGGACCCGGCGGGTTCTGGGTGACCCGCGCATCACTACCGGGCAGGCATCAAACAGCACAAGGAGGCACAGATCACCGGAAATGTCCATATCTGTGCAGATAAGCATGCAAAAGATTACTTGGATTAATGTTAATGCAAAGGCCTATGTAATTTAATTGGCTTTTCATAACTCTCATTCTAGAATATCGCTATTCACAATGTCCCATCCGCGGTTCATGGCTCATTCCTGGCGGCATGACGGCAGCGCCTTTCTCCCCGGCTGGGAAGCAGCATAGTGAGCCAGCCAGGGACTGTAAGCTGGATTTACATTATATAGAGAGGCAAAGTGAACGTCACTTCCTGCCTTTCTCTCTGTACCAGCATCTGAAAAAATATGAATGGAGTGAACGGCGAGAGACGATACTTTTTTGATCCTGTTTGAATTGTGCCACGGGGTACAAATGTCATTTTGTGTCAATTTAAAAGATAACCATGCAAGTCAAGAAAGTCGCAGTTTGTGGTAAAACTGTCCCACTATAAGTTATAAATCAGAAAGACTATGCACAACCAGTCGCATAAGTGACATCTCTCCTGCCAGTCCACGTTGTTGATGGTGTGACGTATTGTGAGACACGAGAGATGTAGTTGATTGACAAAACTAAACCTTACGTTTCAGTTTCAGAACAAACTGCGACTTTCTTGACTTGCAAAGTTATCTTTTAAATTGACAAATGTACATGTGTACCCCGTGGCAGAATTCAAACGGGATCAAAAAAGTATTGTCTCTCACCATTCACCCCCATTCATATTTTTCCAGATGCTCGTACCGAGAGAAAGGCAGGAAGTGACGTTCACTTTGGCTCTCTATAATGTGCCCGGCAGTAAGTACATCATGATACAGAAGTTAGATACACACTTACAATGCCAGACTTCAAGCTGTCTATCACCGTGGAAGTAAAGAGATTGTATAACAACAATGAGCCAATCACATTCCCCTGCATCCACATTTAATCCAACAAGTTAATAATAATCCTGTAATTTGGAGTAGATTTTTTTTTTAAGTTGCTTGTACTGCATATCCAGTGTGAGATGCAGATGTTTTCTTACTTGGGTCCAGCATGGGCTGTTGTCCTCAGACTGGGCAGAAGAGGTGTGAGGAGTTGGAGTGGATGGCAGTGGACGTGTCCATTGGCTGGACAGAGGGGGAGGCAGATGCATCACTTGGTTGGCCCTGGAAGCAGACACAAGAGACAAGATAGCAGACAAGTGTGTTACCATACAATGACGCAGTGTAATGTTATGTGTGGTTGTATGCAGTCATAATGCCTTATTATAAATGGTTTTAACTTGACAACAAAAACATTCTAAATTGAACCCCAGCTCACTTCCTGTTGCATTAAAAAAATCATTAAAGTGGAGGACTGGCCATTCTGTGAAAACCGTCTATAGTAGTGTTGTGAGATAATGCGCCTTTGTCAATAGTGGTCATCAAACCTCTGTTGGTCATCCATGTGAACATGAAATGAAACACACCACACAACAGCTCTACCTGTATCTGCTGGGCTCCATCATGTTGAGACGAGAGGCAGGTTGAAGGTCCCCAGCCTGACTGTTCTCCGTTCCTCTGTGGTCCACTCTCAACTAGCATCACACAGCGTAGCATAAGGAAATTGGGGAAGTAGAGTGTTCAAAACGCTCTCCTACCCGTCTCCGACGTCCAATCGCGGATCCAAAGATATAATAATATTTCATGAAGTTTTACTTCCCAGGTGCACTGGATAGATACTAGATAGATCAGTTTTATTTCTGTCATGCACCATATTTGTGGTGCCTAGCCTGTATGTCCTTACAAGACACAAATCATTCAAGTTCAACACTTGATTTGATGGTTTGATCAATGTGCTGCCGTATCCGTGTGACTGCAATGTTGTATGTTTGCTCAGACGCATGCACCATGATAGTGAGATCAAACACCCTGCTGTAAATTCAGCACAGGCTGTGGAAAGACTGCTTTTTAAAGGTTGTTTCATGCAGGAATATCATTAAAACCGCCGCCTAAACTACTGGCTTCCATAGCATAGGGATATTATTATATCTTTGGATCTGTGATTGGACGTCGGAGACTGGTAGCAGAGAGTTTTGAACACTTGACTCCCCAATTTCCTTATGCTATGCTGTGTGACGCGAGTTCAGAGTGGATCACAGAGGAACAGAGAACAGCGGAACATATGTGGCTAGACACACTGTAGCTGTTGGCAAAGATATGCAAAGGCATGACTTACATACAGGTTTCTCTGACATTTCTATAAAAGCGTCTCAGTCACTCTCTCATACAGTGAATTATGAATCATTCAAGCAAGTTTGTACTCAGAAGTCTAATAGATTTTACCTGAAGCATAGAGGCAGAGGGAGACAGATGAAATCCAGGTGGGGGAAAGCTGTGGATGGATTTCAGGGAGGACACTGCAGCAGCAGGTGGGAAACATCTTACAGGCTCCCAGTTATTTCCTGGTCTATAGAGTACAAACATCCTTGTCCTCAATCAATTTAATCAACCAAAATCTCATACTGTTTCATCATACTGCTTTCTTAGCTAACTTAACAAGAATACATTTACACATTAATACACAGCAATGTGTGCTGCTGAAGCTACCCACTACATTCTCATTTTGCATACAAACACTTTGATAGACACTGAGCTAATGAGCACATGTTGAGAAGTAAATCAGAAGACACAACTAAGTTGTGCTATCCATTACCCTGCACCAAATAAATTGAGTTTGGCCCAGAATTTCCATTTCTGCAAGCCATGCATGTGAAGAGAACTCCTAGCTAGCAAGCTAACTAGTAACAACACACTTTAAACTAAAATAAGTCTAAACTCATTCAAATTAGCCAGACATGGTCTGAAAGTTAACTGGCAGGCTGTGGTACATCAGCCCAGTGTGTCCTGTACCTATAATCACGTTAGTAATGTAGGCTAACAGTAACTTGCTGGGGAGTTGCAATCGTAGCCCATAACATTAGCGTTAGCTCAATGCTAACGTTAATGCTAACGCCATTAGCGTCACTTTGCGCGACTTAAAAACACAGATTTGGCTGGTCTAACCTCATTTGTTACTAGTAGTGGACTTACCTTTCCTGCTTACTTTAGTTGAATATACTGCTAATCCCATGAGACCATCCGATGAGAGCCAAAAAGTGAACATCTTCATGCTTTAACCCGCGCAGGAACTTCAAACTCATGCCAGCTTCTTCTTCTTCTAGTAGTGTTTTATGGCGGTTGGCAAACAACTTATGGTGCATTACCGCCACCTTCTGAAATGGAGTGTGGATCAGAACGGACTTCTTCTTCTTCTTCTTCTTCTTTAGTGTTTTATGGCGGTTGGCAGCCAACTTAAAGGTGCATTACCGCCACCAACTGGATGAAGTTTGATGTCTTCTTCATATTGGAAACTATTTACATTGTTCATCATATATCCACCCATAGTACTCCCATTCACGATATTATGTCCATTCTATGACTCAGTCGGCGGAAACTCATCCCTCAGCGCCTTCTCGATCTCCTCTCCAGAAATGTCAACAACATTCAAGAACCTTCTAGCTGCATCCATCATCATCTTAATCTTTTCCTTTTTTCCTTTGACCTGTTCCGCACAATTAATTACCATGGCCATGAATGTCAAAAATCCTTTCTTGTCCACACAAATATTTCGTTCAATTCCACCATTTCCACTCTTCTGCTCCAATTCATTTTGCTCTACCACTTTTTCCTTTCTCTCAATCTCCCTGCACTTAACAGCCTCAGCATACGACACTCCTTTCTTCTCTCTGATCCTGCTCACTTCAATCTCCTTAACTCTACGTGGACACTGCGCTGATAGAACGGACTTCTAAAACACTATCCTGACTATATTCTTCTATTTCGTCCAGTTTCCTCTAAAAAAAAATATATCCCTATACCCCACATTCCCTGAATTCAACTGCAATATTTATTTTAACTCCAGCTTGATTCGATTGCTCTCCAATCTGTTCTTGAGGATCTGTCTTTCCTGTTGGTAGTACAGACAATCAATCAGATTTTGATTTATGATTAGACCTCTGACTTCTTTTTTGTTATTAATTTTACTTATATTTGTGTTTGATCAAAATGTTGTAATTGCTCAGTCTTGATTTTGATATGACCAGAAATGACTAAATGTCAGACTTTATTATTATTATTATTATTATTATTATTATTATTATTATTATTATTATTATACTAATAATAATAATAATACTAATAATAATAATAATAGTAATCACAATAATAGCAATCATAACAATAATAATAACAATAATAATAACAATAACAATAATTATGTCAGTTGTTTCGGAGACTTCGCATCAACACCAGGGGCCGGCCAGCTCCCAGGGCACATTCTGGGCCTTCTGAGTCCATCACATGACATCCCTGAGTCCATCCATGACATCACAATGCTGCCCTGTGACATCATGACAGCTGTGATGCCCCTGCCGACGATGTATGACATCAAGTAGAATGAGCTCTTCTTAACTATGCCACGAACACCACGCCCCATGCAGAGTGATTCAGGAGACGAAGCCAATAGCAGTCCGGAACAGGACGGGATAATTAGAAGTACTCAGAGATTATTAGACCGTGTCCTGGCAGACACACCCGTGTCAACGCAAGCTTCAAGACCTGAGCCAGGCCCTTGAGAGAGACAGCTGATGGTGGGAACTGGTCCCCCACGGCTGCCTTTAAAACCTCTACAACATCAGTAGTAGTATGTGGTTACTAAAATCCTTGAAGGTATAACATTACCAGAGCCTGCTTTATAAAAAACTGGTATGATAACCCCTTATGCCATGGCCAGGAACACTGTATACACATTGCACATTTTAATTTATCTTTACTATAGCTACTGCATGGTTTCAAAACAAATGAGAGTGGTCCCTTAAAGGATTACAGTATCCCCAATAAAATATAATTAAAATTATAGCTGCTGCGCAGCAATGGGTTGTGGCCGGGCACGACCCATTGCTGACTGGATTCTTGGTGGTGGTTGTTATGTCTGATAACGTTATGTTACGGCCTGGTTGGCCTTGTTAACTTAGGTACATGTTACTGTGCCTTTAAGAGTTACTGCACCCGATGTACGGCATTGTTGTAAAAGCGTGGGTTTACGGCAGGGAAGTAAAGAGCATGAAACAAGCAACATGGTGTGATTATTTAGCCTATTTAGCGAGGATGGCTGACTTGATTTTGCCGCCGCCGCCACCTTTTTTACCCGTCCCCAGTGACCCAGCTGTTCCCTGGGATCGATGGCAGAGGTCGTTTGAGGATTATTTGCTGGCTTTGGGGCACTCGATTTGGAAGAGGATAGGAAGTGCGCGCTCCTCCGCCACTGCCTCGGCCAGGAGGGACAGCGGATCTTCGCCACACTCACGTTAACGGATGGCTCGTATGCTACAGCTACCGCGGCCCTAAGTCTCACTTCAGCACGGGAAGGAGCCGACGCATGCACCGCTTTGAGTTTCGTCAGAGGGCTCAGAAGCCGGGTGAGATGGTCGCGCACTTTGTGTCTGCCTTGCGCGAGCTGGCTAGGCTTTGTGACTTTGGGGTTTTAGAGAATGGACTTATAGTGGACCAACTGATAGAGAAAACGTCCTGTAACCAGCTGAGAGAGAGGCTGTTACTGGAGCCAGACTCCATGACACTGGCGGATGCGTTAGTGATTGGGAAGCAGTTGGAAACGGCTCTATCGGAGGTGCGCAAGTTGGGCCGCGCTGTGCACGAGCCTGTGACGTCATTCGCCCCGTCAGTTCAGACTGTGGCTCAGGAGACGGCAGGGACCGCTGCTGCAGACGTGGTGAGTGACAGTTGGGATGTACAGAGAGTGGACAGAGGCCTTAGAGAGGGCGGGCCCAAGTGCTGTAATAACTGTGGCTCCTCTAGACATGCAACCAGAGATCAGTCATGCCCTGCTGTGGGCAAGCGCTGTCGTAACTGCAACATGATGAATCATTTTGCACGCTGCTGTCGCTCCCCTCCTGCCCACTCAGATACAGCTGTTGTTCCAATCAACACAATACAGAGCCCACAGACCTCACTCAAGCATTGCACATGTCGTGTGGGTGGAGCAAGCGTACCGCTCCTGGTGGACACGGGGGCAAAAGTGTCAATACTGAACAAATGCACGTATGATTGACTCTTCAAACACGTGCCTTTGGAAGCAGCAGGTAACGCTCTGTCGGGTTATGGCCACTCCCCCATCTCCACTTTGGGTGTGGCCCGCCTTCCTGTCAGATATGACCAACAATTTGCCCCTGACACCAAGTTCTACATCACACAGAGGGGAGCCAACATCATGGGTCTTGATCTGTTCCTCGCCCTGGGCTTTACTATGACTGATGCGAGGGGCCTGCATGTCCTGCAGGTCGCCATTTCCTGGCCCGACCGTTTCCCACATCTGTTTAAAGGGCTGGGCTGCATGTCTGGATTTGTTCACCGGCCTACTGTTGACCTGTCTGTCCGCGCCGTTATCCAGCCTCTGCTGTGCATTCCCCTCGCCCTCCGTGATGCAGTGGAGGCGGAGCTACGCTGCCTGGTGGAGGGGGATGTCATTGAACCAATCAACGCATCACCGTGGGTGTCCAACTTGGTGATAGCCAAGAAACGGGGGGGCGGGCTGCGCCTCTGTGTCGACCTGACGGATGTAAACAAAGCCATCATCCCGGATAAGTACCCTCTACCCACGGCCGAGGAGCTTACTAGTCATTTCCACGGCTCCATTGTCTTCAGTAAGATGGATTTACGTCACGGCTACCTGCAGACTCGCCTGGCACCTGCCAGCATGAGCCTCACAGCGTTTGTCACGCACGTGGGGGTTTTCAGATATAAACGCATGGCGTTTGGACTGTCATCGGCCCCAAGTTGCTTTCAGAAGATGTCACTCATCCTGGCCGGAATCCAGGGGGTCTCCATCTACCTGGACGACGTAGTGGTACACGCACCCTCCACCGCGCTGCACGATGCTCGCCTGGAGCAGGTTTTTCAACGTTTTGAACAGCAGGGGGTCACACTTAATGCTGAAAAGTGCGTGTTTGGAGTTGCGGAGGTCGAGTTCCTCGGCTTCAGGCTCTCCAAGGACGGTATTGCCCCGATCATGTCCCACACTGAAGCCATTCTGTCCCTGCCAGACCCGCAGTCGCCATCCCATCTCTCCTCTTTCCTGGGGATGGCCACCTACTATCTGCGGTTCATACCACACTACTCTGACTCAACTGCCCTCCTGCGCCAGCTGCTCAGAAAGGATGCTGTGTGGGAGTGGACCCCTGCCTGCCATGAGGCCGTGCATGCCATCAAGCAGCAGCTTACGTCCCCACCCACATTGACGCATTTCAGTCTGAGCGCGCCCACCTTGGTCACCTGTGATGCTTCTGGGGTGGCGCTTGGTGCGGTGCTCTCCCAGGTCCAGGAGGGGGTGGAACGCCCTGTAGCTTTCGCCTCATGGGCACTCTCTCCGGCGGAGCAGAAGTACTCTGTGGGGGAGAGGGAGGCCCTGGCCTGTCTGTGGGCGTGCGAACGCTGGCACGTCTACCTGTACGGCAGGGCTTTCACCATCCGCACGGACCATCAGGCGCTGACGGCACTGCTGGCAACCCGGGGCTCGGGGCACAGGCCCATCAGACTGCTGAGGTGGGCTGATAGGCTGAATCAGTACAACTTCAGCCTTAAGTTTGTGCCGGGGCGTGCTAATACAGCGGCTGACCTCCTATCCAGAGCGGTCTCCGTGACGAAGGAGACGGGTGGGGTGACACCCGATTTGGAGGACGACGAAGACTGGGTCAACATTCTGCATGGGCCCCTTAGCACGGTAGTCACCCTGGCAGAGCTGCAGCAGGCCTCAACTGAAGACGAGACTCTCAAAACCGTCCGGGCTTATGTCCAAGATGGCTGGCCTGCCACGGTGGACGACAATCTGCTTCCCTACCACCGGGTCCGTGATGAGCTCTCCTGCTGGGGGGCTGTGTGCCTCGCTCACGGCCACCGCACCATTGTACCGGAGACTCTGAGGGCCGGAATACTGCACATGGCGCACGAGGGGCATCTGGGGGTGGTCAAGGTGAAGCAACGTTGCAGAGATACAGTGTGGTGGCCCCATATAGACTCTGACATAGAGGAGCTGGTGCGTAACTGCGCCTGCTGCCTTCTGAGCGGGAAGACAGGCCAGCCGGCTACAGCACCCCTCACTCCAATCCCTTGGCCATCTGCACCATGGGAACATATCCAGGTTGACCTCTGTGGGGAGCTCCATGGGGCGCCCGCACATGCGCGCTACCTGCTGGTGGTGCATGACCTGCATTTGAAGTGGCCGGAGGCTGTCGAACTGAGCTCCATCACCACACACACAGTCATCGACCGCCTCACCAACCTGTTTGGGCGATGGGGCCTACCCAGTGTCATCACAACGGACAATGGGCCCCAATTTGCATCAGCAGAGTTATCAGAGTTCCTGGCACTGCGGTCCATCAGACACATCAGGACAGCAGTGTATCACCCGGAGTGTAATGGGGGGGTGGAAAGACTAAATAAAACCCTCAAAAATGGAATCCGAGCCTGCCTGGAGGAAGGGAAAACCTTCAGTGCCGCACTCAACCAAACTCTCCTGACCATCCGGGCATCCAAGCACTCCACCACGGGGGTGTCACCTGCACTGCTCATGATCGGGCGCGAGCTAAAGCAACCACTGGACTGTTTGAGAGCTGAGCCAGCTCCTGCACAAGAGAGGCCAGGGCTCCAGAAAGTCAGAGCCCGGGTCCAAGGTTCACAGGCCCAGATGAAAAGGAGGTTTGATGCCTCTCGCAGAGTACAGACCCCCACACTGTCTGCAGGGGACTGGGTCAGGATTAAACATCCCCACCGCCAGAACAAGCTGAAGTCATTCTGGTCTGAACCCCTCCAGGTGACTCAGCAGCTGGGTCCGGCCACGTACAGACTGGACAACGGGAGCCGCTGGCACGCAAACCGCCTGCACAGAGTCGCAGCTCCAACAGCACCTGCACCACCCCTGTCTGCAGCGACGGCGCTCGGCTGGCAGCCCAGACCAGGAGCAAATCGGGTGGGGGGTAACCTACCGCCACAGCCAGAGGCTGTTCCCCAGCCTGCGCGCCCTCAGAGAGTGAGGGTCCCGCCCGCCTGGCATGGAGACTATGTGACTGGGTGATAAGGGACACAGGGGGTTGTGGACTGAATGTTATGTTCTTTAAAAGGGGGGTGGGGGGAGAAAATGTTGTCTGATAACGTTATGTTACGGCCTGGTTGGCCTTGTTAACTTAGGTACATGTTACTGTGCCTTTAAGAGTTACTGCACCCGATGTACGGCATTGTTGTAAAAGCGTGGGTTTACGGCAGGGAAGTAAAGAGCATGAAACAAGCAACATGGTGTGATTATTTAGCCTCTACCTAAACATAATAGTGGTGTTTTATGGGACTGGATGCTTGCATGTAAAAACACACATTGCTTCCACTTATATAGGGTGAGCCAGGACGGACACACTGCTTCCACTTATATAGGGTGAGCCAGGAAGGATTTATGACATCACAATTGCTCGAGTGACATCACTGATGGCATCACAATTGCTCGAGTGACTGATGACATCACAAATACAACCTAATTACCCTAGGTAATTAGGGTAATTAAGATGCTGTTTAGGCAGTGCATTTTGATGCACTGTGGGCTCAATTTTTGACCAATCGAAAAGCTGTTTGATACTTTTGTGTAGGACAGTCTAACGATGCAGATGCTGACGTTTCGTGTCGTTTGAAGAAAAAATGTGGGTTAAAAGGGCGGAGCGCTACTTTGTTCAGAATACCTTTTTTATGATTATTATTATATATTATTAAGTAGCCCAGACAGCACACACCAACACCAAGTAGCCCAAATAGCAGCAACTTATGTTTGAATGTAAATCTGACTATAGTATATATTCATAATATATGTATAGATTGGCGGTGGGGGAAGACCCACGGACATCTGTGAAAGAACGGATGACAGCTCGGAAAGACGGCACGCAACAGTGTTAGGGCTGGCACCCTGAGGCACTGCGCAAGCTAGCTACAAGTACAAGACCAAGTGCAAAGAGCAGCTACAGCAACGCAAAGCACCTGATACTATCCAGAGAGTTATCTCTGGGTTTATTAGTACTGCTTGTTAGTCGGCGGAGGACCGGGGTCAGGAGTTAAACCACAGTGCCCTGGACCTCTTTGCTCAACCTGCTCAGAGCACAAGAAGAAGGGGTGCAAGATCGGTGTGGCTGACTAGAGCTCGCAGTTGGAGCCCTTCTACAGACGAAGATTAATCTTCGCAGCCCCACTCAGGCGAGGCGTACAGGCTGGGGGGGCGAAACGCTGGTGACCCTGAGATACCTGCTGAGGATGTAGAAGGGTTTCCAACGGTGTGAGTGCTCTGGCCACACTCTCACCAAGGAATACCGCCGTGGGGGCGGCATGTCGTAGCTCCTGCGGTTTCTGCTTGTGGCAAGGCATCTTTGATGTGAAGTGAACGTCGGGGGTGCTTTGCTGCGGGCGGGGTCCGTGGGGGCCGCAGTGTGTTGTCCTGCGGTTTACTTCACCCATAGAAATGAGGTGTTATGTCAAGTTTCAAGTCGTTTCATCCATTTTTGGTTGAATGGCGGCCATTTCATTTTGGCACGACTGTGTATGTTCCAGCGCCCGCAATCTTGAAATGAGAAAAGCGATTGGCACCAAACAACACAAATCTACTCATATGGGACCCATATACAACATATTAAAAGATTGGAGTGCTACCATGTTCAGAGAACGTTTTGCTAACATTGGACTCAGCGGCATAAGGGCTGTCAGGCCCCCAGGGCAGAGGTTGATCAAAGGAACTTTTTTTCCTGAAGGACTTGGGGAGTTTATTGTTTCATAATCATGTTTAGACACCAAAGACTTGTAATATACACATGAGCGTACCATCCCTCAGTAGAGTGACAGGCATGTGGGGTCAAAGTTCCAAGGTCACCGTGTGCACGTCCCACATTACCCAATGGAAAATATGGTCCCTGCACACCGGGAGGAAACCATGTGATTGATGTGGCTGAAGATTACCCTCAATAGACTTGTAGAAAAGGGTCCATAATGGCCCACCGTTAGGCCTGTTCTTGGGGCAGTCGATGCTCGCGAACCGGCGCGTCAATGACGTAATGACGATGACACTGCCGTGACATCATCAATGATGACGTCAGAGGTCACCTGTGAGGTCATCGGCGACGTCAGGCGGTCTAGGCTGACTGTGATGGCAGACGGGACTTTACGGGGTCACCGATGATGTCATAGCATAGAGTTCACCTGTGAGGTCATCGGCGATGTCAGACATAACATATATATACAAGGTGTTCTGTGACGCTGTATCCGGTATACTTACTTCTTATATACTTCTTTTCTACTTCATAATGTCTACCCTTACCACGACCAAATCCGAACCCGAGCTGAACCCTGGCTGTCTTACAACCAGCCAGGCCCTGGTGACCGACTGCCTACAACCAGCCAGGTCACGAGTGGTATTCCTTCAACCGCATCCGAGGACCGACATCTCTGTGGTTCTGATCGACCACTGCCCGTGAGCCCTCAACTTCGATCCAGCACACTTCACGAGGCAAGCCCACAAGCTTCGCTACAAGACTAGATGCACAAGATGAGAGCCAATCAGGGTCGCTCAGAAGGCTGGGGAACAGCTAATTTGCCATAACATTGCAGCGGATGGAAAGAATGACTAAATTTTTTGCACGTGTGTTCAGGGGGAGGTCCTGAACTAGTGTAGAGAATATCGCCTCATTCCGTTAAGCCATGCCAAGATGAGAGCCAATCAGGGTCGCTCAGAAGGCTGGGGAACAGCTAATTTGCCATAACATTGCAGCGGATGGAGAGTATGACTAAATTTTTTGCACGTGTGTTCAGCTGGAGGTCTTGAACTAGTGTAGCGAATATCGCCTCATTCCGTTAAGCCATGACAAGATGAGAGCCAATCAGGGTCGCTCAGAAGGCCGGGGAACAGCTAATTTGCCATAACATTGCAGCGGATGGATAGAATGACTAAATTTTTTGCACGTGTGTTCAGCCGGAGGTCCTGAACTGGTGTAGCGAATATCGCTTCATTCCGTTAAGCCATGCCAAGATGAGAGCCAATCAGGGTCGCTCAGAAGGCCGGGGAACAGCTAATTTGCCATAACATTGCAGCGGATGGAGAGTATGACTAAATTTTTTGCACGTGTGTTCAGCCGGAGGTCCTGAACTAGTGTAGCGAATATCGCCTCATTCCGTTAAGCCATGCCAAGATGAGAGCCAATCAGGGTCGCTCAGAAGGCCGGGGAACAGCTAATTTGCCATAACATTGCAGCGGATGGATAGAATGACTAAAATTTTTGCATGTGTGTTCAGCCGGAGGTCCTGAACTGGTGTAGCGAATATCGCCTCATTCCGTTAAGCCATGCCAAGATGAGAGCCAATCAGGGTCGCTCAGAAGGCCGGGGAACAGCTAATTTGCAATAACATTGCAGCGGATGGATAGAATGACAAAATTTTTTGCACGTGTGCTCAGCCGGAGGTCCTGAACTAGTGTAGCGAATATCGCCTCATTCCGTTAAGCCATGCCAAGATGAGAGCCAATCAGGGTCGCTCAGAAGGCTGGGGAACAGCTAATTTGCCATAACATTGCAGCGGATGGAAAGAATGACTAAATTTTTTGCACGTGTGTTCAGCCGGAGGTCCTGAACTAGTGTAGCGAATATCGCCTCATTCCGTTAAGCCATGCCAAGATGAGAGCCAATCAGGGTCGCTCAGAAGGCCGGGGAACAGCTAATTTGCCATAGCATTGCAACGGATGGATAGAATGACTAAATTTTTTGCACGTGTGTTCAGGGGGAGGTCCTGAACTAGTGTAGAGAATATCGCCTCATTCCGTTAAGCCATGCCAAGATGAGAGCCAATCAGGGTCGCTCAGAAGGCTGGGGAACAGCTAATTTGCCATAACATTGCAGCGGATGGAGAGTATGACTAAATTTTTTGCACGTGTGTTCAGCCGGAGGTCCTGAACTAGTGTAGCGAATATCGCCTCATTCCGTTAAGCCATGCCAAGATGAGAGCCAATCAGGGTCGCTCAGAAGGCCGGGGCACAGCTAATTTGCCATAACATTGCAGCGGATGGATAGAATGACTAAAATTTTTGCACGTGTGTTCAGCCGGAGGTCCTGAACTGGTGTAGCGAATATCGCTTCATTCCGTTAAGCCATGCCAAGATGAGAGCCAATCAGGGTCGCTCAGAAGGCCGGGGAACAGCTAATTTGCCATAGCATTGCAACGGATGGATAGAATGACTAAATTCTTTGCACGTCTGTTCAGCCGGAGGTCCTGAACTACAATGATAACCTTAAATGGAAGTGGGCGAGGCCAAGGGGCGTCACCCTCCACCCTTCTGAGATCAATTTAGATAGTAAGTAGCCCTGGTGCCATGTGGGCGGGCTGTGTGTGGGCTAGAAGGCTGACACTTGGTGGTCGTAGAGTAGCAGGGGGTGCCACAAACATACCAAAAGATCAGCCTTCTAGCCCTCACCTCTCTTGAGAAACAGCCGTGTTCACCCTGCATATGTTGGTGTACACCGCGCATGCTTTATCATGTAATATGTAAAAGCTTATATCTCAAAAACGACTCAGGCTAGCAGGCAGTTCCACCTGTGCCTCCCGCCTCCCAAGACCAGAGGCAGGCGTGCGTCCCGGCCTCAGGGTTAGCACCCCGGAGGGCGCCACCCACTTCACCGGTGCCCGCACCCCGGCTCAACATTTCACCCGTGCCTCGCACCTCCCATGACCGGGGTCAGGTCAGCACGGCAGCTCCAGAGCCAACGACGTAATGATGATGACACCGCCGTGACATCAGCGATGATGATGTCAGAGTTCACCTGTGAGGTCATCAGCGATGGCAGACGGTCTAGGCTGACTGTGATGGCAGACGTGACTTTATGAGGTCACCGATGATGTCATACCTCCCCGGACGTTGTGACATCACCAACGGTGTCATACCCCGAATGTGGGGGGGTATAAAAAGGTGTTGTTCTGTTATGATATGCTTCTTGGTCCTATTCCCCTTTCTGCAATCTGTAAGCTCTATACGTGGCTTCTGCCTTGCTCCTATCTGCCTGATATTTCATTAAAGCCTGAAAAGACATCTCTGTGGTTCTAATCGACCACTGCCCATGAGCCCTTACCTAAGATCCGGCAACTTCACACTTCACACAAGGCAAGCACATAAACTTCCTTACAAACTGGTCCTTCGAGCCGGCGTGCGTACCGGCCTCAGGGTTAGCACCCCGGAGGGCGCCACCCACTTTACCGGTGCCCGCACCCCGGCTCAACATTTCACCCGTGCCTCGCACCTCCCACGACCAGGGTCAGGTCAGCACGGCAGCCCCAGAGCCAATGACCCAAACTACGCAACCCCCGGTTCCACTGCCCAGACAAGGGCAACGGCCATTGCCAATGCCACCAACACCCGCACCCAGGACACGTCCGCCAACAAAGGTCGCCGACCCTGAGCATGCAATAGAGTGCAACGGGCACGGCTCCGCCGAGCCCGCCACTGGGATACACCACACTCAGGTAGGCATGGCGAACGTTGGGACCAACAGCACGGGGCACAGTCAGCCGGCCGGCGTCAACCATTCCCACAAGATAGCCGGACACGACAGCTGGGACCCCCCCAGAGGGCGGGACCAGCCATCACGATTACCTATTCCCGGAATTCACCTCCTGGCCCTGCCCGGGCTCATGGAGACAACTCCAGCCAAGGCCTCTAGGGATGCCAAGAAGTCCGAGCAGAGGAAGCCAAGAACGGGCCCCAAGCCCGTTCCCCCAGAAAGAAGCGGCCACCCGGCTCCCCCTGACGGATCAAGCCACCCTGCTCCCCCAGGGGGAACCGGGGGGGGGGGGGGGGGGGGGGCGACTATACTGGGAAACCTCCATGGGGAAACCATCATGCCCTCCGTAAGGTCTGCAAAGTGGTGACCCAACATGGGGACCAGAGGCTGGACACATACGCCATAATGGACGACCGCTCAGAGTGGACCGTGCTCCTACACCCAGCAGCACAGCAGCTGGCCCTTACAGGCCAGCCAGAGGACATGCCTTTGCGGACGGTGAGGCAGGAGCCCCAGATGCTTCACAGGGCGGCCGTCTCCCTCATCGTCTCGCCGGCAATTTGCCCAGAGCAGACCTATCGCACGCAGAGAGCCTTTACAACACAACTTAAAATCAACTAAATATCAATGTCTAATGATATTAGAATTTAACATTGTGTGGACGTTAATGTTAAAACGTTTAACAAACGTTGGATTTTGGTTACTTCACAACACAACATAAAATCAACATAATCTCAGCATCTCATGATGTTTGGATTTTACGTCATATTGACATTAACATTGGGATGTTTAGAAGACGTTGGATTTTAGTTATTTTATAACACAACTTAAAATCGACTAAATATCAACGTCTGATGATGTTAGAATTTAACGTTGTGTGGACGTTAATATTGCAATGTTTAACAGACGTAGGATTGTGGTTACTTAAAAACATATTTTAAAACCAACAAAATATAAACGTCTAATGATGTTGGGATTTTACGTTATATTGACGTTAATACTGGGACGTTTAGAAGACGTTGGATTTTAGTTTCTTTAAAACACAACTTAAAATCAACTATATATCAACGTCTAATGATGTTAGAATTTAACGTTATGTGGACGTTAATGTTAAAACATTTAACAAACGTTGGATTTTGGTTACTTAACAACACAGCTTAAAATCAACATAATCTCAACGTCTAATGATGTTGGGATTTTACGTTATATTGACATTTATATTGGGATGTTTAGAAGACGTTGGATTTTAGTTACTTTATAACACAACTTAAAATCGACTAAATATCAACGTCTGATGATGTTAGAATTTAACGTTGTGTGGACGGTAATATTACTACGTTTAACAGACGTTGGATTTCAGTTACTTTATAACACAACTTAAAATCGACTAAATATCAACGTCTGATGATGTTAGAATTTAACGTTGTGTGGACGTTAATATTGCAATGTTTAACAAACATAGGATTTTGGTTACTTAAAAACATATCTTAAAACCAACAAAATATGAACGTCTAATGATGTTGGGATTTTACGTTATATTGACGTTAATACTGGGACGTTTAGAAGACGTTGGATTTTAGTTTCTTTAAAACACAACTTAAAATCAACTAAATATCAACGTCTAATGATGTTAGAATTTAACGTTATGTGGACGTTAATGTTAAAACGTTTAACAAACGTTGGATTTTGGTTACTTAAAAACACAACTTAAAATCAACATAATCTCAACGTCTAATGATGTTTGGATTTTACGTTATATTGACATTAATATTGGGATGTTTAGAAGACGTTGGATTTTAGTTACTTTATAACACAACTTAAAATCGACTAAATATCAACGTCTGATGATGTTCTAATTTAACGTTGTGTGGACGGTAATATTACAAAGTTTAACAGACGTTGGATTTTTGGTTACTTAAAATCACAACTTAAAACCATCAGAATTTCAACGTCTAATGATGTTGGGATTTTATGTTATATTGACGTTAATATTGGGACGTTTAGAAGACGTTGGATTTTAGTTTCTTTAAAACACAACTTAAAATCGACTAAATATCAACGTCTGATGATGTTCGAATTTAACGTTGTGTGGATGTTAATATTACAATGTTTAACAGACGTTGGATTTTGGTTAATTAAAAACACAACTTAAAACCAATAAAATATCAACGTCTAATGATGTTGGGATTTTACGTTATATTGACGTTAATATTGGAACGTTTAGAAGACGTTGGATTTTAGTTTCTTTATAACACAACTTAAAATCGACTAAATGTCAACGTCTGATGATGTTAGAATTTAACGTTGTGTGGACAGTAACATTACAACGTTTACCAGACGTTGGATTTTGGTTACTTAAAAACACAACGTAAAACCAACATAATATAAACGTCTAATGATGTTGGGTTTTTACGTTATATTGATGTTAATATTGGAACGTTTAAAGACGTAGGATTTCAGTTTCTTTAAAACACAACTTAAAATCGACTAAATATCCACGTCTGATGATGTTAGAATTTAACGTTGTGGGGACGTTAATATTACAACGTTTAACAGACGTTAGATTTTTGTTATTTAAAAACACAACTTAAAACCAACATAATATCAACGTCTAATGATGTTGGGATTTTACGTTATATTGACGTTAATATTGGGATGTTTAGAAAACGTTGGATTTTAGTTACTTTATAACACAACTTAAAATCAACATAATCTCAACGTCTAATGATGTTGGAATTTTACGTTATAATGACGTTAATATTGGGATGTTTAGAAGACGTTGGATTTTAGTTACTTTATAACATAACTAAAAATCGACTAAATATCCACGTCTGATGATGTTAGAATTTAACGTTGTGGGGACGTTAATATTACAACGTTTAACAGACGTTAGATTTTTGTTATTTAAAAACACAACTTAAAACCAACATATTATCAACGTCTAATGATGTTGGGATTTTACGTTATAATGACGTTAATATTGGGATGTTTAGAAGACGTTGGATTTTAGTTACTTTATAACATAACTTAAAATCGACTAAATATCAACGTCTGATGATGTTAGAATTTGACGTTGTGTGGATGTTAATATTACAACATTTAACAGACGTTGGATTTTGGTTATTTAAAAACACAACTTGAAACCAACATAATATCAACGTCTAATGATGTTGGGATTTTACGTTATATTGACGTTAATATTGGGATGTTTAGAAGACGTTGGATTTTAGGTACTTTATAACACAACTTAAAATCAACATAATCTCAACGTCTAATGATGTTGGGATTTTACGTTATAATGACGTTAATATTGGGATGTTTAGAAGACGTTGGATTTTAGTTACTTTATAACACAACTTAAAATCGACTAAATATCAACGTCTGATGATGTTAGAATTTAACGTTGTGTGGATGTTAATATTACAACGTTTACCAGACGTTGGATTTTGGTTATTTAAAAACACAACTTAAAACCAACATAATATCAACGTCAGATGTCGTCAGTATTAACCGTCAACCTGACGTTGACATTAGACGTTGGACTGACATTGGATTATGGTCACGGACGTCACGACCTCCATCCAACCAAAGATCAACGTCTAATGACGTTGTGTGCCAGCTGGGCAGGGACAGGACTGATGGTATAGACGGGAATACATCCGAGGGCTGGTCAGAAACGTGTCGTAGTCACTGGTGGTCAAGAGCTTCTCAAAGCCCTTCATTTTCCAGATGTGTTGTGGACACTCGGCCTCAGACAGGTTGATGTCATCGATGGAGAAGCCACCTGAAGAGTTTCCCGCTCCCTTACGAATCTCAAACTCCACCTGGAAGGGCTTAGTGGCATTCAGGGGAACATGGTGGAGCTGCCAATCAGACGTGGGTAGACCTGGAGGGCAGAGTAACGCTTTTGCATGTTTTTGCTATTGTTGTGTATATATCTATTATATAGCAGCCATTTCCTCACCAGTGATCTGTCCCATGAGGCGTAGCTGTCCTCTAGAGTTCCTCTCGTCCTTGAACTCTCTGATCCAGATGTTGAGCTGGTCTGACTCGCTGCCGCTGTGGAAGTAGTAGAACTGGAGACACTGGACGTGACACTCCCTGCTGAGGTTCATCCTCTTAGTCTCCAGCCAAGCGGAGTCTCCCTCCTGACCGGATGCTGTGCTGGCATGCATGAAGTAACCTGGCGGAATAAATTGATTAGGTTCATTTTGTCTTCTTTTAAATTATGTTTTTAGTTTTCTTATTTTCAGACAAATTATTCCTGTCATCACCAGGAAGTCGGATGACAGCTCTGAAGAAGGCTGTAGTTACAGCCGAAACCGTCAGCAGGTAAAATAACATCATACTCTACTAATTTGTCTGAAATAAGAAAACTAAAAACCATTGACAGTACAATATATGGACCACCTTAGCTATATGTTTTTGACATGGCAAAATGAAGCTCATTTTCCGATATTGTTTGATTTCGTTTGATTGGATGAATGGATTTTCCTGTTGAATTGTGGGAAATCTGTTCAAGCCTGGAGCCGGGAAAACAGGAAGGGGCGTGAGCGTGGACGGGACTCGGGGGAGGGTTTCCTATAGCCACAGCATCCATCTTGTTCAAGCTGTTTTCCTCGCTAGTCGTTAGCTTGGCTAACAAATGTTGCTAACGTTAGTTGCTATTGCTAGCCTTGCTCCATTGCTCTCACAGTGAATACAGTAGCCCGAAGAAAAACCAGAGTATTATTTCCTCCAGACCTCGCGCGGCATCACCAGTCTGCCGCTTGCATCTTCCACAAAATCGAGGTAATCTTATTTTCTAACGTAACGCTAATTGCATAGCATGACATTAACGCTAGCTACATGTCCATTTGTCATTACATGAGGACGTTAGACTAGAGTAGCATAAGTTAACGTTATACAACGTTAAACAGTATTGCATGCTGCACAGATTCGGACCTAGACAGAAAACAAACGCAGTTCTGTTTACCTAGGTTACCTCTTTGAGATGAGGCAGACTCAGAGCATACTCATCTACCAGCTATAGCATTATCTAGCTAACGTTAGATCAACCTTCAATCAATGAGGGGGAACAAGGGGGTTAAACTCCTCTGGATAGTTTATCCACCTCTGCATTTACAGTATTTACCAATCGCACGTAGTGTTGGGTAAGCAAACGTTAACGTTATACAGTGATTAACAGTGTATTCGTTTCTTCCAGGGGTAGCCGCCGTCCCAGTGATGGGACACACACAACAGAGGATCATGATTTGTGAAGATTAAAGCTATGATATTCTGTTCTCCTGAGATTATAATGCTAAACTACATGTTACTGATGATTTCAACATAGGATATTGCAATAACACACAAGCCAAATGCTGACATGAGAGATTTGATTTGAACAAGTTGTAGCTAGTATCTGCCAGTGACCGGAGAATATTGTTATATTTGCTTGTTTTAATGCTTTTGTCAATAAACATTGTCAACAAAGATAGCCTTGTTATATTATCATGTATCTGAATGTCGCAAATATGATCGCGCAGAACGATCCATTAGTTGTCTGGTCAGGGGCAGGTTGGATAAAATGATCAGATGTGATATAAAGATTGTTGATGTCGAGTGAACACACACTACGAACCGAAGATTGGACCAGAGGACATGACGACGGAGAAACAACCAGTCTGCTTCAATCAACGAATGCTTTATATTTATTGAAATGAAATATGGTGATATCTGGTGGTCTGAAATTACTCTCTTTAGCTAGGCTAACTGGCTCATATTATGTCATATTATTGTAACGTCTGAATCAGCGTTTCATAACTTTATAATAGCCTAACATTACTGTATAGCCTGGATGACGTTAGCTAATGCTACCCATCCTTCCATTGGTGTATGCTGCCTTTAGCTTGTGGTATTATGGTACAGTAATATTGTATAACTGGCTAGACAGACAAGTTTATCTGAAATCAGGGTGACAAGATCCCTGCTGCTAGCTCGTCTGCCTTTCTGTGTCACAGAGTATCTAGCATGTTTACAGTATCTTAACAGACTGCATTACATGCTACACCATGCAAATATATTTCGATATAATTCAAACAATGGTTCCTTTCCCATACCATGGTGGGCTGGACTGTATGTATTGCTGTGGGAAAAGTTACATTTAATTGTTTCAAGTGTTACACGTTATATTTTTAACTGAGCTTTGCGGAATTACCTCAACACAATTGGGTAACACTTTACAATACTGGTGCAAACATGTGCATGAATGCATGCTTAACTCATGATGAATTAAGCCATTAATTGATGCTTACCGCATCATCAACTAATGAAAGGTATGTTTGATGAACACACCGAGTCATATATGAATTACTATTAATTAAGTAGGCTATGCCTATATCATCATAGTTAATTCCTCATCAACACATACATCAACATACTGTGTTCAATAATACCGTAATTCATGTGTTAATTACCACTATCAACTGCCAGTCGCCTGCAACCGGGAAATCGATTGAGTTTCCCCCGTTGCATAACGAAGACGGGATGCGCTAGCCACGCTCCTCCTTGTCCGAGCTAGCCTGGTAAACCAGCCCGTCATGTGAACTCACATTTAATTTCCAAATGAAATGTGAGTTCACGTGACGGGCTGGTTTACCAGGCTATGTCCGAGCGACATCTCAGGGGAAACATACTCGACTTCGGGGAAAGAGAGTTCTCTTTGTTTGACCGGTGCCTAGCTGGCTGTAAAGAGAGGCGTTCGGGGTGCAGCGGAGTCGCCTCTGCTGTTTACGGTAGTTTGTCAGTGGTGGTGGCCTGGCGGGGACACTGGCGCTATATGTACATGTATGACTGGGAAGCGTGTGTGTATGGGCGAACTGGGTTCAGTGCGCGCCCCGGCCGGCCGGCTACGGCGATTTCAGCAGCTTTGCTGTAGTCTATCATTCTGATTACTTGTTACTAGTGTAGTAGTGTGGCTACGCTATTTTATGGAGGTTCCTCTCGTGGCTCAGGCTGATCGAGTGATTGATGCTTGGTGCTCACGGGTAAACTCAAATTGACAGTAGCCTAAAAGAGACTTGCCCATGGGTTTACCCAATCTGGCATCCGCTGCATGTATCTTTGGGACTTGCCCCTGGTAATCCAAAATAGGCTAAAAGCGCACTGAGTGAGTGTGCTATTACTGGGCCACTGTCAAGGTAGCCACGAGAAAACATATTGTTTCCGGCCAAGACTTTCAGAATAAAAGTCGAAATTCATGTTGTAACCAGCTACGCAGTACTGAGCTCTGCGTGCTTTTATTTTTGATGGCAGGCTGAGGCAACGGAAGTAATTGTTTGTGTGCCATGTCTTTCTTGACACTTATTCTCGTGGTCGAGCAACTAGCTGGTTTGCACAACGTGGTGGTCGTCAATATCAACAGCAGCCTCCGTGTTCTTATTCTACGAAGAGTACAAACTGCAAAGCCTAAAGAGTCGGTCACAGTGGTGGTGGCAGTGTCGAATGGATACCAATCGCAAGAGGAACGAACGAGTTTGTTAGAGTTTCAGGTAGCTAGCCGTAGCAATTTAGCTTTAGCAATTTAGCTAGCTTGTGGCTTAGCTAGCTTGTTTGTTGTGTGTGCGTGGAGACCATGCTGGAGACCTGTCGCTACAGTCACGTTGGTTCGGGAAGTGAAGAGCAACACAAGTGAAAAAGAACGAGAGCTGGAAGTTGGAGGTGGACCCGCTGGAGAGATCGAGCAACGCGGGCCCTGGGGAGGAGAGGGGCGAGGCCAGACTGTTTCCCCCCAGCTGGTAGCCTACAGACAAAAGGGGCACCGGAGAGCGAGTCCTTGCTCCAGGGCAGAATTTTGGGACATGGTCACAAACTTGATAAATAAATGTGCTTTTATAACTCCAATGATGGTCTTCACTGATTACCTATATATTTTGAATTGTTGCTATACTGTATAAAAGTGATTTCATGATCAGCGTCTGCATTAGCTAATGATTTGTGAGGATATCATTATGTCGTGACTTTACAATATGTGGCACAAAACTATTAATTAATGCATAAGTATGTTGTGACTTTACTATCTGTGGCACATAACAATTAATTAATACATAAGTATGTCGTGACTTTACTATCTGTGGCACATAACTATTAATTCATACATAATGATATAGGCACTTGTGAGGCACAACACTTAACTCATACATATATATATGGTTCTTGGCATATTGGGCTCTATTCTCCCACAGGCCATCGGCGCTATTACGGGCCTTAACCGCAAAAAAACGTGCCTTGCGCCTGTTTCGGCAAGATAGCAATAGGCTTTAGGCTGCCAAATGCGCTTTAGGCCGAATGGGCGTGGCGCAGTCCCAAAGTGGGCGTGTCGGCGCTAAATACCAGCCTAGTGATATCTTGGGACCCCTCCTACATTTAGCGCTTTGCGCTTTTGAAAAGCAGGCCTATTCTCTGCCTTCACTGCTTCTTCTCTGTCACCCTTCTCTCTCTCTCTCTCTCTGAGTTCCCAGCATGCATTGTGTTTCTTCATTTCGCTACTAAATAGCCACCAAATGAGCCAAAATAGATATAAAAGGTAGTTCTAAATTAATGTGTAATGGTAACACAGCCTGCCATTGTCAACATTTCAATATTGGACCAAATAAAACTTCGAAATGAAAACACCACCCTATGTGAAACATATATGTCCTCTTGAGGCTATATATACCCCTTGTCGAGTTAACGTGATTTAGAGAAGTAACAGCGCGCTTCGGAACGCGCTTCTAATGGCATCTGCTATACTGTGATGTCCCTCCAATAACTTGGCCCTATTTCACATTTAGTTTTACAATAAAAACACATTTATGCAATGACTTGACATAATGTAGGGTATATTTATGTGCATCATCCTTCCTGCAGCAGGCGAGAGAAAATGATATCTTTCTGGACAAACTTTCACCAATCTAATAGGCTATATTTTTCTAGCTGATGCATAGAACATTATTTTCACTTTGATCTTGCTATAGTGTAGCGTATTTACATGCTTGCAGTATTGAAACTGCAGTTAGATTGGTTTGAGAAGCATAATAATATGGAATAATAGCCTATAATGCAGACAGACAGGCTGGATGAAGGGAGGGGGGGGGGGGCAGAGCGTTTGGCTTTCGTCTGGTTTTGCGGGATCACTGGAATTGGAGCTAAAAAGGCAAGCGTGCGATTCGTTTATTGCACTTATCCAATGAGCATGACGGTGCATAATTTTACGCCTAAAAGGCGTGGTTGTAATGCTTTGGGCTGCATCTAGCGCCAGCACGACGATATCAAGTGCGCCTTTCCACGCCCACTGCTTTGATCTGCGCCTGCCGCTCGGCCTAGAAACTGCGCCGATGCAACGATAGGGGCCATAGAGCCTACAAGACATACATCCAGTGTTTGATGTCTGTTGGAGATGCACAGTGGATACAACGTCAGAGAATGTGTTGGAGTTGGTCTGGTTCGGGGCTAGTAGGAGCTACCAAGGTGGGCTACTACACGCATAGCCTATATCAGAGCAGCAACATCGGAATGATAGCTACTACAGCTGCTGAAATAGCCGTACCCGGCTAAGAGGTTCTGAAGGGGTCTCGGCCGGAGGTGTGGGACCCAGGCAAGGTGAGGGGCAGGGCGGGTAGGGGTTGGGTGGTGGTAGCCTGGGTAAACCCAGCCCCCAGTGACCTGCTCTCAGACAGACCCTGCTCACTAGTCAACAGGTCTGAGAGCAGGTCACATGGGGGCTGGGTTTACCCAGGCTAGGGTGGTGGTAGGGGTGCTGCCCTGGGTGTCGGGCCGGGAGAGAGGCTCTTAGCCTGGGTAGGGGGTGGCTGGCCTGCTGGGTCGTGCATTTAGACACCCGTTAAGATAGGCACAAAACACCGGCCACATGTTCTGTGGACCAAGCTTCGAAGAGGAAGGAATGCCCATGATGAACGAGGTAATGGCTGGGAGAGGTTAGATCCAGCCGGTCCATGACACGCTGCACACCGCCTCGCTCAGCTGGTTCTGGTTGTGGGCTATGGGCATTGCGGTCTGGTAACGCTAAAGTTCCGGTTGCAGGGAGCTGGATGTCGATAGTGGTAATTAACACATGAATTACGGTATTATTGAACACAGTGTGTTGATGTATGTGTTGATGAGGAATTAACTATGATGATATAGGCATAGCCTACTTAATTAATAGTAATTCATATATGACTCGGTGTGTTCATCAAACATACCTTTCATTAGTTGATGACGCGGTAAGCATCAATTAATGGCTTAATTCATCATGAGTTAAGCATGCATTCATGCACATGTCAACAACATCAAAGTTAGTTTCGCGGACTCATCTGTTCCTACATCTACCCAGATTGGAAATGTGTTGATCAATGGAGCGTCAAGCATTACAACCTTCGACATTGACACCACCACTGTGGGTGTGGGTGGCACGCTCATAACTACTACAGCTGCTCCTACTACAGCTGCTGCTAAAACTACAGCTGCTAAGACTACAGCTGCTAAGACTACAGCTGCTCCTACTACAGCTGCTCCAACTACAGCTGCTGCACCAGTTGCACTTCTCCAGTCAGAGCTGGCACATCCATTCACAAAAGAACTCATGAACTCCAATAGCACACCATTCAAAGAGCTTTCAGTCACAGTTGTTGCCATGGTAAGAATAATTTCATCGTTTTGTTGATGTTGTCTTGTTAAGCAAATCATTACACTGTTCATTGCAACTGATAAACAAAGCATTCTAATGCATTGAAATTCATTCCATCCCATTTGATATTCATTTGGAGAATATTGTATTTGAAATGCACTCAATAATTATGTCTGATCCCCCACCCCCCCCGTTTTTCTTCTTGCAGTATCATATAATCTTCAGTGAGAAATTTGGTGTTCTCTTCATCCGCACCTATGTTATAGCATTTAGGTAAACTACAAATTCTACTTCCTTTTAAAGCCTCTCTCATGTATGTTTCTATGTGGATAATGATGTTATCTATATCTGTGTGACACCTATAAGTTACATATTTAAATAAGTCGTCAATATAATTTATAATTTTCATAGATTTTGACTCTTGACTTCATGATTTTGGCATTTGTGATGCAGCCGTGGTGGAGCCAGAGCACAATCTAATAACACGCAAGCAGAAATGGGGATTGAGTTCAACAGGGCTGCTCCAGCTTCATCTATCCCAGCGGCTGATACCATTGTGGCGGCTATGACAGAAGCTGTGAATAACCCCAACAACACCTTCAACGTCACTATTAATACTGACTCTGACGGGTAGGAAACCTTTTGAACTCAGGTGCAAGATGTAGTCCGTATAAGGAGATCATCTGACGTTAGCACAGATTACATTTAGATGGGTTTCGGGCTGATTTCTTCTCTCCGCCCCAGGAAAGGAAGTGGGTTTTTAACTGTTAAAATGATATTATGTTCCTGTTGGTTAGCGGCTGGGCTGGGAGGAAGTTGGATGCGATTTAGCGGTGAGGAGCCTACTATGGTTGGTGAAGCCGTTTTGTCGTAAAACAGGAAATATATGATATAAGGGAAAAAAGCTAATTTAAAATAGGAAACTACAATTTGTAATAAATATTGTCTAATAAATTGCCTAAGATGAGGTAGTTTATTATTGGATATATAATTAGAATCATAGTCGGCAATTATAGGAGTGGGTTTTTCTATAGGTAAAGACCTAGGGTAAATTATTCCATTCAGAGAAAATGTGGATAAATGATATACAATTATAGAAGAATGGATTCTATTTGTTGAAAGTTTAGAAATAATTCTGTTTCATACCCAGACTCCTTGTTATAGAATGGAGCACTGTTATTTTCAAAGTGACATGCAATGTCTGTTATGCTAAAACCCTTTAAATGAATTTCCTCACTTAAAACAAGTGCATTTATATAATATATGATTATAGGGGAATAGATTCTATTCAGTGAAAGTTTAGAAATAATTCATTTTCAGGCCTACACACCGTGATCCAGGCGGTGAGGAGCCTACTATGGTTGGTGAAGCCATTTTGTCGTAAAACAGGAAATATATGATATAAGGGAAAAAAGCTAATTTAAAATAGGAAACTACAATTTGTAATAAATATTGTCTAATAAATTGCCTAAGATGAGGTAGTTTATTATTGGATATATAATTAGAATCATAGTCGGCAATTATAGGAGTGGGTTTTTCTATAGGTAAAGACCTAGGGTAAATTATTCCATTCAGAGAAAATGTGGATAAATGATATACAATTATAGAAGAATGGATTCTATTTGTTGAAAGTTTAGAAATAATTCTGTTTCATACCCACACTCCTTGTTATAGAATGGAATTATTTTCAAAGTGACATGCAATGTCTGTTATGCTAAAACCCTTTAAATGAATTTCCTCACTTAAAACAAGTGCATTTATATAATAGCCCGAAACCCATCTAAATGTAATCTGTGCTAACGTCAGATGATCTCCTTATACGGACTACATCTTGCACCTGAGTTCAAAAGGTTTCCTACCCGTCAGAGTCAAACTGTGTCTCGGTTTCTTCTCTCCGCCCCAGGAAAGGAAGTGGGTTTTTAACTGTTAAAATGATATTATGTTCCTGTTGGTTAGCGGCTGGGCTGGGAGGAAGTTCGATGTGATTTAGCGGTGAGGAGCCTCAACCTGAACTGGACAGTTGGCACTCAGAGCTGATTGGGTTTCTCATTTGAAGTAAATACATGCACTGTGGGTTGTATAGCATTTTTGTTAACATTCCATAGGAAGTTCTACAAGGCAGCATTTTATTTTGGGAACACTTGTACAGGAACTTACCTGGCTGGGAATTAGATATGGCAGCATTTTAGTCTGGGAACAAATGTAAAGTGGTTTATCTCGCTGAGGTGTACAGTAGCATATATCTGCGTTTTGAACTCGTTTAGGGAAGTCGGAGTAGATCTATTTTTAGAGGAGTAAGAAACCAACGGTTTGAGGCCCGCTCAACAATACCAACTCTCTCCAAATATCAGGTAAGTTAACAGTTAACACATAAGTCTAAATTCCACTCTACTCATTATTTGAAACATAATTTTAATTTGCCTGAATTGAAAAGTTGGGAGCAAAATTATGCTTGTAAATGTGAAACAGACATAGCTTAGTGACAAGTGCAATTTGTGGCAGGATTGACTATTCTAGATATCTGTCACTCAATGAAAATGCTTGTCACTAACTGGTAATTTGCTTAAATTCAGTTTGGTCTTTATATAATCCCATAGGGCAATTTGGTTTACAGCTAAAACAACACAGACCAGCAAAGCTACATTCTCTAAGAGGCCATTTACACCTGGTGCTAACATGCGTTTTCTGTGATCAGATTGCAATCAGATTTTATTTTATCACTTGAAATGCCAGGTGTAAACACCCCCAAAACGCATTGAAGAAGGATTGCAATCTGATCGGCCAAACCACCTCCGGAGGTGGTCAGGGATGCATTGTGTACACATTGAACACAAGGGTAAATGCAATGTGTCCTCTCAATCTGGATACAGCAACTTTATGCGGATTGAGAGGACAACCATTTCTGCAATCTGATTGCAATCAGATTGCAGAAAATGCATGTTAACGCCATGGTGTAAATGGAATCAGGCTGAAGGGATAAAATACAATCTGATTGCAACCTGATCACAGAAAATGCATGTTAGCGCCAGGTGTAAATGGCCTCTAAGTTGTACTAGTACCGTTTTATTTAATCAATTAATTTCTGCCTTTTGTAGCATTTTTGGCTTCTCTCCTGGATTGGTGTCCTCCACCCTGCTGATCCTCCTGCCTGTTCTGATGCTACTGGCACCTTGATGTGTTTCATCCAATCTCACCTCTATAGAAGAGCAGATGGAAAGGATGACTGTCCACTTGTTTGAGTTGCTGATGATTCTTTCTGATTTGTTTTGAATCAACTATATTTCGGCAACAGAAAAGGCTGCAGTGGCCTCTGAACCACTATGGTGGATATTTTTTTTATTTTTTATTTTTTTTATTTTACCTTTATTTATACAGGGAAAGGCCCTTGAGAGCGAACTCTCATTTACAAGAGCGCCCTGTTACAAAGAACACATACAGAAATGTACAGACAGAGATGATAAAACAGTTTAGATAAAACAAGTGCACTCTTCACATACAGTGCTTTCGAGCAGTACTTTAAATGATTCCAGGGAGATCAGTTGCTCCAATTTTAAAGTGTCCTGGAGCCGATTCCATCCATCTGGTGCATAAAAAGAAAATGCAGTCTTACCTTGCTCAGATCTCACTCGCGGGACTGACAGTCTAATGTGAGATCGTGAGCGTGTCTGATAATTTGTATTAACCTGGTTTAGAAGTGAACACAAATACAAAGGAAGTTGTCCAATCATAGCCTTGTAAATAAACAAGAGACAATGTTGCTTTCGTCTAGATGACAGGGAGGGCCAGTTCACCTTATCATACAAAATACAATGATGCGTTAAATAACCGTCACCTGTTATAAAGCGCAGAGCGCTGTGGTACACAGCATCAAGGGGTTTCAAGATGGTAGGTGGGGCATGCATATACACAACATCCCCATAATCCAGGACAGACAATAATAGAGACTGTACAATTGCTCTTCTGGTACAGAGAGAAAAACAAGATCTGTTTCTGTATAGAAAACCAATTTTCCTCCTTAATTTCTTTGTTAGATGGTCAATGTGAACGCGAAAAGAAAGTTTCGCATCCAACCAAATACCAAGATATTTATAGGAAGAAACACAATCAATTGGCTCGTTCTGCACTGTGCGGATACTCAGATTTTCATTACTAGTAGAGGTTCTAGAGAACATCAGCCATTTTGTTTTCTTGGCATTTAAGACCAATTTCATGTCAGACAGGGCCTGCTGAAGACGGTCAAAGGCAGTCTGAAGCCTTGTGACTGCCTGTGCAGGTGTCGCTCCAGTACAGTACACAACTGTGTCGTCAGCATAAAAATGTACATTACAGTGCTCAGAAGGAAAGAAAATATTATTAATATAAATAGTGAATAATGTGGGACCGTAAATTGATCCTTGGGGGACCCCCTTACCTATACTCAAAGACCCAGATCGTGTGTCACCAACACCAACTGTTTGTCTCCTCCCAGAAAGGTAACTGGAAAACCACCTGACTGAGAGGTTGTCCAGCCCGATGGAGCACAGTTTTTTCAGTAAAATGTTGTGATCCACTGTATCGAATGCCTTTGAGAGGTCTATGAAAAGAGCCGCACAGTGCTGACGGTCATCAAGGCTTTTCAATAAATTATTTACAACAAGGGATGTGGCGGTAACAGTGCTGTGTCTGGGTCTGAACCCTGATTGGTGTGATTGAAGAATATTGTATGTGTCTAAAAATAAACGGAGTTGCTCATTTGCTAAAATTTCAAGGACTTTGGCCAGGCAGCACAGCTTGGAGATAGGCCGGTAATTGTTAAGATCGCTCGGGTCGCCACCTTTAAATAGAGGTGTGACCTGAGCTGTCTTCCAAATAGATGGAATTTTACCCGAAATAAATGTTAAATTAAAAATGTGAGCTATTGGGGCAGCAATCAGCTGGGCACCGAGGCGCAGGAAAAATGGAGCAATTCCATCCTCTCCCTTAGATTTCTTGACATTTAATTTCTTAAGCGTTCTGAGCACTTCATAAACGCTCACTGGCCTAAATGAGAAGCGGTCAGCAAAAGGGGAGGGAGGAGGAGAGTGTTCAGCAGGTTGTGCAGAGCCTTGGACCAGAGGAGGGGCAGTGGTGTGGAGCCTGTCGAACAGGAAGCCAGCGGAGATAAAGTGATGATTGAAGGCATCACACATCTGTTGTTTGTCTGAAATGGTTGCATTTCCAACAGTGATCTGAGGGGGGAGGGCGTGATTGGATGTGGGTTGTAGTGATTTGAAAGTTTTCCAGAAGCTAGATGAGTTCCCCTGTGCGTTATCGAGAGAGGCCATGTAAAAATCAGATTTTGCTTTTCTGACTAATCTAATGCAATTATTTCTGGATTTTCTAAAATTTAGCCAGTCAACAGGATTATTGGTGGATCTAGCCCTGGACCAGGCTAAGTCCCTGAGACGTAAGGCTGATTTAACAAGGCTTGTGAACCAGGGACTAGAGCGATTTTTAACTCTAAGTTTTTTATATGGGGCGTGCTTGTTGATGACAGAATTAAAGGTAGAGGTGAATTGCTCTAGAGCTAGTCCAGGCTCTGGAACTAAGCATAACCTGTCCAAGTCGGAATAAAAGAGGTCGTGTAAAAAGCCCTGATCGATGAAATTTTTAAAATCACGCTTTTTTATAAAGTGACCTCTGGACTTACCGGATTTAGTTTGTCTAATACAAGCAATGGGGCAATGATCGCTAATACCTTGGGCAAAGACGCCACTCTTCTGGTATTTATGCGGTCTGTTCGTTAAAATAATATCTATTAGTGTTGATTTGGAAGGGTTCTTTGTGTTTGGTCTGGTGGGGTGGAGTATGAGCTGTGACAAATCCAATTCTAAACAGAGCTGTTTCAAGTCGGAAGAGGTTTCAGAGAGCCAGTCCTGGTTCAGGTCTCCCAAAATAATCAATTCAGAAGAAACATATTTAGACAAAATCACCCCCAGATCGTCAAGGGCTGATTTTGGCGCTGAGGGTGGGCGATATGCACCCGCTAATACAAGGTGAGTATCGCCTCCCACACAGATATCTAAAACAATACACTCAAAATGTTTAGGGATTGAAGAGGCAGCTAAGACACGGGTGACCATGTGGTCTCTAACATATACCGCGATACCTCCCCCTTTTGCCTTTCTGTCTATTCTAAAAAAGTTATACCCACCTATGGCTACGTCTGAGTCAGGGACTCTACTAGAGAGCCAGGTCTCAGAAATAACAAGAATGTCAGGGGCAGCGTCAATAATCAGAACATTGATGAAATCTAGTTTGGGCAACAGGCTCCTGACATTTAAATGCAAGAACGTCAAGCCGCTAGCAGCTTGAAGTTCTTGGGGGGACCCCAAACCGATAGAATTGGAGTTAGCATTAAGGGGGGGAGTACATTGAGCAGGAACGAGTGGGACAACTAATAGGTTTCCCTCTATAATTCCCCTCGGCCTTAATGCATGGCGGGGGAGCCGTGTGGCGTGGGGGGCCAGGACTGTAATTCCTTGTGTTTCAAGGACACTATTATCAATACTAAAATTTGATCGTGGCTCGATACAGTAGGGAGCCGACATAAGACATGACAAAAAATTACAATTAAATGAAATAAAATCTGATGAAAGCCCAAGCCCATACTGGGGGGCAAACTCAATGCCATCAGAGTTTTGCTGGACTGGGGGGCTTGAGCTAGAGATGTATCATTTGTTATTTGGTTCCCATTGAATAGAGTTCAGAGAATATTTAATATTAGCGGAGAGTACCCTAGCTCCCTTCTTATTTATATGAGATATGAGAGATGCACGTAGGACTGGGAATTTCTATGGTAGCTATTGTAGTCTTTGATGCTATAATGTGCACATTATGAGAATGTAAGAAAAGTCCAACAACATTCATTCATTTTTGGTGGCGGAGAGATACTTTTGTTTCCGTACGGATTATGTTTGCGGGCTTATCTTGAACAGTAATTTGTGGGATTTCTCGCATCATGATATTTATTTGGAATGCTTAAAATAAAAGTTTCTTGCACAGCAGCGTAATTGTCTATGCATATTCTGACTGAGAAACAACAAACGCTATTCCAAGATGAGAATACGATAATTGATCCACCTTGACAGTTGTAATGCATGGTTTATCTGTGCTGAATATGGATGCATTTATTTTTGATGGAGGACTGAGCATTATGGTCCCTATTCTCCCACAGGCCTTCGGCGCTAAAACGGGCCTTAAACGCAAAAAAACGTGCCTTGCGCCTGTTTCGGGAAAATAGCAATAGGCTTTAGGCTGCCAAATGCGCTTTAGGCCGAATGGGCGTGGCGGAGTCCCTGAATGCGCCGAAGTGGGCGTGGCGGCGCTAAATACCGGCGTACTACTATCTTCCAGCCATCTTCCGACCTGGCCGACTTTTAGCGCTTTGCGCTTTTGAAAAGCTGGCCTAAAGCAGGATTCTGTGCACCGGGGACAGGAAAGTGAATGGAGAATACAATATATAGAAAAAAATACTTTAGAATACAATAGAATATAAGATTGCAACCCTTCTCAGGCTTTTTGGGTGAAGCTGTAATGCAGTTTCATAAATTTAGTTTAGGCTATCATAATAATCCCCATTTATGTGTAATATAGCTCTACGTTTTATTACCCCCCCCCCCCCCGAAATTAGCTAGGCTACTAATATTACTAATATTCCTAATTAATATGTATTATTATTTCATTCAGATAATTGACATTATAGGCATGTATATCGTTTAATGTGAGAGAAAGGGAGAGAGAAAGAAAAGAGAGAAAGAGATAAACTGGATCAACTGTTGTGTAGCGCTTCTTCAAACCCCACTCTTCATTACAGCTATTCATTACAGAATTGTCTGTTGTATTTATTTTTTCTGTGTGCAAAGCATAGAAAGTTATAATTATTTCCAAATGTTTCCCCCGTCTGTGGCAGCGGAGCTGTCCGAGGTGCTGAACAAGCGCAGCGCATAGACGGCCACCTGGGGCGGCTCACTCAGGCGGTCCAGGACTGGGCGCGGGGCGTCGGCGGGGTAATTCTCCTCCCCAAACAGTGCGCGATGGTACATTTGAACCTGAATGGATAGATGAATAAACAACTTAAAGAGTTGTTTTGTAGCTATTCAAAATGAATGGTGGACAGATATATCACCTGATTCGCCAGCACCATCTTCTCCTCAGCTGTGAATTTAGTGGATCGGTTTTCGTCTGCCATATTGATCACACTGCGCCAGCTGCTGCCAATCTGGCTTTTAAAGCCCCTCTGATTGATTACTGAAGATTTTATTGAGAATGAACATATTTGTCAGAGCCTGTGGGCAGGGGGTGGGGGGGACGCATATATAGGCCAAATAAAATACTATTACCGTACTCAATAATAAAATCCTGTAAATTAAATAGAATTAAGTTATCAGATCCAGTAAAAGTGATAGGTGTCATTCAGAGGATGTTGCATCGTGCAGTGGGGGAGGAGAGATAAAACGATATCATTCTGGCCATCTAATCTCATGACATCCAGCCATAGGCAATATTTTTTTCTATCAGATGCATTTAGAAATTATTTTCACTTTGGTCTTGCTATAGTGTAGCGTATTTACATGCTTGCAGTATTTTAACTGCAGTTATTGGTTTGAGAAGCATAATAATATGGAATAATAGCCTATATATGGAGATAGACAGACCGGATGAAGGGAGGGGGGGGCGGCGGAGCCCTTGGCTTTGTCTGGTTTTACCGGATTTGTCCAGGAATTGGAGCTTAAAAGGCAAGCGTGTGTCTCTTCCCTGCAATTCTCCAATGAGCGGACAATGCATAATTTTACGCTTAAAAGGCGTGGTTATAATGGTTGAGGCTGAGTTTAGCGCCGATACCAAGATATCAAGTGCGCCTTTCCACGCCCACTGCTTTGCGCTGCGGCTGGCGTTCGGCCTAGAAACTGCGCGGCTGCAACGATAGAGCCCTAGATGCTAAAACAAATTAATGGTTGAAATGATGCTCAACTCAAACTAAAAACATAAAATAGGTCAGTATCATGCTGTACAGCATGTTTAGAAGGCTATAGGCGTCATTTAAACTTAAAGCATCACATTTTTGGGGCATCAATGAATGTAATAGAATCCTTATCTTGGCAATATTATGACCCTCACAATTTAATTTGGCTGAGAAAGATCACCTATACAGTAGATAGGAGAGATATGTTTTGCTTGAATGCTACATCTTGGCCAGATGAGTACGTACTGTAGTAGGTGGTTTTGAATAGCAGTTTTATGGCTGATGAACAGTGTTATAGTACTCTGCAGGACTCTGACTTGGACTTGGACTTGGAGTCGAGGACTCATATGTGTTAATTGATCTTTTTTTAATTGGCCCTAATCTGTTCAGCCAATCATAGGTTAGCATGAAAAATACTGAAGCACATATGCACACGGCACACATGACACACGGCATAAGACCCTGCCCAATAGAGAGCCGTAGGAGTCCGGAAATCATCGATGCTAACAGTCCTGGTTCTTCACTGTTTTCGCCTATGGGAGTTTTGAATGGGTTTTTGGCGCGATGCTTCTAATAATCTCTCTGGGCAACGCTGGCTTAATCAAACGCGAACCAGTGTTTAGTAATATCATCTTCACATACGAGGACCACTTTTATGAGTTTTGAAGCTTTTACGTGCCGTTAAAAGGGCGGCTAGCTAGCAAATGGCTAAATGAGACTACACTGTTGAGTCGATGGGGATATATATGTCAATAACGTCACCACTTCAAAGGACGAACACGGAAATTCTCTTTCCCTCACCTGATTCAGCCCGGGGTAATCAGTGCACACATCCAACAACAGTCCAGGTTGAGCGCTGACGTGAGGTGGAAGCCTATGCGACAGTGTGTAGTTCTGGATTAGCTTAGCTCAAGCTTTTTACTTCTAGGGCTCGCATTTACGCTACAAAACTCATGAAAGTGGTCCTCATGTGTGAAGATTATCTGACTGAACTCTGGTTCGCGTTTCATTAAGCCAGCGTTGCCCAGAGAGATTATTAGAAGCATCGCGGCAAAAACCCATTCAAAAATCCCATAGACAGAAACAGTGAAGAACCAGGAAGTCCGGGACTTCCGCGTTCTGACTACAAAAATACGTCATCCCTGCGGCTCTCTATGGACCGTGCCCCCCTTTCCTTCCCTGGCCTGCAGGTGTCACCAAGCATTTTCAATAATGGAATTAGTTCAAAGCGGAGAGAATTTTTTTTTTGGTTTATTTATTAAAAATATATAAACTCTCCCTTTTCTTCTCAAAAAAGAAGGGAGGGGGCTCCTCCCTTGCCTCACTAGAAAAACCTCCTATATATATATCCGCAATTAAGGTTTATATATATATATATATATATATATATATATATATATATATATATATATATATATATATATAAACCTTAATTACATGCTTCTTCACCATCTTCATGACAAAGATGGTGTTTAAAAAGTCCATAAGAAGTCCTGAATCCTCAAACTAATTATTTTGTGTAAACATTTAATTGCACAAACTAGCACACAATGTCTGAAACATACTGGGTGGTTTATAGGGACATAACGACAGCTTTAGGGGTGAACTGCGGCAACTAGTGTCACAACATTTGACAGTTTATGGTCTTTCAGTTTTAGACCCTGAAATATATAATAGTTTCCATTTTGACATCAATCATCTGACTTTTTATGTGTAACTACAGAACACTTTGTGTCATGCTCAGGCCACGGTGTGGCTTGCTCTGCCTGCTGAGTGACTATTTACTGAGGAGCTAAACTCAGTGGACTTTATGTTTACAATAGAGATGAGTTCTGTTTATTCCTTGTGTAGTCTGTCTTCTCCCCACCTGTTCATGTTTCCTTGTTAGTCTGCCTTAATTCCTCCCACCTGTTGCCTATGTCTCGTTAGTCTGCCCTATTACCTGAGTTCTCCCCACCAATCAGTTCTCCCGTTTTGCCCTGTGTTCCTGCCTTCCCAGCTGTCCCGCATGTGTGATTAGTTAGCTGTCTATATATTGTCTGAGTCTGTGTGTGGTGTTTGTCGGTTCATTGTCTCTCTGTTCCCCGGTGTGGTAGGTACGAGCAACCCTGTCCTGTGTTCTGTATATTTTTGATATCCTGTTCCTGAGTATAGCCTAGCCTCGGGCTAGTGCGTTTTGTTATTTTGGAATCATTCAGTAAAGACTTGTTATCTCCTCAAATCCTTGCCTGCCTGGTTTGCCTTGCCTGCTGCCTCTCTCTTCTCTGCATTTGGGTCCACACATCACACCATCTAACCATACCAAACCCTAACAGAATGAACCGACCAGTCATGGACCCAGCAGGCCTTCAGAGAGTGCGTTCCGCCATTCAACAACAGGGCGGAACCATGTCTGGTGGGTTGGAAATAATGATACAGTATGCCCACTTCGCCCGGCAAGCAGCCTTGGCGGCTGGTAGACAACCGCCTTCTCTCCAGTCGGACATTGCCTGCCTCACCGTCGCCTACGAGCAGCTGCAAACTGCACCGAGTTTGCCCGCGGTGAAGCCGGCTTTGGCCCCCTGCCTAACCTCCCCTAGGTCCCAGCAGCAGAAGCCCCAGCGTCCGGCACTCCGCAAGCTTCCTGTCCCGGTGCTGCGGGAGCCACCGGTCCCGGCACCCCGCAAGCTTCCTGTCCCTGTGCTGCGGGAGCCACCAGTCCCGGCGCCCCGCAAGCTTCCTGTCCCTGTGCTGCGGGAGCCACCGGTCCCGGCGCCCCGCAAGCTTCCTGTCCTGGTGCTGCGGGAGCCACCGGTACCTGCACCCCGCAAGCTTCCTGTGCTATGTGTGCCACTGGTCCCGGTGTCTCGCAGGTACTCTGGTCTTGTGTCTCTCAGCTCCAGCTCTGGTCTTCCGTCTCCGGTCCGGGTCTTCCGCCTCCTGGCTCCGGTCCGGGTCTTCTGTCTCCTGGCTCCGGTCCGGGCATTCCGCCTCCTGGCTCCGGTCCGGGTCTTCTGCCTCCTGGCTCCGGTCCTGGCAGTCCGCCTCCTGGCTCCGATGCTGGCGTTCCGCCTCCTGGCTCCGGTCCGGGTCTTCTGTCTCCTGGCTCCGATGCTGGCGTTCCGCCTCCTGGCTCCGGTCCGGGTCTTCTGTCTCCTGGCTCCGATGCTGGCGTTCCGCCTCCTGGCTCCGGTCCGGGTCTTCTGTCTCCTGGCTCCGATGCTGGCAGTCCGCCTCCTGGCTCCGGTCCGGGTCTTCCGCCTCCTGGCTCCGGTCCTGGGGTTCCGTCTCCTGGCTCCGGTCCGGGCATTCCGCCTCCTGGCTCCGGGCCGGGTGTTCCGACTCCTGGCTCCGCTCCTGGTCTTCCTCCTGGGTCTGGTTTTCCTGGTCGTCCTCCTGACCTTCTCTGTCGGCCTGGCAGCCCGCCTGGCCGTCCGCCAGACCAGCTCCGCCTGGTTGGCCAGCCCCCAGGTCGCCCACCTGAGGCTCCGTCCTGTCCTCATCCGGGTCTATGGTTCCTGTGTCCCGCCTCCGGGTCCCCTCCACCCACCCTGCTCGGTGTTTCAGGGGAACGTCTGGAAGCCGTTCCGTGAGAAGGGGGTACTGTCATGCTCAGGCCACGGTGTGGCTTGCTCTGCCTGCTGACTGACTATTTACTGAGGAGCTAAACTCAGTGGACTTTTTGTTTACAATAGAGATGAGTTCTGTTTATTCCTTGTGTAGTCTGTCTTCTCCCCACCTGTTCATGTTCCCTTGTTAGTCTGCCTTAATTCCTCCCACCTGTTGCCTATGTCTCGTTAGTCTGCCCTATTACCTGAGTTCTCCCTACCAATCAGTTCTCCCGTTTTGCCTTGTGTTCCTGCCTTCCCAGCTGTCCCGCATGTGTGATTAGTTAGCTGTCTATGGCCCCTATCGTTGCATCGGCGTAGTTTCTAGGCCGAGCGCCTGGCGCAGCGCTGATCAGTGGGCGTGGACCAGCGCACTTGATATCTTGGTGCTGGCGCTCCACTCAGCCTAACGCATTACAACCACGCCTTTTAAGCGTAAAATTATGCACCGTCAGTTCATTGGATAAGTGCAATAAACGAATCACAAGCTTGCCTTTTAAGCTCCAATTCCAGTGGTCCAGTAAAACCAGACAAACCCAAGCCTCTGCTTCCCCCCCCCCCCCCCCCCCCTCTGTCTGTCTCCATATATCGGCTATTATTCCATATTATGATGCTTCTCAAACCAATCTAACTGCAGTTTAAATACTGCAAGCATGTAAATACGCTACACTATAGCAAGATCAAAGTGAAAAGAATGTTCTAAAGGCATCAGCTAGAAAAATATAGCCTATCCCTATATGATGAGATTAATTTTATATTGGTGAAAGTTTGTCCAGAAAGATATCATTTTCTCTCCCCTGCTGCAGGTAGAATGATGCACATAAATATACCCTACATTATGTAAAGTCATTGCATAAATGTGTTTTTATTGTAAAACTAAATGTGAAGTAGGGCCAAGTTATTGGAGCGGACATCACAGTATAGCACATGACAGTAGAAGCGCGTTCCGCTGTCACTTATCTAAATCACGTTAAATCCACAAGAGATATATATAGGCCCAGGAGGACATATATGTTTCACATAGGGTGGTGTATTCATTTCGATGTTTCATTTCAAGATTCAAGATTCAAGATTCAAGATTTTTATTGTCACTCCATGGTACAAGTACCACGTGTGAAATTCTTGTGCAGTGGACTCCGTTTACGACATAGTACAAATAGGCAACAGCAATAAGTAATAGGCAATAAGAAATAGGCATCAATAAGCAATAAGACAGCAATAAGGCAATAAGAAATAGGCATCTTATAAGCAATAAGACAAGTCGGTGGCTTATACGACAGTGGCATATTCATTGCACATAGGTGCACATGTCATGTGCATACGTTAGACGTGTTCAGACATTCCAAATTCGACGTTTTATACATACATGTGCAAATAGCATGTACCTTATTAAACATACACTTAAATTTACAATTAAACGTTAGGCACCTTATTAAACATACACTTAAATTTACAATTAAACGTTAGGCATCCGTAATAGTAGCAGCTGCAGTACGGTACTGCGGTACGACTACTGCACTATTTGTGCATATTTAGGAGTCTCGTGGCCTGCGGGAAGAAACTGTTCCTCAAGCGATTTGTGCGTGTTTTTGGAACCCTGTATCTCCTCCCTGAGGGTAGCCGGGAGAACAGGCTGTTGTGGGGATGGTTTGTGTCTTTGATGATCTTCAGGGACCTCCTGAGGCACCGCTGGTTATACAGTTCGTGCAGTTCTGGCAACTCGTCTCCTGTTACGTGCTGGGCCGCGCGCCTCACCCTCCGTAGCGCCCTGCGGTCCATGGTGGTACAGTTCCCGTACCAGGCGGTGAAGCAGCCAGTCAGCAGGCTTTCAATGGTGCCTCTGTAGAAGTCCCTGAGGATTTCTTTCCTTAGCCCAAACTTCTTCAGGCGCCTGAGTCCATGTATTCACTGTTGGGCCTTTTTGACAACAGTGGCGGTGTGGCCGGCCCAGGTCAGGTCCTGGTGGATGTTGACTCCCAGGTACTTGAAGCTGTCCACCCTTTCCACCACTGTGCCGTTGATGGTGATTGGGGGGTGTGTGCCCCCCCCTCTCCTGTAGTCCACAATGATCTCCTTGGTCTTGGAGACGTTCAGAGAGAGGTGGTTGTCCTGGCACCATTGTTCCAGGACCCTCACCTCCTCTCTGTAGGCCGTCTCGTCGCCCCCCGAGATCAGCCCCACGACTGCTGTGTCGTCTGCAAACTTCACGATGGTGTTTGAAGTTTGAGTCGCCACGCAGTCGTGGGTGTAGAGGTCGTACCAGAAGGGGCTGGAGACGCACCCCTGGGGTGCTCCTATGCTGATGGTCAGCGGGGAGGAGGTGAGGTTGCCCACCCTCACCACCTGGCGGCGGTCTGTCAGGAAGTCCAGGATCCAGTCGCACATCGCTGTGTTTAGTCCCAGGTCCCTGAGTTTGCTTACCAGCCTGGAGGGTACTATGGTGTTGAATGCTGAGCTGTAGTCCACGAACAGCATTCTCACATAGGTGTCCTTCCCCTCCAGGTGGGACAGGGCGGTGTGGAGCACGTGTGCCACTGCATCCGCTGTGCTCCTGTTGGGGCGGTATGCAAACTGCAGCGGGTCGTGGTCCGGGGGGAGTGTGGGACGGATCTTTGATATGACCAGCTTTTCAAGGCACTTGCTGGCTATTGGTGTGAGGGCTATAGGGCGCCAGTCATTGAGGCTGGTCACTTTTTTCTGTTTGGGAATGGGGATGATTGTTGCTGCCTTGAAGCAGGAGGGAACTCGTCGGAGGGAGAGGGACTGGTTGAAGATGTCTGTGTACACGGCTGCCAGCTGGTGGGCGCAGGCCTTGAGGACCCGCCCAGGGATGCCGTCCGGGCCGGCCGCCTTGCGTGGGTTGATACGCAGGAACGACCGGCACACTTCATCCTCAGTGATGGTGAGGGGGCGGTCTGTGGGGGGTGGAGGGTGGGTGGGGTTGGTGGTTAGGTGGGAATGGGGGGGGGTGCGGGTGCTGAGGGGTGGGGGGGAGGAAGGGGGGAGGGGAGGTGATCGGGGGGTGGGGGGGAGGAAGGGGGGTGGGGGGGAGGAAGGGGGGAGGGGAGGTGATTGGGGGGGGGAGAGGAGGAGGGGTGGTGGGGGGGCGGCGAGGGGGAGAGGTGATGGGGGGGGAGAGGTGGCAGGGGGGGGAGGAGGGGAGGAGAGGGGTGATGGGGGGGGAGAGGTGGGGGGGGAGGAGAGGAGGGGGGGTGGGGAGGGGAGGGGTGGTGGGGGGGAGGAGGGAGGGGGGGGTGATGGGGGGGAGGAGAGGGGGAGAGGGGTGGGAGAGGGGGGGGGGAGGAGGGGAGGCGCTCTGGCAGAGGGGTCGAACCTAGCGTAGAACGCGTTGAGTTCGTCCGGTAGGGTGGGTGACGTGCTGGGGTTCTGTCGTTTCACCTCTTTGAAGTCTGTGGCAGCATGGAGCCCTCTCCACAGGTGTCTGGGGTTGTTAGTGTCCAGTTTTGACTCCAGCTGCCTTCCATAATCTCTACGTGCTATTTTTATAGCGGTCCGGAGGGCATATTGTGCCTGCTTGTATTGGTCAGTTGTGCCAGAGCTGAAGGCGGTGGTCCTGGCGTGAAGGGCAGCCCTGACGTCGCTGTTGACCCAAGGCTTTTGGTTCGGCATTATTTTGACTTTTTTTGTGGGGACTATGTCGTCGGTGCACTTCTTTATGAAGCATGACACCGTATCTGCATACTCGCCCAGGTCTCCTGCAGCTTTGAACTCCTCCCACACCACTTGGTCAAAGCAGTCCCTCAGGATGTCATCTGATTGGTCTGACCAGCAGTGGGCGGTTCGGAATGCTGGGGGTTGTCTTTTTAGTTTTTGTTTGTACCTGGGTACAAGTAGGATGGAGGCGTGGTCCGATTTGCCGAAAGGGGGGCGAGGGACGGCTTTGTAGCCATGTCGGATGTTTGAGTAACATTTGTCCAGTGTGTTACTGCCTCGCGTGGGGAAGTGAATGTGCTGGTACAATGTGTGCATTCTGCCTCTCAGGTTTGCCCTGTTAAAATCCCCAGTCACCACCAGGGCCATTTCGGGTTGTTTTGTCTCCTGTGCACTGATGGCGCGTTGCAGCTCTTTCAGTGCGACAGTCACGTTCGCTTGTGGAGGAACGTATACACCCATGATGGTGACTGTCGTGAATTCCCTCGGACTCCAGAACGGCACGCATTGTACCATTACATATTCAAGATCTGCTGAGCAGTGTTTCCCAATGTCTGTGGTGTTTACACACCAGTTTTCGTTAATCATAAGACATACGCCCCCTCCCTTCTTCTTACCGGATTGTTCGTTTCTGTCTCCTCTGAATACACTGAATCCTGGTAGCGCGATAGAGTGGTCCGTTGTGTCAGGAGTAAGCCAGGTTTCCGTTAGGCACAGAACATTGCATCGCGCTATGTCTTTTTGGTATTGTGCACGCGCTCTTAGTTCACAAAGTTTATTCTCCAGCGATTGAACATTTGCCAGCAGTATGCTTGGGAGAGGTGGTTTATCCGCGCGCTTCCTCAAGCGGGCGAGAAGCCCCCCTCTCTTCCCCCTCCTCCAGCGTTGTTTTTTGAGTTCAGGAAAATCCGTAAGATCTGGAGCTTGCCAGTTGCTGTTGGGATATATCCGTTCTTTCCTGATTTTGATCAGCGCGTCCCTGTTGTATTTTATTCCGACGCTGATTTCCATGTTATATCCGCTGGTGTCCGTGCCTCCGTTCTCTGCCTCCATGGTGGGGGCGCGGGGCTGTTGTTGTTTTTTGCGTGCGAGCGGACAAAGCGGGCAGAGCGGGTCCCCGCCGTCGCGGTTTCTTGCAAAGAAAAGTGCGAAGACGCCACTATCTACACTATTCAGTTACACTGTTATATACAATAGATATTTACAAAGCAAGTCGAAGCAACGAAATCAAAACAAAACGCGTTTACACTGGAATACAAGCCTATTTGTCTATGAAGTCACTAGAGCTCCCTAGCGAGTCGCCTTCTCCCGGCGCCATCTTCTCATTTGGTCCAATATTGAAATGTGTACAATTGCAGGTTGTGTTACCATTACACATTAATTTAGATCGACCTTTTATATCTATTTCGCCTCATTTGGTTGCTATTTAGTAGCGAAATGGAGAAGCACAATGCATGCTGGGACATGCCAGGCAACTTACAACTTATTTTTCCTATATGGGAAGTGTGTTGTGCCTGTCTAAGCGAGGGAGTCAGAGAGAGAGAGAGAAGGGTGACAGAGAAGAGGCAGAAGAGCACTGGCGCACTGAATAGGCCTGGTTTCAGAGAGAGACAGAGAAGGGTGACAGGGGAGAGGCAGAAGAGCGCTCCTTGCAACTGCCCACTGAATAGGCCTGGTTTTCAAAAGCGCAAAGCGCTAAATTTACGCCAGGTGGGAAGATATCAGTACGCCGGCATTTAAGGCCGACACGCCCATTCTGGGACTGCGCCACGCCCATTCGGCCTAAAGCGCATTTGGCAGCGTAAAGCCATATTGATATCTTCCCGAAGCAGGCGCAAGGCACGTTTTTTTGCGTTTAAGGCCCGTTTTAGCGCCGAAGGCCTGTGGGAGAATAGGGGCCTATATATTGTCTGAGTCTGTGTGTGGTGTTTGTCGGTTCATTGTGTCTCTGTTCCCCGGTGTGGTAGGTACGAGCAACCCTGTCCTGTGTTCTGTATATTTTTGATATCCTGTTCCTGAGTATAGCCTAGCCTCGGGCTAGTGCGTTTTGTTTTTTTGGAATCATTCAGTAAAGACTTGTTATCTCCTCAAATCCTTGACTGCCTGGTTTGCCTTGCCTGCTGACTCTCTCTTCTCTGCATTTGGGTCCACACATCACACCATCTAACCATACCAAACCCTAACACTTTGCCCTTTGCATGACAGACTACAACCAGGTTCATTCACTGTCAAATTAAAAATGACAACATGAATTCCTATGCAGTGACTTTGAATTGCCGACTGATCCCTGACAGGTCCTTGGCAGGTCCCTGAGGTCCTTGGCAGATTAAACAAGGATAACAGAAACCTAATTTAATATACTTAACTTACCTTAACTTACCTTATAACTTAAACAAATTCAACCTCTTAATAAATAATATAGATATCATTAGTTTCTCTAAAGCAATGTCCCTTATGGCATAAGAAAATTCAGCTACCATGGGAGGGGCAATTTAAGGTTGCTGCCAGAGATGACGTAGCAGGAAACAATCATCCAAATGTCAAAATGTAGCTGTACCATGACCAAAGTACCAGATCAGATCAAAAGATAAAAATGAACGTAACACAAATTATTTTTAGCACACTTGTTGATCACATGATAATAATGCAGACAGACAAAGCATGTGATGATTGAGGTGTCTTAACTGTCAAGTAATCAGTCAAGCAATCACTGCATAACTTCAAGGAGAACTTCAAAAGCAGAAATATTACACTCTAGACTGTTTTGTAAAACCTGTTTGGATTTTCTGAAGAGAGAACAACTTTTTTTATTTGTATTTTATTTTTTTGCACATATTTCTATCTATCTATCTATCTATCTATCTTTCTTTCGTTCGTTCTTTTATCTTTATTTATACGAGGGGAGTCTCACTACAGCAACGCTCTCTTTTTCAGGAGTGCCCTGTTCACATTCATACCTGGAAGCTGACCAGTACAACCACATTCTGTTCTGCTGGCCACTGAGCAACTCCACTGGAGCAGCTGGGGTTATTGGACCTTGTTCAAGGGCACGTCAGTGGTGGTAATGAACGTCAGTGGTGGTAATGAAGGAGGGGCCTCAATATATAGTACTTCAAAGCTTACGGAGTTCATTTGAGGAAGAGACACACTCAACCAACAGGCTGGCAGAAGGTAAACATTATCAATAAGATATAGATACACTTTCTGTCTTCTTACTACATAAATACAGATTTTATGGAAAGCACTTTTATAATGAATAAATTGATGAAGTTTGTGTTGTGATAATTTGTTTTGAACAAATCAAATGCATTTGGTTGGATATTCGTTTATTTGATTTGTTACAAATATCACATTAAGATATGATATTCAACAAAATACATTTCAATTGCCTTGGGGGGTCTTGCACTCCCCAACGTTTCACAATATTACTGGGCATGTACCACCCAGAAAATGTTATATTGGCTCTATAATGCAGACGTTGAAATTTCTGTTTGGACCTGTATGGAACAGTCATCTGTACGCTTTTCCTTGTGTTCCTATATGCTCTCAATTGCCTCTGCCTGTTATCTCTACCACAAATTCGATAGTTTTGTAATCAATACAAATCTGGGTCCAGTTCAGAAAACACTTTGGTCTCCACAATTCTTCTGCTCTGGCCCCAGTTTTGAATCATCTGTTTGAAGAATGGACGGACCATACATTTCCTATATGGTCTAACAAGGGCATAAAACACATCAATGACCTGTATAATGGTGGAATCTTTTCCTCGTCTTTCACCGAGCTTTCATCCCGCTTTGACCTGCCAGGCTTTCACTTGTTTTGCTTTTTTCAGATAAGACATTTCATACAAGAATGGTTTCCTCACTTTCCCAATCGCCCCCCGAATAACCACTGGATATTTTTCTTACTTTGAATCCTCAGCGATGTCATCTCACCTCTATCATCTACGGTCTAATTGACTCCTTTAACACAAGCCTCCCCGGCCAAACAAAAAGTTCATGGGAGGCGGATGTACTGAATTTCCAGAAGAACAGTGAAACATTGTTGACCTGGTCCACTCATCTTCAATTTGTGCAAGGCATGGCCTATTACAGTTAAAGTCCCTAGAAACTAAAATCCACAAAAACCGTCTAACTATTCAATTTAGGGTCTTATGTGAGTAATTGTGTGCCTCAGAAAGTAGGAGACATTAGTTACTTTCAACCCAAACCCCCAAAATCGCCACTTTTCTACAAGGTCTGGATTTCCACGTCCTCATTGAAGAGAGCGGAGCGCGCAGTGCTAAAATGAATGATCTTATCACGTCATAAGATTTAATCGAATCACACACACGCATGCACACACACACACACACACACACACACACAGTAGCGCTGTGCACTCACAGCGGCAGTCTCTCTTCCTCTCTGTCAGTATGCGCCGAGCAACGAGCGAACACACACACACACACACACACACACACACACACACACACACACACTCCATCTCTCTTTCCTTCTCTCTCTCTCTCCGTTTCCCTCCCTCGCTCTCTCTCTCTCTCGGAGAAGGAGACCTGCAGTCCTGCACGCACACACATGGGACATGCCCACACAGTCAGCGGGAGAAAAGACAGTCTAAAATCTAATTGATTCTCATGACTTTTGTCATGACTGTCAAACCTAAATTTATATACTTTGCGACGTTCATCATCGTTCAAATTTGGCTGGTGCTTATTAACATTCCTGTGATGTGATGAACTCAAAATGCTAAATAATAAAAAAATATTTCTGGTTTCCAGGGACTTTAAAGATCTTACACAGAATCCACTACACTACACAGAATCCACTACACTAACGCCAAATTAGCAAAGATGTACTGTGATGATACTGTGGGGATTTCTTTCCTTCTTTTACAAAGTAGTCTGGCCCAAGGCATATCTGTAAAGAGGATGAATACCTATATTCTCCTTGTGGTGAGCTTGGCAGTCTCATCAACATTCTCCATGGTAAGAGTTAGTTTAATAGTAGTTTTTTAATAGTTGTTTTTATTGTACTTTCTGTAAATTCATTGTTTATTTTAACTGATCTAATTTTAATCAAAATGTGATTTTAACATGAATATGAATTAGTGTCTCCTCATAATGAGAGGAAATGGTACAAAAGTCCTGTAATTTTTCTTTTAATAATTCAATTGATAATGATTTGTGTTTTCTAAGAACCCTTGATATGATATGATATGATATATTATATCATAGATTGAGGAGAGAGGAGAATGTAGAAAATAGTTTGGTGGGGTTAGTGGCGGAGGACTGTATTTCAGAAATGAAGAAGGATGATTTGGCTGATGAAACTGCATGGGTGAATTTGGAGAAAATATGTTGATAGGCTGAGAGGCAGGGCTGATTTTACCAACGGGCTTACCGGGGCTGAAGCCCCGGGGCCCGGGACATCAAGGGGCCCCTTTTTTCTTTTTTCTTTTTTTTTCTTTTTTTTTTTTGGGACAAGAAAGGCTCACCCACTTGACATTAATGTCATTGGAAAGTGACATTGTTAGAACATTGGACTTCACCACTCTAGTCAAACGCTTTGCCACGGCAAAAGTCAGGAAGAAGACATTTCAGGTACGAACAGACTTGAATACTGCTTGATTGATTTGTGCAATAATTGAATAACCATGTGTGTGTGCACTGTAATAATAACAGCAATAATAAATAATAAATACTAAATAATAATAATAAAAGTGCTTGTTGTGACATCTCAGTGGCAATGTTTTCTTTCCAATCAGGCTGTTTATGAAAGAACATGATGGCTAAACCTACAGTTTGTGTTTGTAAGTTAGAATGCTGACAGGAGAGCAGGTGGTGACATGAAAGTTAGTGAGAAAAACTCCCTTCCGATTGAGGGGGGGGCCCTGCAGAGATGAATAGCCCCAGGGCCCATGAAGTGTAAAATCAGCCCTGCTGAGAGGTCGTTGGGGTGCTGTGATTTCTTCCATTTTCTCTCTGCTGCCCGAAGCTCCATCCGATAATTTCGGAGGGCTTCGGACAGCCAGGGAGCAGGGGGAGAGGAACGAGCGGGTTTGTTGGTCAGTGGACAGAGGGAATTGAGTGCAGAGGAAACAGAGGATAGGAGAATGGTGGAAGCATCCTGGAGAGGAGGGAAAACTCACCAGCAGAGGGAAGTTTGGAGAGGGCAGCAGAGGAAAGGGACAGGTAACACAACAGGGGTTGTGACAGGAATTGAAACAGAGGGAGGAGGTGTAATGAGACCACCAGGCCATGGGGGAGCTAGTGTAGTTTTGTGCAGGGACAGGATGATATGATATATGATTTGATATGATATATGATACGATATATGATATGATATTATATGATATGATATGATATTATATGATATATGATATGATATGATATATGATATATGATATATGATATGATATATGATATATGATATATGATATATGATATATGATATGATATATGATATATGATATATGATATATGATATGATATATGATATATGATATATGATATATGATATGATATATGATTTATGATATATGATATATGATATGATATGATATGATATTATATGATATATGATATGATATGATATATGATATGATATATGATATGATATATGATATATGATATGATATTATATGATATATGATATGATATGATATGATATATGATATGATATATGATATGATATATGATATATGATATGATATGATATATGATATATGATATGATATATGATATATGATATATGATATGATATATGATATGATATGATATGATATATGATATGATATGATATATGATATGATATATGATATGATATATGATATGATATATAATATGATATGATATATGATATATGATATATGATATATGATATGATATGATATGATATATGATATGATATATGATATGATATGATATGATATATGATATGATATGATATATGATATATGATATGATATGATATGATATATGATATGATATATGATATGATATATGATATGATATGATATATGATATGATATATGATATGATATATGATATATGATATGATATAAAATATGATATGATATGATATATAATATGACATGATATATGATATGATATATGATATGATATATGATATGATATATGATATATGATATGATATGATATATGATATGATATGATATATGATATGATATGATATATGATATATGATATGATATATGATATGATATATGATATATGATATATGATATGATATATATGATATGATATGATATATGATATGATATGATATGATATATGATATGATATATGATATGATATATGATATGATATGATATGATATATGATATGATATATATGATATGATATGATATATGATATGATATATGATATGATATATGATATGATATGATATGATATATGATATGATATATGATATGATATATGAATATCTGATATATGATATATGATATGATATATGATATGATATATGATATATGATATGATATATATGATATGATATGATATATGATATGATATATGATATGATATATGATATGATATATATGATATGATATATGATATGATATATGATATGATATATGATATGATATATGATATGATATGATATATGATATATGATATATGATATGATATGATATGATATATGATATGATATATATGATATGATATGATATATGATATATGATATGATATATGATATGATATATGATATGATATATGATATGATATATGATATGATATATGATATGATATGATATGATATATGATATATGATATGATATGATATATGATATATGATATATGATATGATATAATATGATATATGATATGATATATGATATGATATATGATATGATATATATGATATGATATGATATATGATATGATATATGATATGATATATGATATGATATATGATATGGTATATGATATATGATATGATATATGATATGATATATGATATGATATGATATATGATATGATATATGATATGATATATGATATATGATATGATATGATATGATATATGATATGATATATATGATATGATATATGATATGATATGATATATGATATGATATATGATATATGATATGATATGATATGATATATGATATGATATATATGATATGATATGATATATGATATGATATATGATATATGATATATGAATATCTGATATATGATATATGATATGATATGATATGATATATGATATGATATGATATATGATGATATATGATATGATATATGATATATGATATGATATGATATATGAATATCTGATATATGATATATGATATGATATATGATATATGATATGATATGATATATGATATATGATATAATATAATATATGATATGATATGATATATGATATATGATATGATATATGATATATGATATGATATATGATATATGATATAATATAATATATGATATGATATGATATATGAATATCTGATATATGATATATGATATGATATATGATATGATATGATATATGATATATGATATATGATATGATATATGATATATGATATGATATGATATATGATATATGATATAATATAATATATGATATGATATGATATATGATATATGATATGATGTAATATATGATATGATATATTATATGATATATGATATATGATATGATATTATATATGATATGATATGATATATGATATGATGTAATATATGATATGATATATTATATGATATATGATATATGATATGATATGATATATGATATATGATATGATATATGATATGATATGATATATGATATATGATATGATATATGATATATGATATGATATGATATATGATATATGATATAATATAATATATGATATGATATGATATATGATATATGATATGATGTAATATATGATATGATATATTATATGATATATGATATATGATATGATATATGATATGATATATGATATATGATACGATATATGATATGATATGATATATGATATGATATGATATATGATATGATATGATGTGTGTTTTTCTAACAGCCCGGTCGAAGGAAGAAGGGTAAGCTTTTCTTCATTTCAGCTGGTTTGAATTCATGGCTTACAAGGTACACATCTTTCTATTTCATCTGCAAGTTCACAAAGCTGCATTTCTTCTTTTCCCCTCAGAGATTGATGATGAGAAGGACATCACTGAAATAAACAAGGGTAAAGTTCAACACAAAGGGATTTGAAATAGAGCTGTGTGTGTGTGGAGGCTTCATCAGTCACATCATGTGTGTGTGTGGAGGCTTCATCAGTCACATCATGTGCCATTAAATGCTTGTACGGATTTCCTTGGAAACATATTCACTTTTCTCTGCTTTGTATTACAGATTTAAACTTATTTGGGGGTGATATTCTCGTGGTAAGTTTAACATTGTGTATATTAGACTATGGTATATCGTTTTATCAAGAAGAAGTTCCAAGCAGGAGGATAATAACTTTATACAGTTTATATTGGATATTATAGGGAGATCAGTCAAATATACTGTAAAACTGAAGTGTGACTTACATGTCTTATTCTTATACATAGGTGACCCAAAGGACCACCATTACTGATCAGAATGAACTATGGACATCCCCAGTTCCATATGTCTTGGAAAATGACCTTGGTAAATGTTGTCTGCATAGAGACAGTCCGCATGTCTGGGAACGCCCACAAAATGTTAAACGGCTGGCGCGCGAGTGGGGTAAAACCGCCCATATATCTCATGGGCTGACTCACCAAAAGACGGTGCTGCGGCTCAGGGCCGTAGCCAGGGTTCCGAAATAGGGGAGGTCCAGCAAAATTGAGTTTTTTTTTCCCCTTTTTAAGCCATATTTAGAGTAATATATCATTTTATTTTAATTTTCTGTTCCCAAAGTCCGAACTGAATTGGGGAAGAAAGCTTTTAGGTTCTCTGCACCCACCGCATGGAACAGTCTGCAGTCTGATCTTAAACTTAATAGCTTAGTAACCTTAAATGGTTTTAAGGCTATGGTAAAATCTCTTGAGAACAGGCTGTCTGTATGCAAATGTTTTATTTGATCATTTTAATGTTTTTCAATTGTATGTGTTTATGTGTTTGTTTGTTGTAAGTTTGTGTTGCTGCTGTTTCTTGGCCAGGCCAGGTATATATATATATATATATATATTAACACATTGACTGCCAGCCTTTTTTCAATGCTGTAGGTAAGTTCTGCCAGGTTTTTTTTTGAGGATTCTAGGCTCATTTTACAAGAGCCGAGGATTCTTTTCTGTTAGGACTTCGTGAACACCAATCATCTAAAAATAACTAATAGAATGTGTGCTTTCTCTGTCTAAAAGAGTTAGTTTGTAGAGTTAGTAGTTATGTAAGCATTAGCAATTGAATACAGCATGGTTTCAGCGTCAGAAAAAATATTCAGAGATAAACGGCTTTTTGTGAAATTCGATAGAACAGTCACTTTAACCATTCATTTTTGGCATCAGTAAGACCTAAACAATAGTTTTGAAGAGTAATTTCCTCCATAACAGCAGGAAACTTCCCTCTGCTCAACTCCTCCCTCCGTGGGCGTTCTTCTTGGCTGCAGCGCCGTGTCACAAGCACTTTCCTAACTGTGCAAATGCACTTTCTCATACTCTCGACCTCTCAAATAAATTTCTGAATAGAAATTAAATTACTCTAAATTAGAGCGAAAAAGAAACAAAAAAGAATGGGTTGAAAATCCCATTCTAAAAGCCTTTTATGGCTGTTTCCAATTTGGTGCTATTTTGCAAGGCTAAATGGCCTGCTGCACCACAAGCTTGTCACGAGTCTCACTGCCCCGCTGCCGCTGTGCGGCTGTGCCTGCCTGTGCCTGGCTCCCCGAGGAAGCCCGGCTGGACTCGCCCGCCTCCCGGAGCCCTGGCCGAGAGCTCCGATGAAGCCCCTGCGACTCTGGTCATATTTACGCTGCGTGCCTCAAAGTGTGCTCCATCCGCAATCCACCATGCAAGTTTGCAATCCCGCACTGCCAGCAATCAGCGCGAAAACGACAGCGTTTTCACCCCATCCATTTTCATGATAATGGCTTCCATGCTGCTGTCTTGGCTTGCTTGGCTCTCAATAGTCTGAGCACCGTCTCCACTCAGTGGGTCGGCGGAATGGATTGCACACGCCCGGCGGCTCTAACACTATAATAGGAGATGCAAAAGGGCCAGATCAACGATCCACCGTCAAAAAAAAAAAAACGATTTTTTTTTACGTGTTAACACGTCCTTGGCAGTGAACAGCTGGATTCTGAAAACGTGTTAACACGTCGTTGGCAGTGAACGTGTAAAAAAAATCTCTGAAATATTAGGGGAGGTCCGGACCTCCCCGTCCTCATAGCTAGCTACGGCCCTGCTGCGGCTCTAAACTACAGGTTTGGGGGTTCTAGAGCAGAACACAAGACGTCTGCTCAGATGTGCGTTTACTGCGGTGGTTAAATCCCCGATCGTGTCTGCCTGGACAGAATGGATAGAACGAGGGAATTTACCCCACCCTGACCCCGCCCCCAGGCTAACCCAGCGTCTATTGTGGGCGTTCCTAGAGCCTGTATGGGCGTTCCCAGACATGCGGACTGTCTCTATAGTGACTCGGCACATCATTATTACATGTAGATGCTCAGGTGGAGCATCTCTATAATCTATAATCTAAAAGCTCTCTGAGTTTTATTGTGTTTGTTTTTGCAACAGACACTGAATTATGGCGTATACTGTTTAGTGTTTCTCAATCCAGTCGTCAACACTCACCTCTCCTACAAGTTACATTTCACACTTTTAGCAGGGCTTTTGGTGCTTTTGCTACTGGCATAGGTGCAATAACACCAGACACTGAAGCGTCACAAATAGCCATGAAGCACACTTTCCTTTTGGCGCCTTGTTAAACAGATTGTTAAGTCGCTGTCACTCAAGACGGCGCTGCTCGTGTTGACTTCAGCTAACTGATGGCTGATTTATGCACTCTGTGTGGGTCCATCCCAGCTGCTGCTGGTGTGTGGAGGAGACCTGAGTACTCAGGCGTCTTGGGGGACACACAGCAGCTAGTGTGCTATGCAGGCTGGGAAAACTGTGTCCGAGCAGGGGACTCGCCCACTGGCTCTGTTAAGGGTCACAGCTTATGTGCTGGCAGGCAGAGACCCTCCACCCTTGCTCAACTTGGCATCACTGATGACATCACAATTGCCCAAGTGACCATCACTGATCACTTCATGGAGTGCACGAGTGATGTCATTCAGCAACCAATTGCTCAACTTCGGCCTCGCCCGCAGCTCGGCTGCTGCATGGCCTCGCTTGCTCTCACTGATGACATCACAATTGCTTGAGTGACCATCACTGATCACATAATAGAGTGCTCGAGTGACGTCACTCAGCGCACAATTGCTTAACTTCGCATAGACATTGTGACATCATCAGTGACATCACAATTGCTGATGTGGGACAAAAATATAAACAAACAGAACCCACTTACTCCTTTTATGATGTCCAATTCCTAGAAAGCACCAGTGTTCTTGTCTGATCAGTACCAGGAAGATGAATGAACCTCATCCATCTATTTCATTGTCTGACATTTCTCTTATTTGATCATTGCATGGACCATTCATGTCTTTAACACAACCTTGGCATCATCACCAATGAACTCATACTGAAGAGATGAATGCTAAAGGAGTCATCCTGAGAGCCTTTGACCAGTTCAGACTCAAGTCATGTATTGACTTCAAACCCAGGGACTCTGAGGACTATTACATTTCTGTCCAGAAGTTAGACGGGTATGTATTGTCCAGCAATAGCTTATAACTGTGATAACAATTTTGTTGTGGTGGTTGTTGTTGTTGTTTTACATTGCTTTGTTTATACTGGTTTGCATACATTTGTGAATTAAATTTGATCATGCACATCTATGCACATGACATTTAAAATGTCTTATGTTGTTTATGTCAGCTCTAGATAAAGGCATTTAGTCATTTAGCTGATGATGTTACCAAATGGTTTTAGTTTTTATTTATTTGCACACACTAAAAACATAAACGGGTATCTTTTTTTAATGCAAACAGGAAAGTAATGTGCATGTAGAAGACAGGAAACCCTGGAAGGGCTTATTCAGGGTCTCTACATCAGAAAACAAAATAATAATAATAATAATAATAACAATAATGCATACAAAGCCTACAATACAACAGAAACAAGAAAACAAATAGACAAAGAAAATAAAATCAACAGGAACAAAAGAAAAAAGCAATAAAAAAATAAGTGAGTATAGACAGTTAAGATGGCAATGTGTGATGTGTGTATGTGTGATGTACGAGGGCTATGTGTGACTCAGGTTCTAAGTTTGCATTTAAATGAGTTGATATGATGCGTGGCAATATTGATATAGCCTATGTGTTCCATAATATGGCACAGCTGTAGTATATTAAAAATGGGTCCATTGTTGGTAGTGAGACAGTATGGGGGGTGAAGGTGATCTGAATGTCTTGTATTATGTGTCTGTTATAATTTTGTTGGAAGTATAACCTACACGGTGCAGGGAGAGAGACAGGTGAGATACATTTCTAAAGATACAATATGACATTTTGCAGCTGCTGGTATTACACCTGATTAACACTCCAGCATTTTTAGGGCATGGCCACTAGGGGCTGAGGTGTACAGCATGTCTGTCCCATTGACTGTAAAAAGAATAGAGAGACAAAGTCCACGTCACTTCCAGCTTCAACAGGTCCACCAGAGACCTTTCATCCGCCATTTATTTTCTCATAGACATTTCGTAAAATTTGTTTTACTTGCTCAAACCAAACGATTCAGCTATATTTAGAATCAGGAGAGACCATAGAACATTTCTCTCGGACCAAAACAAACAAAAAAAACAATGAAAAAATATTTTTTTTAATCTGCCATTTCTTTTAACGTTTTGGTTCGAGTGAAATGTTGTATGGCACGTATCAAACGCAAGGCATATGTGTTCGGGAATAGCAACAGTTGCATTAGGGCCATTGTATGGTCGAGTTACTTTTACTAGTTTCTGCTACAATTTGATGTGTGATGGGAGTGGGACCATAATAGGAAGTAACGTTAGGACGTATGGTTAGGACTGAATTGGTAAGTTCAGAAAATGTGTTTTACTCCAGCTAACTTTATCGGTTTTAATGTGTGGAAGCTAATAGCCTGTTCAAGCTAACTGCCTGTTCATAGCAAAGTAATAGAAAGAAATGCGCCAGCATTTCACAGTCAGCATAACGTTGCGAAAAACCGATAACATTAACGTTAGCTCAAACGTAGTAGACATATTTTCAGAACTTACCAGGAGATGTGTTTCATAACGTATATGGGGCCCACACAAGTTGGCACACAACCACGACAGCAGCCATCAGCTAACATGACAACCATGACATTACCATGACAACCATGACAACCATGACATCAGCCGTCAGCTAACATTAGCTGTTTGCCTTTGGGCATTTGGAGTCACATAAACAGGTGTAAAGAGCACCCGTGCAGGTGACCTGCTGGAGCCGGATTTTTTAATTAGGGCAGATTAATTGCCCTAATTGCCCTAACTAAGGCTGAGGCTATAGTTCAGTGATGATGTCATTAGTGATATCATCAGTGATGATGTCATCAGTGATGTCATCCGTCTGAGGCTCTATAAGTGATCGGAGTATAACTAGGTAGAATCGGGGAGGAACCAGACAGAGACCATGGCTTCCATCAGAGAGCCTGAGGGAGAGAGAGCTGCAGCAGCACTAAATTACTCATATTCCAGACCATGTCAATGATCTGCATGAAATGATGGTCTCGACCTAGTTTCAAGATGAAGACCAGTCACACTACCTCACGCCACACGTAATCTAGAGACATAGCGACCTTAGCATAACACGTAATCCTAGCGTGACGACAAGTGCACGTAATCCTAGCGTGACGACAAGTGCAGTAATCCCAGCGTGACGTCGTTAATGTCGTCAGTGCAGTAGTGACGCACTTGCCTAGGTGACGGCGTTAATGTCGTCAGTGCCGAGGCCATGACGTGGCAGTATTTATAGCCACGCCGGGCGCCCCACGGTCCTTGTTCCCTGTCCTCCAGCGCTGCACTAAGCTGATCGAATTCCTTCTCTGGAAGCCACGTTTCACTTCTCTGAAAGTCGTGCTTCGCCATTCTCAAGCTGCCTCATCCCTTCCGATTCCGCCATCAAGCCATTCGCGTTCGCGGTACCACTCACCCCCGTTCGCTCTCTCAGCACGACGAGCTTCGAAGACGTGGACCTCGAGGCGCAGTACCAATTCGAGGTCGAGACATCCAGCGCCGACGAGGAGACGCACAACGAAACATCCCAGCCCGGGTACGGGATGCAGCAGGCTTCCCAGCCGCCAGCCCCGTGCGCTCATCAGACGGGGGGCAGACGGCATCAGGCAGCAGGCTCCGGCGGCACCGAGTGCATCTCGAACGGCGGATCTCGTCGACGAGAGCGCGCAAGCGGGGCCCGCGCGAGGACGTCGATAACTCGCAGTCGGGGGAGAGCGCGCTCCGGGCCCGGAGCTGGCCGCAGCCATGCAATCCTCATTTTCAAGTCTCATCCATCCGCGGCCCCGTTCTGTTCGGGCCATCAAGCCATTCAGTCTCCAGGCGTCCGCTGTTCTAATCCTGCTAATCAAGCCATCGTAAGCGCAGGTCCTGCTCCATCATCGTTCTCAGCACGTCCACGCTCGAGGCAGACGCAGTTCCACGACGTGGTCGGGGAATTCGGCTCCCACGATTAAATGCTATCCAGCCGGGACGGCTCGCAGCATCGTCAGCCCCGAGCGCAGGGAACGCCTTATCATAGTGAATGAATGATCTCTTGACAATCTCCGTGAACTGGTCGTTATATCCTCGCCTACAGCTAAAGAAAGACGGCGGAGCTACACTAAATGTCTCTTCATCCAATAACGTGAAATTAAATAACCTGGTGCATTCGAGAGCAAAATGAAGAGGCTAAATCTATGGAGAACTCACACATCTCTAATGTGTTAAATAATTAGGCCTAAACAATTAACATTAAACGTATTCACACATCGCGCTCAAATTGCATTCATTGCATTTATTGCACAATTTACAATAGTTAATAGCCAGCCAGAATCATTGCAAATGGACGTTCAAAGCATCAGTTAGCAATAGCGTTCAGTTAATCAATGTCTAATGACAGCCAGATTCCGTTTTAATCACACAAAAAAAAAAAAAAAACGTTTCCCTTTCTCCGAGTCGATGCTCCAGCCACCCAGTCAAATTAACAGAAGCCGTGCTGCTCACTGAATATACATATATATACATATAACATACATATATATATGATTTGGACATTTAACCGTGCGGTGGGCGATGCCCATCATCGGTATACGGCTCCACATATACGCCTACTCTCATTCCACGGTAACAATGCAGCAAGTTAAAAAATATCCATTCAGCGACTATTGGTGTCCAGGCTTCTCCAGGCATCGCCGGGCCGTCATCACCGTGCGTCACCGCATCCTTGCATCACTCATAATAATAATGTTTCTGGTATCATGCCGCTTGCGGATTGTCAGTCATATCAATCAGGCTGAGAGACCTCCTGCGTCCCTCTATCTCCGTATCAATCACATGTCAATGCCATAGCTTCAGCACCGGGTTGCCTCGGAAAAGTCATTAATCGCATTCCGGCATTAATCCCATTCATTTAGCGAATCGAGCTTCTAGCGTCCATAATGCTGTATGCCGGAAGGGGCGTTGGGGCGTTAGTTCATGCATGCCTACAATTGCTAATATTTGAAGAGTTCAAGTGTTAAATAGCCTAAGCGCGTCATTGATTCATTCCGTCACGTAAGCAGGACTGGTCACAAGCAGCACTTTAGAAGGCCCATGGGATGATCCCCACAAATTATTGGCCCGTAATATCCAGCTCAAGGCAGACATGGTGCGTTCGCATTTAGCTCTGCCCACTCATTCAGTTCTGGTCCCTGCAACACAACACGGCTGAGGGGGCTAGAAATTTAATTCATTGTCTCTGACTACAAGCTGAATGCTTAGTCTCGCTGTCGACGAAACCGGAAATCAAATCCAGTGCCACTGTCTAGGCCGAAATCAAGTCACGTCTCTGATTAAGCTGAATGCGGAGTCATGGCCGGTGACGAAGCCGGAACCAAATCCATCGTCTTCAAACGGACGTTCCAAAAACGCAACCGCCTTAAGCAGCATGGCAAAGGCAAACCCGCGCAGTAGCACCCTTTCATCGCATTTCATTGGTGCTGGTCTCCCCGAAATTATAGCGCCAGCAGTAAGCCGCCGTAAGTCGCTCGTTGCGCAGGGGCGAGTCTAAAGTCATAGCGCAGCAGTAGCAATGCTCCGAAGTAAGTCGGTGGAACAAGTGTGGTCTCCCCGAAATTATAGTGCCAGCAGTAAGCCGCCGTAAGTCGCTCGTTGCGCAGGGGCGAGTCTAAAGTCATAGCGCAGCAGTAGCAATGCTCCGAAGTAAGTCGGTGGAACAAGTGTGGTCTCCCCGAAATTATAGTGCCAGCAGTAAGCCGCCGCAAGTCGCTCGTTGCGCAGGGGCGAGTCTAAAGTCACCGTCCAGCAGTAGCAATGCCCCGGAGTAAGTCGGCGGAGCAAGTGTTCCCTTCCAGCGCTCTCCCCGAAGTTATAGCGCAAGGGGGCGCTAAAGTCATATACATAAACTTTATTCCAGACTCGGGTCCATATAAAATACGTACACAAACACAGACAGCACAATAAGAAAGAATTAAAATAAAATAAAACCACACAACAAATAGATTTAAAACACATACAAGCAGCTATTGCAGTGCTTCCAGAAGTGCATCATAAATTTTGCTCACTTCGTGCAGGCACCCGCTAGTGCCATAATAACTCCATTCTCCGACTGGCTAGTCGACGCATAAAACTGTAAATAAACCGTCTCAGAACAGCACGGAAAGCGAGCACATTACTGCTCACAAACACATGGCTAGCACTTGTCCATCTCGGGGGGTTTTGCTAAGTCACCGCGCCGAAGCTCGCCGGATTGGTCGATCACCCAGCGCCTGCTGTAGCGCTGCGGCCACGCCCAGAGGGCGTCGTAAGTCGCCGTGGCGGTGCCGCTGGTCCTCGTCAGCCAACGCGGCCTACATCCGACCAGAGCAGGCTGCCATATTGTCTGCCCAAAGATCTCTCCTCCCCTAGGCGTCACATGGTAAGCACATGGCATCCATTCCTGCATTCCTCGCAATAGCCGTTACTTCGCATTTCATTGGTGGTGGACTCCCCGAATCGGTGTCGATCGAATTGATTAAGCGTTCTAGGTGCCGAGCAGCCTGCAAGTGTTCCGGGCGTCGAGCAGCCCGTAGTCTCCCCACTAATTCAGACCCCAGTGGACTACTCGAAGCGTTCTAGGTGCTGAGCAGCCTGCAAGTGTTCCAGGTGCCGAGCAGCCTGTAGTCATGGGGGGGGCTCAATCCAAATCTCAAAACCGAGGGGGCTCAATCCAAATCTCAACACTGAGGCAGCATCACTAATTCGTCGATCTAATTGATTAAGCGTTCCAGGTGTCGAGCAGCCTGCAAGCGCTCGGCGTTGAACAGCCCGCAACAAATCACTAATTCCGACCACGGTAGACTACTCGAAGTGTTCTAGGTGCCGAGCAGCCTGCAAGTGTTCTAGGTGCCGAGCAGCCTGTAGTCACACCACTAATTCAGACCCCAGCAGACTACTCAAAGTGTTCTACGTGTCGAGCAGCCTGTGAATGTTCTAGGTGCCGAGCAGCCTGCAAGTGTTCCGGGTGTCGAGCAGCCCGTAGTCTCCCCACTAATTCAGACCTCAGTAGACTACCCAAAGTGTTCTAGGTGTCGAGCAGCCTGTCAATGTTCTAGGTGTCGAGCAGCTTTTGGGGGGTTCTCTATTCTAGCCCAAGGTTCGCGGGGGGGGGGGTGTTCGAGGGGGGCTCGAGCCAACCGGTCGGCGACAAGCGTCGACCGAGCCAACCGGTCGGCGACAAGCGTCGCCTTCTCGAGCCAACCGGTCGGCGACAAGCGTCGCCTTCCGCCCAGCGGGGTTCGAGCCAACCGTGGGGGGGTTCTCTATTCTAGCCCGAGGTTCGCGGGGGGGGGGGGGGTTCGAGGGGGGCTCGAGCCAACCGGTCGGCGACAAGCGTCGCCTTCTCGAGCCAACCGGTCGGCGACAAGCGTCGCCTTCCGCCCAGCGGGTTTCGAATGAAATTTCCAGTTCCAGTTCCAGTGAAATTTGGGCACAACATTAAAACGAACGGCTCTCAAGTAGGACTCGGTTCCCTTCGTTCATAGCAAAGAGCCGTTCAATAGATTCGGATCGTTCGCGAACGTCACATCACTATGCACTATACGGAAAGCTAGAACCAGCAGCTATGTACAAAGTTCAGAGGGGGCGGGGACCTGCACTCCGGTCCACCAGTCAAAATGGTGCCGAATCTGGCACATTTTGGCCTCACTATAGCAAACAGGTAGGAGGTGGAGACATGATGTCCATATTGAATTATGTCAGTGGTCTGTCCCCACAAAAGAAACAAAGTGCTTTGTGATATACATTGACATCAGTGTCTGTCACAAATCACTTATGCAGAGCAATTGTGATGTAATCAGTGACCGTGAAGATGCCATCAGTGATGTTCTTCGAGCAATTCTGATGTCATTGGTGATGTCATCGGCCTCTATTGACCATGCCGTCAAAACTTGATGGCATAGAAGTCATGCACGCCATTATTGCGGCTTATTTTCAATAGTGCTCAAATGTGTTTATTCCCACTGGATTTGTTTGAGCAAGACAGTTTCACAAAAATTATGTAAACTAGATAAAGTGACTTTCTGGCTTATCAGTGATGTGAGAAAATGTGTATAATAGTATTTATAATATACCTTTTCCTTTTTAGATGTTTCTCATACATTGGGCAAGTGTTCAATGGACTACAGGTCCTCTCCATCGGACAAGATTGTGATACAATTTCCACCGTTGAACATGAATTCCTCCATGCTCTTGGCTTCTATCATGAACAGTCCAGAAATGACAGAGATGATTATGTAACCATTGTGTTGGAAAACATCCTAGAAGGTTTGACTCAGATTCATGATACTCTTATTCATTACAACCACAACTTACTTTTATTACTTTAGGGTGGTGAGGTAATTGACGATGTTCTGTCTCTAGGTAAAGAAGGGAACTTTGAAAAAGTTACCAATAGCAACACCCAGGGAGTTGCATACGACTACAACTCAGTGATGCACTATGGTGAATATGCATTTACCAATGGCAATGGCTCTACCATTATCACCAAAGACCCCAAATTCCAGGACGTGATTGGTCAAAGACTGGAAGTGAGTCCTGATGACATGCTCAAGCTGAACCGCCTCTACAGATGCGGTAAGTGCCATCGAATATTCAAGGTGTCTTTTGCTAATATATGTTGTTATGACCCGGTCTAGGGGTTTTGACCACAACATAAACTTAAAGGGATACACCACTTTTTTGGAAGTTTAGCTCATTCCCCACATCCCCCCCACATAACCAAGATACACCATGCCTTAGCGGCACTGTCCGCTCAGTTTACAGTGAGCTACAGTCGTGAAGTTAGTAATTATCGCCATAGAATGGAGGCTAATGGTACAGCTCTTAAAAATCTGCCAAAACACACATCTCACGGCCCCTAAATACATGTTGTGCTTCGGGTACTCACCACACGATGAAATATTAATCCAAAATGCACATAATTGGTCTTTTTGGAAGGAAAAGAGGTAGCTGGCACTACTTTCCAAACATGGCCGCCGACCTCTTTTCCTTCCAAAAAGACAGATTATGTGCATTTTGGATTAATATTTCATCGTGTGGCGAGTACCCGAAGCACAACATGTATTTTGGCGCCATGAGATGTGTGCTGTTTCGAATGAGATGTGTGATGTGTACAACAGTCCAGGTTGAGTGCTGACGTGACGTGGAAGCCTATGCGACAGTGTGTAGTTCTGGATTAGCTTAGCTCGAGCTTTTTACTTCTAGGGCTCGCATTTACGCTACAAAACTCATGAAAGTGGTCCTCATGTGTGAAGATTATCCGACTGAACTCTGGTTCGCGTTTGATTAATCTTGCGTTGCCCAGAGACCGTATTTGAAGCATCGCGGCAAAAACCCATTCAAAAATCCCATAGACAGAAACAGTGAAGAACCAGGAAATCCGGGACTTCCACGTTCTGACTACAAAAATACGTCATCCCTGCGACTCTCTATTTCCACAAAGATTAACAACGGGTGTCTGCATGCATACCTTTGGCCATATATGAGTGCTGACATTAATTTGTAGCCTACTCTCCAGCAATCACTACTGCAATGTACTGTATCCCATTTTCGGTTCCTGCAGATATTTGAGCAAAACAGGTAATATTCTTGTATCCCATGTTCTTCATACACCTCCACAGAGTCAACCATTGCATTTAAGATGTACTGCGGCTTTGACGATGAGACCATGTGTGGAATGAAACTCTGTTCAAAGAGTGGAGCGAGCGACTGGGAAAGAGTATCAAATGCTGTTGGGGGTCCTAGCACTGACCACACCAGCCTATCTACTGCCAGTCCTGAAAATGGTAAGGAAAATGGAAATGAAAAAAAATTATGTCTAAATTCCGTCAAGGCATTCCTGAGATATTGCATTAACGAGCATGAAACGGGTGGTGCTAATGTCACAGTGACCTTGAACTTTGACCTTTGGTCACCAAAATCATCATCCTTCATCCTTGAGTCCAAGTGGGCGTTTGAGCCATTTTGAAGAAATTCCATCAGGTGTTCCTGATATAGTGTTAATGTATGGAGCCAGAACAGTCTCATATAGAATGAACTCTCGCAGGGTTTTTCACAAATGCACATGCTTTGTTTCGCAGTTGTATTTCGGACTCACTAATGCACACGATCTGTTTTACAAATGCACACGCTCTGGTTCACAAATATCATTTTTGATGCAAACTTGTAATATAAATTCGGAAATGCACACGCTCTGCTTCACAAATATAATTTTTATGCAAACTTGTAATATAAATTCGTAAATGCACACGCTCTGCTTCACAAATATTATTTTGAGGCACACTTGTAATATAAATTCACAGATCATGCCAATTGCTGAATGTGCATTTACAAACTGCTTCTCATTTGTGAACCTCTTTCTACATTTGTGAGAGAAATCTGTGTGGTGAATTTTGAGACTCCCCTGACGTCACAGGTCAACGAACGTCACCATTGGCTGATAAAGCTGTCAATCAGATGTATGATTCTGATTGACAGATTCATCAGCCAATCAGGTGTGTTTGCTTTCAGCCAATCACGTGCCTTAAGGCAGGAAAGATAGCAGTCTGCCTTGCACATTTGTCCAGGTGTTATGCCGAGTTTTGCACCCCCGCCGGCAGCAGCTAAACGCATCCCCACCTCACGGGAGCATATTGTAATGATTTCCTACAGAAATGTAACTGTTTAAAAGTGATATGATTGTCTGGGTAGACGTGACCTCCCTGATTTCTAAGTTAAAACAGCCCCAAAATATGTTGGGGATGCAATTCTCGGACGGGATGCGGAAACGTTCATGGCCCCTGCCGCAGGCGCAAATTAGAGCCGTGCCAAAATCATCTGTGCCCCCAAAATGCCAGCACAAACGGGATTTGGGCGGTCTTAAGTACCAGAATTATTCACAGGGGTGGCCAGGCAATGCCTGGGCGTTACATCAATAAAAAACAATCGGATTCCCATCTCGCAATCGCTGTTTGCGCGAGGCATGCAATATGCTGTAATTCTCTCCATAGAGTGGACTCACTCATGCCGAGGACAGAGAGAGATGGAGAGAGATTATTGACAGATCGTCTGTGGTGCCAACGACCCTCTGGGTTATGAAGATGAATAGCCTATGTCCATTGTCCAACAAGTTTTCTCAATTAATTTCCTTCTTTGCGATGTGATAAAAGTTTCTCAGTGAGTTATAGTCGATTGCCTCACTGAATTATCTGCTAATGCCCAATTTTAGCAGCATAATTTGATGTCCTGGCATGGCAAGGCTGTGCGTAATGACATATCCAAAAGGAATTTTACTCTGCACTGCGCTGCGCTGCACGGAGATTATGGTGCGCTCAAGCACAATGGGGTATTTAGCACGTAAGAGGTCATTTTCAAAGCTCTTAACGCAAAGTAATTGTGCGCTGCTGTTGATAGGATAATAATCTATCCCCACATTTCTGTGCTGAAACGCCTAGTTCGGCATGTGGCACGCCTATGTCCAGTACAATTATAACAGGCATGCGCTGCGCTCTGCGTTAAATGAGCGCAAATGCTAAATTACTGCTTTTGCGAAGATAGGGCCTAAAGTCTGTCTGTCTGCATCCATTTATCTTATCAACAGGTTGGCCAATCAATCTGAAACTGCACATGGGCCTTGAGCATTGGCACAGGCAGGGACTGACAAAGCTGGTTTTTCAATTTTCCCAAATTAAACTGTTTCTGGCATTTCTGGCAACTGGCAAGCCTGCACCACACCGAGTTGGGGCGCGCACATCCCTGGAAGTCTGCACACAGTTGTGGTGCATGTGGTTATGGATATTGTCATATTAGAATTTCAAAATCTGAGCTGTAATCATAGCGACCAAATTAGGTTGATTAGTGGAATTTTTAAATACTGGAATGAACACAAAATGCATTATTGTAAGGTATGTGAGATATCACAGTCAGATAGAGGGACACAGTCCAATCTGCCAGAATACAATGAGACTAGTCTATGCTGTTCTATTTCAAGATGCAGGTTACTTCATGCATGCCAGCACAGCATCCGGTCAGGAGGGAGACTCCGCCTGGCTGGAGACTAAGAGGATGAACCTCAGCAGGGAGTGTCACGTCCAGTGTGTCCAGTTCTACTACTTCCACAGCGGCAGCGGGTCAGACCAGCTCAACATCTGGATCAGAGAGTTCAACGACTCTAGAGGACAGCTACGCCTCATGGGACAGATCACTGGTAAATATAGTGTTTTCTCTTTTATTGTGATTTATCATAGTTTGCATTCAGGCTGTATCTGATCTAGTGCACTGTGTTTTTTTATTCTAATTGTTAAGATCCTCCCTCCAGGTCCACCAACATCTCATTGGCAGCTCCACCATGTTCCCCTGGATGCCGCCATGGACTTCCAGGTGGAGTTTGAGGTTCATAAAGGAGCAGGAAGCTCTTCAGGAGGCTTCTCCATCGATGACATCAACCTGTCTGAGACCGAGTGTCCACATCTGACCTGGCAGATTAATAACTTTGAGGAACATCTGACCGACTTTTATGGAACCAGTTTGTTCAGCCCACGCCAGTACTCTGCAAGCGGGTACGCCTACCAGGTGGAGATAGAGCTTTCCAGAAGTTTTTTTGGGATGTATGTGAGGCTGGTGTCTGGTGACTATGATTACCGGCTGGAGTGGCCTTGTCCATGGAGGCAGGCGACCTTTGTAATGCTGGATCAGAACCCCAACATCCAACTGCAGATGTCCAAGCTAAGGACCATCACCACTGATCCAAGTGATACCGCTTCTGATGGTGAGCTTCAGAAAAGATGGATGAAATGCTGCAAAAATGCATTAAATCTTAAAAGAAAGTCACAACAGATATGATAGGAATACAAAAGATTGCACTGCTAAATATTTAATACAGATAAAATGAAGATAAGTTATATAAAGAAACTAGTATATTACAGCATTTCCTTTGAGGTTATTTATTTTTTGTTCTATATACCTTCTAGGTGGCTATCTTTGGGATAACCCTCGTACCACTGGAACCTTATATGTCGATGACGAGGAAAATCAGACTTACTTTGTCGGCCCTTCGGTTGGAAGAAGCTACTTCGCAGGACGGCAGGAGATGAATTCTAGAGACTTCCTCAAGGGGGGGAGCCTTGTTTTGCTCTTCAGCTTCCAAGGTACTGTATGCAGACAAATGTCTTCACTTCTTTTGTTTATTTTTTGTAGCTTTGAAATGACTTTGACACCTGACTGGAAGCGTTACAGTCTGACATGATCTTACAGTAAGTTCCCTCTCCTCCTTAGATATCTCCAGTCTTGCTAAGGCCAACGCTCTTCCATGTGCTAAACTGCCACCAATGGGGATTATGATTACTATGGAGATGGATGAAAGTCCATGTGGCTCACGGTAGGACATTGAATGTTTTTGTTATTAGCGTGGGGGCACATTTTAAATCAGTAAAAAAAATACGTCAACACTTTAATGAAAACTGAAAACAGCAATGCTATGCCTGCCTATGCCTTCTGCAGGCCTCTGACCACCATCCGCCCACCTCGAACTACAGAGGATCCAACAACAGCACCAACAACAACAACAACAACACCAACAACAACAACAACACCACCACCACCACCAATAACAACACCACCAATAACAACACCACCACCACCACCACCAATAACAACACCACCAATAACAACACCACCACCACCACCAATAACAACACCACCAATAACAACACTACCACCACCACCAATAACAACACCACCAATAACAACACCACCACCACCACCAATAACAACACCACCAATAACAACAACACCACCACCACCACCACCAATAACAACACCACCACCACCACCACCAATAACAACACCACCAATAACAACACCACCACCACCACCACCAATAACAACACCACCAATAACAACACCACCACCACCACCACCAACAACAACAGCACCACTACCACCACCAACAACAACAACAACAACAACAACAACAGAGGTTCCATCAACAACAACAGAGGTTCGATCCACAACTGACGACGACAACAGGTGCTTATACATAGCTGCACATTTTTCAAACCTAATGATTTCTCACTTCTCAAGATAGGCCTATATGATGTTTTAAATTAAGATTTGAGTGCTTAAAGGAACACTCCGCCCATTTTCAACCAGCTTTGTATCATTAGAACATCAGAAGTATATCAGAAAACTGTAAACTGTTTTGAAGTCTGTCATTTAATTTGACAGTTATTGAGTGTTAAAGTGTGGACTGGTCCACACTAACTCAAATTAATAACTCCTTAACTCAAATCAACTCTCAATAACTGTCAAACTAGATGAATGATGAATAGTTTGACAGTTATTGAGAGTTGATTTGAGTTAATGAGTTATTAATTTGAGTTAGTGTGGACCAGTGATGTCACTGGTCCACACTTTAACACTCAATAACTGTCAAATTAAATGACAGACTTCAAAACAGTTTACAGTTTTCTGATATACTACTGATGTTCTAATGATACAAAGCTGGTTGAAAATGGGCGGAGTGTTCCTTTAAGGTGTACAGACCAGAAAAGCTATTCTCTGAGTTATACGAGTACTATTTTATTTAATCAATTCATTTCTGCCTGTTGTAGCATTTTTGGCTTCTCTCCTGGATTGGTGTCCTCCACCCTGCTCATCCTCCTGCCTGTTCTGATGCTACTGGCACCTTGATGTGTTTCATCCAATCTCACCTCTACAGAAGAGCAGATGGAAAGGATGACTGTCCACTTGTTTGAGTTGGAGATCATTTCTTATTTGTATTGCATCAACTATATTTCGGCAACAGAAAAGGCTGCAGTGGCCTCTAACCAATATGGTGGATATATGAGAGATGCACATATACTGGGAATTTCTATGGTAGCTATCCCTGTATTGTAGTCTTTGATGCTATACATAATATGAGAATTTAAGGAAATAAATAGCAACATTCAATCATTCTTGGTGGTGGAGACATACTTTTGTTTCCATTTGGATTCAGTTTGGGGGTTTATCTTGAACAGCATGGGATTTTTTGCATAATGATATTTATTTGGAATGCTTAAAATAAAATCTTGCACAGCAACATAACTGTCTATGCATATTGTGACTAAAACAACATGCTATATTCCCTGATGAGAATATGAGAATTGATCCACCTTGACAGTTGTAATGCATGGTTTATCTGTGCTGAATATGGATGAATTTATTTTTGATGGAGGACTGAGCATTATATGCAAACAGAGTGCAAACAGAATGTTTAATTATGTTCAAATGTGTCTATGCTATTTGCACCTATGTGCAGTGAATGTCACTGTTTCTGGCTTGTTTTTATTGCTTTACTGTTATTGCTTGTTGTTTCTCTTGTTTTCCTGCACCTATATGCCCTGCTATTTTGCACTATGTTGTAACGGAGTCTACAGCACAAGAATTTCACACGTGATACCTGTACTACGGGGTGACAATAAAAATGTTGAATCTTGAATCTAAAACAAATGAATGGTTGAAATGATGCTCAACTCAAACTAAAAACATAAAATAGGTCAGTATCATGCTGTACAGCATGTTAGAAGGCGTCATTTAAACTTAAAGCATCACATTTTTGGGGCATCAATGAATGTAATAGAATCCTTATCTTGGCAATATTATGACCCTCACAATTTAATTTGGCTGAGAAAGATCACCTATACAGTAGATAGGAGAGATATTTTTTGCTTGAATGCTACATCTTGGCCAGATGAGTACGTACTGTAGTAGGTGGTTTTGAATAGCAGTTTTATGTCTGATGAACAGTGTTATAGTACTCTGCACGACTCTGACTTGGACTCGAGCATTCGTCCTCAGAGTCGAGGACTCGTATGTGTTAATTGATCTTTCTTTAATAGGCCCTAATCTGTTTAGCCAATCATAGGTTAGCATTGAAAATACTGAAGCACATACACACACATGACACATGGCATAATAAGACCCATGGACCGTGCCCCTGAGGAGCAGGGGGCGGGGCAGTCCTCCATCCTCCAGAGACCACCCTTTCCTTCCCTGGCCTGCAGGTGTCACCAAGCATTTTCAATAATGGCTACTTCAAAGCGGAGAAAATATATTTTGGTTTATTTATTAAAAATATATAAACTCTCCCTTTTCTTCTCAAAAAAGAAGGGAGGGGGCTCCTCCCTTGCCTCACTAGAAAAACCTCCTGTGATATATATATATATATATATATATATATATATTATTATTTATTTATTTATTTTTCTTGTGTGTTTTATTTTTCTAAAGTGTTGTTCATGTATGTGTTTTTCTATGGGCCTTGTGTCTGATAATAAAAGTTGATTTATTGATTGATAAACCTTAATTACAAAGTGCTTTATGACAAAGCTGGTATTTAAAAAGTCCATAAGAAGTCTGGCTGAATCCTCAAACTAATTATTTTGTGTAAACAATTAATTGCACAAACTAGCACACAATGTCTGAAACATACTGGGTGGTTTATAGGGACATAACGACAGCTTTAGGGGTGAACTGCGGCAACTATGTCACAACATTTGACAGTTTGTGGTCTTTCAGTTTTAGACCCTGAAAATATATAATAGTTTCCATTTTGACATCAATCATCTGACTTTTAATGTGTAACTACAGAACACTTTGCCCTTTGCATGACAGACTACAACCAGGTTCATTCACTGTCAAATAAAAAATGACAACATGAATTCCTATGCAGTGACTTTGAATTGCCGACTGATCGCTGACAGGTCCTTGGCAGGTCCCTGAGGTCCTTGGCAGATTAAACAAGGATAACATAAACCTAATTTAATATACTTACCTTACCTTAACTTACCTTATAACTTAAACAAATTCAACCTCTTAATGAATAATATAGATATCATTCGTTTCTCTAAAGCAATGTCCCTTATGGCATAACAAAATTCAGCTACCATGGTAGGGGCAATTCACGGTTGCTGCCACTGTACAGAGATGACGCCCTAAACGTAGCATCAAACAATCATCCAAATGTCAAAATGTAGATGTACCATGACCAAAGTCAGATCAGATCAAATCAAAAGATAAAAATATAATTTTAGCACACTTGTTGATCACATGATAATAATGCAGACAGACAAAGCATGTGATGATTGAGGTATCTGGCTTAACTGTCAAGTAATCAGTCAAGCAATCATTGCATAACTTCAAGGAGAACTTCCAAAGCAGAAATATTACACTCTAGACTGTTTTGTAAAACCTGTTTGGATTTTCTGAAGAGAGCAAAGTTGAACAACTTTTTTATTTGTATTTTATTTATTTGCACATATTTCTTTCTTTCTTTCTATCTATCTATCTATCTACCTATCTTTCTTTCTTTCGTTCTTTCGTTCTTTTATCTTTATTTATACGAGGGGAGTCTCACTACAGCAACGCTCTCTTTTGCAGGAGTGCCCTGTTCACATTCATACCTGGAAGCTGACCAGTACAACCACATTCTGTTCATTTGAGGAAGAGTACACACTCAACCAACAGGCTGGCAGAAGGTAAACATTATCAATAAGATATAGATACACTTTCTGTCTTCTTACTACATAAATACAGATTTGATGGAAAGCACTTTTATAATTAATAAATTGATGATCTGAAGTTTGTGTTGTGATAATTAGTTTTGAACAAATCAAATGCATTTGGTTGGATATTCGTTTATTTGATTTGTTACAAATATCACATTAAGATATGATATTCAACAAAATACATTTCAATTGCCTTGGGGGGTCTTGCACTCCCCAACTTTTCACAATATTACTGGGCATGTACCACCCAGAAAATGTTATATTGGCTCTATAATGCAGACGTTGAAATTTCTGTTTGGACCTGTATGGAACAGTCATCTGTACGTTTTTCCTTGTGTTCCTATGCTCTCAATTGCCTCTGCCTGTTGTCTCTACCACAAATTCTATAGTTTTGTAATCAATAAAAATCTGGGTCCAGTTCAGAAAACACTTTGGTCTCCACAATTCTTCTGCTCTGGCCCCAGTTTTGAATCATCTGTTTGAAGAATGGACGGACCATACATTTCCTATATGGTCTAACAAGGGCATAAAACCTGTATATGACCTGTATAATGGTGGAATCTTTTCCTCGTCTTTCACCGAGCTTTCATCCCGCTTTGACCTGCCAGGCTTTCACTTGTTTCGCTTTTTTCAGATTAGACATTTCATACAAAAATGGTTTCCTCACTTTCCCAATCGCCCCCCGAATAACCACTGGATATTTTTCTTACTTTGAATCCTCAGCGATGTCATCTCACCTCTATCATCTACGGCAGTGATACTCAACTTACGGCCCGTGGGCCACATGCGGCCCGCGATGGAATTGCAATTTTTTTTTTTTTTACAGTGCACCTGAACGCAACATGCAAGATACCCGCTGAATAAGTGTCCAAATTAATGTTCATGTCATTCTGGCCAATACTGCACTTCTGTTATAGCATTTCAGTCTGGAATATGGATATAATTTAGCTGCTAAATTGTCAAATACTGCCGTCTGCTCGCTACCCAGGCACTTATGTATGTACTTATCCTAACTAACTTAACCTAACTAACTATCCGGTGTGCACAACATTGTCAGACTAAACTCCGGCTGACACCCCAAAAACCTACAATCTGCTACAGAAAAATTTATATTGTTTGTTTATTAACTGGCCCCTGGCCTTCTATCATTTCACGAAAGTGGCCCCCGGGCAAAGCAAGTTGAGTATCCCTGATCTACGGTCTAATTGACTCCTTTAACACAGGCCTCCCCGCCCAAACAAAAAGTTCATGGGAGGTGGATCTAGGTACTGAATTTCCAGAAGAACAGTGGAACCACATTGTTGACCTGGTCCACTCATCTTCAATTTGTGCAAGGCATGGTCTATTACAGTTAAAGATCTTACACAGAATCTACTACACTACACAGAATCCACTACACTAACGCCAAATTCGCAAAGATGTACTGTGACCTCACGAATGCCATTCCCAAGTTCGTTAAAGCGATATCTCAAGAACGACTTGATGGAATTTCTGCCAATAGAGGGTATGCATGTGATGTCAGAGAGGCAGAAGTCACTGTGGGGTCACGCCCACTGAGTCACAGCAAGACTGAGCTTGAATGCAGTAATCAGCCTAGATAACTGACACCTGCTGCTCAGGGAGGAACTTGACACTCATTTTGACACTCATTCCCGATTGAGGGGACGTGTTCCAGTGGGTGTGCATACCCTCTATTTGGCTCAAACGTTGACTTATCTGCAAGGATGAACGGATTACATTTTGGTGGTCAAAGGTCAAGGTCACTGTGACCTCACACACCCAATTTCCAAGCTCTGTAACGCAACATCACAGGAGCGCCTTGACGGAATTTCTTCCAATTTTCCTCAAATGGCAATTTGGACTCAAGAATGAACTAAGGCATAAATCCGCGGTGCGGTCGTTCTAGTTTATTTTAAATATTTTCTTCCTTTTCTGGTTAATTATTATTATTTATTTATTTTTGGTTTGTTTTCGTTTCATGTATGTTCATTGTGGGTACTGAATATTCGGCTCTGCCACTCCAGCCCAAAGCTCAGATGTGTGGGTTGGGTGGTTCAGAAGGCACTGTGGGTTGGGTGGTTCAGAAGACACTGTGTTGGGTGGTTCAGAAGACACTGTGGGTTGGGTGGTTCAGAAGGCACTGTGGGTTGGGTGGTTCAGAAGGCACTGTGGGTTGGGTGCTTCAGAAGGCACTGTGGGTTGGGTGGTTCAGAAGGCACTGTGGGTTGGGTGGTTCAGAAGGCACTGTGGGTTGGGTGGTTCAGAAGGCACTGTGGGTTGGGTGCTTCAGAAGGCACTGTGGGTTGGGTGGTTCAGAAGGCACTGTGGGTTGGGTGGTTCAGAAGGCACTGTGGGTTGGGTGGTTCAGAATTCAGGCACTGTGGGTTGTGTTGGGTGGTTCAGAAGGCACTGTGGGTTGGGTGGTTCAGAAGGCACTGTGGGTTGGGTGCTTCAGAAGGCACTGTGGGTTGGGTGCTTCAGAAGGCACTGTGGGTTGGGTGCTTCAGAAGGCACTGTGGGTTGGGTGGTTCAGAAGGCACTGTGGGTTGGGTGGTTCAGAAGGCACTGTGGGTTGTGTTGGGTGGTTCAGAAGACACTGTGGGTTGGGTGGTTCAGAAGGCACTGTGGGTTGGGTGCTTCAGAAGGCACTGTGGGTTGGGTGGTTCAGAAGGCACTGTGGGTTGTGTTGGGTGGTTCAGAAGGCACTGTGGGTTGGGTGGTTCAGAAGGCACTGTGGGTTGGGTGGTTCAGAAGGCACTGTGGGTTGGGTGGTTCAGAAGACACTGTGGGTTGGGTGGTTCAGAAGGCACTGTGGGTTGGGTGGTTCAGAAGACACTGTGGGTTGGGGGGTTCAGAAGGCACTGTGGGTTGGGTGGTTCAGAAGGCACTGTGGGTTGGGTGGTTCAGAAGACGCTGTGGGTTGGGTGGTTCAGAAGACACTGTGGGTTGGGTGGTCTCTACTGTATGTTATACAAACGTGTACACTATTTTTTGAATACCTTACATGCCCACGTATATACTGTCCTGTCTGTTTATAATGCTTGTGGGGGGGGGGAAAACATTTCAATAATAATAATACTCTATGTGGGGATTTTTTTCCTAGTCTGGCCCAAGACATACTGTAAAGAGGATGAATACCTATATTCTCCTTGTGGTGAGCTTGACAGTCTCATCAACATTCTCCATGGTAAGAGTTAGTTTAATAGTAGTTTTTTAATAGTTGTTTTTATTTTACTTTCTGTAAATTCATTGTCTATTTTAACTGATCTAATTTTAATCAGAATGTGATTTTAACCTGAATATGAATTAGTGTCTCCTCATAATGAGAGGAAATGGTACAAAAGTCCTGTAATTTTTCTTTTAATAATTAAATTGATAATTTGTGTTTTCTAAGAACCCTTGATATGATATGATATGATATGATATATTACTTTTACTTTACTTTATTTCATTTGGCAGACGCCTTTATCCAAACAACGTACAACAAGTTATTTACAATAAAAAACAACAACAATACAAAGTCAAATACTAGCAAAAATAGAACAATATAAACAATAAAACAAAGCAGTGACAGGATCACAAAAGGGGTCCGTTCAAGAAGGAAATCCGAAAAGGTGAGTTTTTAGTCTCTTTCAAAAGATGGGTAGAGTTTCGGCCGTCTTGACCGAGGGAGGGAGTTCGTTCTACCATTTCGGTGCCAGGGATGAGAAAAGTCTCGAACGGGATGAGCGAATATTGAGTACACATAGTGGTGGAGGGGCGAGGCGTCCAGCACTAGTGTAGGGGCGAACGGAGCAGTATGAGGGCTGGAATCTGACCATAGATTGTAAGTACGGAGGGGCTGTCTGGTGTACTGCTCTGTAGGCTAGAACTAGTGTCTTGAATTTGATACGTGAAGAAATGGGAAGCCAATGGAGGTCATGGAAGAGGGGGGTGACGTGGGAAAATTTGGGTTGATTGAACACCAGGCGAGCTGCAGCATTCTGAATGAGCTGGAGTGGTTGAATAGCAGAGGTAGGTAAGCCAGCTAGAAGGGCATTGCAGTAGTCCAGCCTGGATATGACCAGTGACTGAACCAGGAGTTGTGGCGCTTCTCTTGTGAGGAATGCTCTTTCAAGGGTTTTGGAAATAAATGATAGGAGGGAGATAGGTAGTTATTGATGTCAGTGGGGTCAAGAGAGGGTTTTTTGAGGAGTGGCTTCACTCTAGCGGTTTTTAGAGAAGGTGGCATTACGCCTGTGGACAGAGAGGAGTTGATGAGGGATGTGAGAAAAGGGGATACATCAGAAGAGATGGACTGGAGAAGAGAGGAGGGGATGGGATCAAGGGGGCAGGAGGTAGCATGGTTAGAATTGACCAGTTTGAGGACTTCTTCAGAGGAAAGGGTAGAGAAGGAAGGAAGCTTTGAGATGCAGGGCAGACACCCAGGATGGAAAACGGGAGAACTGATATTGGAGGATGGATGGGGGAAGGAAGAGCGTATGTCATCTATCTTTTTTGTAAAGAATGTTGAAAAATCATCTGCAGAGAGGGAGGAGGAGGAGGGGGATTGAGGAGAGAGGAGAATGTAGAAAATAATTTGGTGGGGTTAGTGGCGGAGGACTGTATTTCAGAAATGAAGAAGGATGATTTGGCTGATGAAACGGCATGGGTGAATTTGGAGAAAATATGTTGATAGGCTGAGAGGTGTGATTTCTTCCATTTTCTTTCTGCTGCCCGAAGCTCCATCTGATAATTTCGGATGGCTTCGGACAGCCAGGGAGCAGGGGGAGAGGAACGAGCGGGTTTTTTGGTGAGTGGACAGAGGGAATTGAGTGCAGAGGAAACAGAGGATAGGAGAATGGTGGAAGCATCCTGGAGAGGAGGGAAAACTCCTCAGCAGAGGGAAGTTGGGAGAGGGCAGCAGAGGAAAGGGATGTAGGTGAAACTGTCCTAAGGTTGCGTCTGCCTGGTAGATATAGTGTGGGTGGGTGGGGGGTGGTGAGGGAGATGGGGAGAGAAAGGGAAACAAAATGGTGATCAGATACCGGGAGGGGAGTGACAGCAAGATTAGATGTGCAGCAGGAACGGGTGAAAACCAAATGGAGTAAATTGCCAGCTTTATCAGTGGGAGGTGATGCAGAGAGGGAGAGATCGAAAGATGAGAAAAAGAGAGATTGAAATCGCCCAGGAGAATGAGGGGGGTGCCATCATCAGGGAAGAGTGAGAGGAGGGTGTCCATTTCATCCAAGAAAACACCAAGTGGAGCAGGTGGGCGGTAAATGACAATAATTTAATAAGAATTTGAATGGAAGGGATATGGCAACTGCATGAGACTCAAATTAAGATATGGAGAGGTGAGTGAGAGGAATGAGTGTGTAGGTCCAGGTGGGAGAGATGAGTAGTCTCTCGGCCAGAGGCTCCCGGCCAGAGGCTCGGGGGGTATGTGAAAATGAGTGAGCAGTAGAGAGTGCAGCGGGAGTAGCAGTGTTTTCAGTAGGGGTGTCAGGATACACTCAGTTCACGATACGATACGTATCACGATACTGGGTTCACGATAACGATACGATACGATACGATTTTAACAATATTTTTTTAAACTTGAATAATGACAATATATGACTGGAAAAGTAGTATTTTATTTGAAATGCACAAATACAAAACATGCTGTTGTGGGAAATTGTTATTACAATAACAACTAGAAAAAACATGAGATTGGAGATAAGGCTTATCTTGAAATAGAATGAGTTACACCGTCACTTAGATTTACTTTGAACTAAAAGGTTTCTCAGCAGTATAAATTCTCATTATGCATCTTCAGTTTTTCTTCAAACTCAAACAACAAGACTTTTCTTAGTCTATTTTTTATGCATCTTCAGTTTTTCCTGTCAAGTAAACAGTTTTGCCAGAAACTCAATTGAATGGTTTCTCTCCTGTATAACTTCTCATGTGTCTCTTCAGAGACTTGTTCAACTGAACTACTTTCCACACATTGAACTTCAACAAACAAAGACGTTTCTTTGTCTACTTTTGAAAAAAAAAAAAAAAAAAAAAAAAAAAAAAAAATCACGATATGAGATTTCATCTCAACGATACATATCGTGACGTTTTACTATCGCGAAATTTCGTGGGACGATATATTGTGACACCCCTAGTTTTCAGGTATGATCCAGGTTTCAGTAAGGGCAAGAAAATGGAGTGATTGAGTGAGAGCATGGGATGAAATGATGTGTGTTTTATTTACTGCTGACTGGCAATTCCAGAGTCCACCTGAAATGGTGAAATTAGTACAAGGCGGAGAGGGAGTGATAGTTGGGAGGGGTTTGATGATTAGAAGATTGTTGTTATTCATTTGCTTACTGATTTGTAGATGGTTATTACAGTTGGAAATGAAGGGGAAAGGGATGTGAGTAGAGGCAGCAGGTCTGGCAGAAGAGAAAGTGGAGATGTGAACAGGGATAAGATTTGGGATTTCTACAGAGACAGCGACAGGTAGCAGAACGGGGGTTGTGACAGGAATTGAAAATGAGGGAGGAGGCGTAATGAGACCACCAGGCCATGGGGGGGAGCTAGTGCAGTTTTGTGCAGGGACAGGATGATATGATACAGTATATGATTTGATATGAGATATGATATGATATGATATGATATGATATGATGTGTGTTTTTCTAACAGCTCGGTCGAAGGAAGAAGGGTAAGATTTTCTTCATTTCAGCTGGTTTGAATTCATGGCTTACAAGGTACACATCTTTCTATTTCATCTGCAAGTTCACAAAGCTGCATTTATTCTATTTATTTTTTTCAGAGATTGATGATGAGAAGGACATCACTGAAATAAACAAGGGTAAAGTTAAACACAAAGGGATTTGAAATAGAGCTGTGTGTGGAGGCTTCATTAGTCACATCATGTGCCATTAAATGCTTGTACAGATTTCCTTGGAAACATATTCACTTTTCTCTGCTTTGTATTACAGATTCAAACTTATTTGGGGGCGATATTCTCATGGTAAGTTTAACATTGTGTATATTAGACTATGGTATATCGTTTTATCAAGAAGTTCCAAGCAGGAGGATAATAACTTTATTGGATATTATAGGGAAATCAGTCAAATATACTGTAAAACTGAAGTGTGACTTACATGTCTTGTATATTCTTATACATAGGTGGGCACCACCATTATTAATCAGAATCAACTATGGACATCCCCAGTTCCATATGTCTTGGAAAATGACCTTGGTAAATATTGTCTGCATAGTGACTCGGCACATCATTATTACATGTAGATGCTCAGGTGGAGCAGCTCTATAATCTATAATCTAAAAGCTCTGTGAGTTATTAGTGGCCGGGCCAGCGAAGCGGCAGGGCCACTTATTGTTAGTGGCCGGGCCAGCGAAGCGGCCGGGCCACTTATTGTATTTGCCTGTATTATTATTATTATTCTCCCGGGAAGTTCGACTTCCCATGCATGAAAACTAACCAAACTTTGCACAAAGGTCCAGTCTCATGCCAAACGTCTTAGTCAATAGTCCTAACAGTGGCACTACAGCGACCGTCTAAAGTTTCAAACTTTGAAAATTCATAAAAAATCAGGCTTACGTGCTACAGCTTTGCAACTTTCACCGAAATGTGGGCCCAAGTGAGGAGAAACTTTTGTACAATGCAACCTATGGTCAATTATGAAGTCTAAAGACCGCAAAACTGCAAAAACTGTAAAACTAATTAAACCCTACTCCTCCCACATTCTTTCTTCAAACGACACCAAACATCAGCATCTGCATCGTTAGACTGTCTCCTACACAAAAGTATCAAACAGATTTTCGATTGGGCAAAAATTGAGCCCACAGTGCATCAAAACGTTGAATTCTGCCCCCATGTATAGCCTAATTGCCTTAACTACCTACAGTAGGGCAATTAGGTTGTATTTGTGATGTCATCAGTCACTCAAGCAATTGTGATGCCATCACTGATGTCACTCGAGCAATTTTGATGTCATAATAGCTCAAAGCTTTGAGACCTCCCCGGCCACGACTCATTGCTGCGCAGCAGCTATAATATTGTGTTTGTTTTTGCAACAGACACTGAATTATGGCGTATACCGTTTAGTGTTCCTCAATCCAGTCGTCAACGCTCACCTCTCCTACAAGTTACATTTCACACTTTTAGCAGGGCTTTGTTGCTTTTGCTACTGGCATAGGTGCAAACACCAGACACTGAAGTGTCACAAATAGCCATGAAGCACACGTTCCTTTTGGCGCCTTGTTAAACAGATTGTTAAGTCGCTGTCACTCAAGACGGCGCTGCTTGTGTTGACTTTGGCTAACTGATGGCTGATTTATGCACTCTGTGTGGGTCCATCCCAGCTGCTGCTGGTGTGCGGAGACCTGAGTACTCAGGCAGAGTCCGTCTTTTGCACCCAAGAACATAACAGTTATTTTTGGTCTAGGATGATTCAGCTGGACGCAGAGATGCTCACAAGTCATTTTTTGCAAGTCCAAGTCAAGTCTCAAGTCTTTGAGGGGCAAGTCCATGTCAAGTCTCAGGTCACAATTCCAAGTCAAGTCTCAAGTCTCTTATGGATGAGTGTTCTATCATCTGCTGCATGCAATCCGGTCTGCTTAGAACACTGCAGCTAAAACTAAGGAATTCAAAGCATGTACTGCATTATCCTCACTCCTTATCTATTAGCATACAGTATCAGCATTGATTGGATTGGATGTTCAGTAGATATTTCCTTAAAGCAGAACTAAACCCCAAAACACTTTTTTTCAGCTTTTAACCAATATATATGACTTTGCAGCATGCCGTTCTACCAGAAATCTGGGGGGTTTAGTCCTGCTTTAATGTTAATGTACCAAAAAAATTGGCATGCGCAGCGCACAATTGCTCAACTTGGCATCACTGATGACATCACATTTGCTCAAGTGACCATCACTGATGACATCACAATTGCCCAAGTGACCATCACTGATGACATCATGGAGTGCACGAGTGATGTCATTCAGCACACAATTGCTCAACTTCGGCCTCGCCCGCAGCTCGGCTGCTGCATGGCCTCGCATGCTCTCACTGATGACATCACAATTGCTTGAGTGACCATCACTGATCACATAATGGGAGTGCTCGAGTGACGTCACTCAGCGCACAATTGCTTAACTTCGCATAGACATTGTGACATCATCAGTGACATCACAATTGCTGATGTGGGACAAAAATGTAAACAAACAGAACCCACTTACTCCTTTTATGATGATATATCGTCCAATTCCTAGAAAGCACCAGTGTACTTGTCTGATCACTACCAGGAACATGAATGAGCCTCATCCATCCATTTCATTGTCTGACCTTTCTCTCATTTTATCATTGCATGGACCATGGCATGTCTTCAACACAACCTTGGCATCATCACCAATGAACTCCTACTGAAGAGATGAATGCTAAAGGAGTCATCCTGAGAGCCTTTGACCAGTTCAGGCTCAAGTCATGCATTGACTTCAAACCCAGGGACTCTGAGGACTATTACATTTCTGTCCAGAAGTTAGACGGGTATGTATTGTCCAGCAATAGCTTATAACTGGATAACAATTTTGTTGTGGTGGTTGTTGTTGTTGTTTTACATTGCTTTGTTTATACTGGTTTGCATACATTTGTGAATTAAATTTGATCATGCACATCTATGCACATGACATTTTAAAATGTCTTATGTTTCATCATTCGAGGAGCCTTATGTTGTTTATGTCAGCTCTAGATAAACGCATTTACATTTAGTCATTTAGCCGATGATGTTACCAAATGGTTTTAGTTTTATTTATTTGCACACAATAAAAACATAAACGGGTATTTAAAAAAAAAATGCAAACAGGAAAGTAATGTGCATGTAGAAGACAGGAAACCCTGGAAGGGCTTAATCAGTCATAATAATAACAACAATAATCCATACAAAGCCTACAATACAACAGAAACAAGAAAACAAGAAAACAAATAGACAAAGAAAAGAAAATCAACAGGAACAAAAGAAAAAAATCAATACAAAATAAGTGAGTATAGACAGTTAAGATGGCAATGTGAGGTGTACAGTATGTGTGATGTACGAGGGCTATGTGTGACTCAGGTTCTAAGTTTGCATTTAAATTAGTTGATATTGATGCGTGGCAATCAGTGTTGGGAAGTAACGAGTTACTAGTTACTCGTTACTGTAATAATATTACTTTTTCCAAGTAACGAGTAGTGTAACGAATTACTATAGAATATAAGTAATAATATTACAGTTACTTCAAGATAAACGAGCTCGTTAGTCGTTACATCTTTTGTTGAGTCCATTCTGTGATGCCACTGCGCTGCAAAACGACATGCAGTCGGCATTCACTGATCACAAGCAGCATGGCTTTAACGCTCCCAAAACAAGGTGACGTCACCGCAGAGCACATTCAGAGCACCCTCTCTGCCTACCATGACTTTGTTTTTGTCGGGAAGAAAGGTGACGTGACACGAACATCAAAGTCAAATGTAAACGGTGTCCACACCAGGGGCCTGTACTACAAAGCAAGATTAGTGGTTTAGCGAGGTAACTTCAGGTTTAAACCTGGTTTGGCCGTACTACAAAGCAAGTTAACTTCTTACCGACATATATTTCCATAGCAACTTATGCTTCACACTTAACCTGGTCCGCAGCAGGTTAAGTTGCAAGGATAAGATTAGACCTTAAATACACCGCCCACGAACCAATCGAATCAGCAGTTTGGAAAAATGGCCAACCCCTTTCTGGACGAGTTTCCCATCTAGGAAGGAGCACGAATTGTAATGTTGAATGAGTAATGTTAATCAATGTTAATGTTAATCAAGGACTAAAGCCTTGCACTTGTTGGCTATTTTAATTAAGCCCTAGTTACCACTTTGGAATATGTTTTTATATATTCATTTTTGTCCTCTGAAGTAGCCTAGATACGTTGTTTGATCCCGCTGATCGATTGCAGCTGAATAGTGAGTGGAGAAATATCACTAAACCGGCATAAAAAGGTTACATAAACGTCTCCAAAGCGCACGGTGCCGTGTGCGCAACGGAGCTGAGACTGACGTTGGGTTGGAATTGAAATGGTCATAGCCTACATGCTGGAATAGCCTACTACTACATCTAAGCAATTTAATATGGGATCACCTGCACACAGGCAATCCCATATTAAGATGATTCATATCTAGGCTACTCCTGCATTTTGCAGCTGCAACTGTGTTGCTTTTGGCCTGTATGATGTGATTGAACTTCATATTTCCAGTATGGAGATATGCGACTCTGCTGACAATATATGTGACCACAAAATAGGCTATTTTTTATAAATGAAATCTATGCCCGCACGTACCGTGTCGTTCAGAAGCCTCTTTTAATGTTATTATCATTCCTTTTTTTATTGATAGCCTATAGGAATTATTCAATCAGTGCGACTAAACACATCATGACATCATTATTATTCGTTGAGCCTAAATGGTCTATACATACGGATTTTGGACTGAGACATTACACATTGCTTCCACTCGCAGTTTATTGAGAGGGTGAATTCAGCTGCTGTAGGATACGTGGAGGCAGAAACCGCTCTTCAAATAAATGACTGATGTGAATAAAAGTGGTAACTTTAGACAGTCATTCGGGAACAGACTAAAAATATCCAATGCGGATTTTGATTCTAGTAGTAGATGGCTTTGATGAATGAGGAAATAGACGTGTCTGGTGCTGTAAAAGCTACGGTTCTGAGCTGAGCGGTCCATATTGCATTGTGATTGGCTAGTTGTTAAAAACCACACCTCTTTTGCGGGCACGAGCTCATGTGCACGGGCATTTTCATGTGCACGCGCAGTCAACTAGATTAGAAAAACCTGGTTCGAGTTAGCGACTGGCAACGAGGTTCGTAGTACAAGTTAACTACAATCGAACCAGATCAAGGGACAGATCCTGGATCTTCTTATAGAACATTCGTAGTACAGGCCCCAGGACAGGTAGGCTACTAACACTCTTTCCACTGTGAAAAACACGAGCTCAAACTTCCTAACGTTAACGTTACGAGACGAGAGGACAGCACAACAGAAACCGGAAAACTGTTCAAATACAGAGATAACGTAAAAACTCACAAGCTGGTGGACATCAAACATTGCTGTTATTATTGTCAGGTTAATGTTAATGTTGCAGAGCTATAGTTATTTGTGACACAAACTTGTTACGCAAAGATGTAGCCTATACATATTGAGTTTGCATTGGCAGTGCATACTGCATTCTATAAAACAGAAGCTGTTTAAAAGATTGCATCTTGTCAGTCATCACTTTGAGCCAGGTGTGCTCTTCATCAAGCATCTCTGTAGGAAGCTGTGCTCTGGCAAAGCGATTAGTTTAAATGGAACGGCACATAATAGACCTAGTTCACACATTCGCACGCAAAGTCTGCATTTTGATGAGAAAAACGCCATGGGCCTTTTTCACAACGGCCATTTGTGTCTAGAAGACAGTGTATACACAGGTGCAACCAACTAACTAATTAGGGCTCCAGCACTGGAACACCTAAATGGACTGGAAGTTGGAAGCCCTAATTAACATCTTGGTGCACCTGTGTTACCTCCTGCCTTTTAGACACAAAATCGCTGCAGTGAAAAAGGCCTATTGCCATTTGTGTGGAATGTAACGGAAAAGTAATATAACGAGTATCTAACGAATTACTTTTGGCATGGAGTAATAAGTAAAGTAATAATATTACTTTTGAAAATAGTAACGAGTAATATGTAATATATTACTTTTTTAGTAATCAGTGCCCAACACTGGTGGCAATATTGATATAGCCTATGTGTTCCATAATATGGCACAGCTGTAGTATATTCAAAATGGGTCCATTGTTGGTAGTGAGACAGTATGGGGGGTGAAGGTGATCTGAATGTCTTGTATTATGTGTCTTGTTAGAATTTTGTTGGAAGTATAACCTACACGGTGCAGGGAGAGAGACAGGTGAGATACATTTCTAAAGATAGAATATGACATTTTGCAGCTGCTGGTATTACACCTGATTAACACTCCAGCATTTTTAGGGCATGGCCACTAGGGGCTGAGGTGTACAGCATGTCTGTCCCATTGACTGTAAAAAGAATAGAGAGCCAAAGTCCACGTCACTTCCTGCTTCAACAGGTCCACCAGAGACCTTTCATCCGCCATTTATTTTCTCATAGACATTTCGTAAAATGCTTATGAAATTTGTTTTACTTGCTCAAACCAAACGATTCAGCTATATTTAGAATCAGGAGAGACTATAGAACATTTCACTTGGACCAAAACACACACAAAAAACACTGAAAAAACATTTTTTTTAATCTGCCATTTTTTCTTTTAACGTTTTGGTCCGAGTGAAATGTTCTATGGCACGTATCAAACGTAAGGCATATGTGTTCGGGAATAGCAACAGTTGCATTAGGGCCATTGTATGGTCGAGTTACTTTTACTAGTTTCTGCTACAATTTGATGTGTGATGGGAGTGGGACCATAATAGAAAGTAGAGTGCGCGAGGAAGTAACGTTGGGACGTATGGTTAGGACTGAATTGGTAAGTTCAGAAAACATGTTTTACTCCAGCTAACTTTATCGGTTTTAATGTGTGAAAGCTAATAGTCTGTTCAAGCTTATACCACCTGTTCATAGCAAAGTAATAGTATGAACAGGCTTGCACAAGCGCCAGCATTTCACAGTCGGCATAACGTTGCGAAAAACCGATAACATTAACGTTAGCTCGAACGTATAGACATATTTTCAGAACTTACCAGATGTGTTTCATAACGTACATGGGGCCCACACAAGTTGGCACACAACCACGACATCAGCCATCAGCTAACATGACAACCATGACATTACCATGACAACCATGACAACCATGACAACAGCCGTCAGCTAACATTAGCTGTTTGCCTTTGGGGCATTTGGAGTCACATAAACAGGTGTAAAGAGCACCCGTGCAGGTGACCTGCTGGAGCCGGATTTTTTAATTAGGGCAGATTAATTGCCCTAATTGCCCTAACTAAGGCTGAGGCTATAGTTCAGTGATGATGTCATTAGTGATGTCATCAGTGATGATGTCATCAGTGATGTCATCCGTCTGAGGCTATATAAGTGATGGGAGTATAACTAGGTAGAATCGGGGAGGAACCAGACAGAGACCATGGCTTCCCGCCAGAGAGACTGAGGGAGAGAGAGGAGAGGGAAAGAGAGGGAGAGAGACTGAGGGAGAGAGAGACTGAGGGAGAGAGAGAGGGAGACACTGTGCACGCGCCAATAGGGCAGGTGAGGCCATGCAGCAGCCGAGCTGCCGGAGGCCAGCCCACGAGATGCCTAGTTGACTATAAATGCACTATACGGAAAGCTAGAACCAGCAGCTATGTACAAAGTTCAGAGGGGGCGGGGACCTGCACTCCGGTCCCATCCACCAGTCAAAATGGTGCCGAATCTGGCACATTTTGGCCTCACTATAGCAAACAGGTAGGAGGTGGAGACATGATGTCCATATTGAATTATGTCAGTGGTCATCCGACACTGACATCCGACCGCTTCAGCTCATTCAGAACGCTGCAGCCCGTCTGGTATTCAACCAACCCAAATTCTCTCACGTCACTCCCCTCTTCCAGGAGCTCCACTGGCTTCCCATCTCGGCCCGCATCAAATTCAAGACACTGGTACTGGCCTACAGGGCAGTACACCAGTCAGCTCCCCTGTACCTGCAATCTATGGTCAGGTTCCAAACCTCCCAGCGCTCCCTTCGCTCCTCCACCAGTGCAGGTCGCCTCGCCCCTCCTTCACTACGGGGGCTCAAAAGTCGCTCATCCCGATCTCGACTCTTCTCGTCCCTGGCACCTCAATGGTGGAACGAGCTTCCACCTTCGGTCAGGACGGCTGAATCACTGCCGATCTTTCGGAAAAGACTAAAGACACACCTTTTCAGGCTCCATCTGGGCCCTTCTTGATCTAACTTCGTTCTCTCTCCTTCTTTATTAAAAAAAAAAAAAAAAAAACTAACCTAAACTTGTACCACTATTCCTTCAGAAGTTGTAGTTGTCATAGACCGTGCTCCATAGTTGATTGCTCTATTGCGGACAAAAAATGTGTTATTGTAAGTCGCTTTGGATAAAAGCGTCTGCCAAATGACGTAATGTAATGTAATGTAATGTAATGGTCTGTCCCCACAAAAGAAAGAAAGTGCTTTGTAATATACATTGACATCAGTGTCTGTCACAAATCACTTATGCAGAGCAATTGTGATGTCATCGGTGAAGATGCCATCAGTGATGTTCTTAGAAAAATTGTGATGTCATTGGTGATGTCATCGGCCTCTATTGACCATGCCGTCAAAACTTGATGGCGTAGAAGCCATGCACGCCATTATTGCGGCTTATTTTCAATAGTGCTCAAATGTGTTTATTCCCACTGTAGGCTATTTGATTGAGCAAGACAGTTTCACAAAAAATATGTAAAATAGATGTGACTTTCTGGCTTATCAGTGATGTGAGAAAATGTGTATAATAGTATTTATAATATACCTTTTCCTTTTTAGATGTTTGTCATACATTGGGCAAGTGTTCAATGGACTACAGGTCCTCTCCATCGGAAAAAATTGTGATACAATTTCGATCGTTGAACATGAATTCCTCCATGCTCTTGGCTTCTATCACGAACACTCCAGAAATGACAGAGATGATCATGTAACCATTGTGTTGGAAAACATCCTAGAAGGTTTGACTCAGATTCATCTCTTATTCATTACAACCACAACTTACTTTTATTACTTTAGGGTGGTGAGGTAATTGACTATGTTCTGTCTCTAGGTAACGAAAGGAACTTTGAAAAAGTTACCAATAGCAACACCCAGGGATTTGCATACGACTACAACTCAGTGATGCACTATGGTGAAAATGACTTTACCAATGGCAATGGCGCTACCATTATCACCAAAGACCCACAATTCCAGGACGTGATTGGTCAAACACTGGAAGTGAGTCCTGATGACATGCTCAAGCTGAACCGCCTCTACCAATGCGGTAAGTGCCATCGAATATTCAAGGTGTCTTTTACTAATATATGTTGTTATGACCCGGTCTAGGGGTTTTGACCACAACATAAACTTAAGACACTGACAATAATGAAAAAGTATGTGTGATTTTATTTTCACACATAAAAAAAGACAAACAGGGACACTGGACACTCTACTCTCACATGCTAACAGAACAAGCTAACCTAAAGCCTGAAGAGTAGGCCGAAGGCTAGAGCAGGCGTACACACAGCAGCTAATACAACAAGTAGAGACCAGCACCACAACACATGACAATAGCAAATAGATCATTAACAATATAAACAGAATAAAGAGTTACTGCAATGTGGCTAAGACAGAGCTACCAAGCTACCCAGTTGTCTTAAGCCCACAAATTAACACAAAATCACAGTTCGGAGGAGCAAAGAGGAAGCATGGAGGGCCAGTGTTAGCATCACTCAGCTAACACCAATCCCCCAGTGCCATCTTCTTCTTCTTCTTCTTTGCGTTTAATGGCAGATTGCAACCAAGTTAGGTGCATACCGCCACCTACTGTATAACTAAAGCTAACGTTATATAGACGGGTTCCTGTGCAACGTCATCACATCACCGGGGTAGAAAGCCGCTCCACACATTAAGACTGTACGCTCCACACACTCGTTTGAGTTGACTGCCGCCTCGCCTGGAAAGCAGGCGAGCACAGTCAGGCGAGGCATCAACAAGTCGAACAACCCCGACAGCACACTCACTGCTGCTTTTCTTCTTCTACAGTTATGTTTAACAGCGGTTTGTAAACAAATTAAAACATGCATTAGCGCCACCCACACTCACTGCTCAAATGACCCAGCCCTTCAGATTACTTATTTTATTGTTAATGTAGGCATTACAGGTGGTATTTATGTGAAATGTAGAGTGACAGCTTGGAATAGATATAAAATTGAAGTTTCTACACTTCACTGTGGGTTTGTGATGCACCTGTGTTGAACCAATGGGCGATCAGCTCGATGCGTTTCTCATCATCCTCTGTCCCTGTGATGCGCGTGCACCCACTAATGTTTGTATACAAGAAACCCGTCTATTTAACAACTACAATGTAAATAAGAAAAGAGTGTCCACCCACCACAATGCTCCCATTCACTCCAATAACCATACTCCGGCCCAGACCAAACGTCTAGACCATTACGAACGCCTCATTTAGCGTTTTAGTTAGATCTTCTCCAGAAACGTCCCCAATGCCCAAAAACTTCCTGGCTGCATCCACCACCATCTTAATCCTCTCCGACTTGCTTTCAACCTCCAGAGCACAGTTTATCACCATTCAAATCCCCAGTGCCATCTTGAAAGCACAGGAGTTATATAGGGGCGGGGCCTGTCCCGGGAGTGGTCAATCCCCAGAGACGATGTCACCAGCCAATCTCTACTGGCCAGCCAATCCCCTACTGCAAACACACCTGCAGGGAATAAAGGTGCTCACACAGCAGTCCTCTCACTCTCCACACACAAGCAGCAAAGATCCTCCCACAGAAGTGAGGTCTCACTCCACACCAGTAGAGGCTCGTGCATTTTTGTCCAGGGAGGGCTATATATAGGCCTGGATGATGGGGTTGAAATCAATATAATCATAAGGATTCTTCTCAATAGCAATATCATATGTTTCACGTATGCAAAATCAGTGTTCATCTCATTGAACTGAATGGTGATGTCAAACAAACCTTATATTTTCAAATAATATTCCTGCCATACCTTTGATCAGTTTTTAAGTAACATTTGCTTGTCATCATCAATTTAGACAGCAAAAATGTAACTATTAAAATAACTTCATATCATCACGATGATTCCACTGAAAGACGACAATAATAGGCTATTGAATTATCGTCCACTCCAGCCCTAAATCAAGCAAGTAGTAACGGACGTTACTAGCTACTAGAAACGTCTGAAAAAGACCCGAGTGTATTTTCTTCCTCTGTCTGTAGCCTGTTGTTTAATGGCGAGCTCAGGGTGATCTGGTCCAGGCTCTTTCACTCGATGCTTCTCCTGTAAAGTCCGTCTCTCAAACTGCGTCGTTTTGAGTGACTTCACAGAATTTTCTTTCTCCATTCTTGCAAAACGTCTTTTGTGTTTTATGGCAGTTGAAAACAAACTTCTTTGCTTCGCGCGCGTGCTGCAGGGAGACAACAACGCCATCGGCGTGGGACTGCTACTCTCTGCTACTAGTGTTTATATATACTGCGTCACTACCCATCTACGTAGCAGCCTAGCCTACGTCACGACACTCACTCTACCTGACCCCACCTCCACCCCAGAGCCCACCCAAATCCATTTGTTTTTTTAGAGTGAACAGCGCATGTGCAACTATCCTGATACTCTAATGATCTACACTGGTGCAAACCGGAAGTAAACCGGAAGTCCCCGGACGGCGTCCGTGGCCATTCGGTGCAAGAAAATATTGACCCAAAAACAGTACACATGTAGATAATTATGAATCTACATATTTATTGCAGATTATATACTCACTATCTAATATTCACCTCGCTCATAAAAAAAAAATATAACGTTTTATTTCCCTCTTCTTCATGTGGATATTTACTGTCAATGATGTGGATGCAGCAGGTGGGGCGGCGCCCTGGCGCCCTCTAGTGGCCGGCCGCTACTGCTCCACACACACACAAGGCCTAAGGCTGTAACAGTGTACAGCGAAATTAGTTAAAGGTAGTTTAAGAATTCACTGTTCCTATGGCCAAGTTCAGTGTTCATGACATATGGTACATTATCTGTAATCCTTGGGACTATCACAGGCTGACTGACTCACTGAAGATTTGGGGATGGGACTATCTTGTATCCAGCTATGGGACACAATAATTCTTGTACACCAGTCCAAACCAGTCCAAGGTGTACTACCCCAGTTGATAACTTGCACAATTTCTCCCACTGGTATACAGGGCTCATTGGCTGACTGCAAAATGCCTCTCTACAAGATGCAGGGAGGCATTTATTTTGGTACTGTAGGTTAACCACTTTTCAGCTGTTTGATATATTCAACATATAAGGTTCAAAATGTTAAAGCCTACTCTACTATTAAGAGCCCACTGTATACAATGGTATGGGACTGGTAGAATGCACTGTACAGTATATGGAATAAGCTTTTCAGCATTATTCTCCAACCAACCCACATTTTTCTGTGTCTTGCACACTAGCCGTTGTTGCAGCAAGTTAGGTGTAACATTTGAACATCAACAAGCATTATGTTTGAGGTATTAGCTAATTACCATCAACAGATGAGGTTATTTCCACAAAGATTAACAACGGGTGTCTGCATGCATATCTTTGGCCATATATGGGTGCTGACATTAATTTGTACTCTCCAGCAATCACTACTGCAATGTATCCCATTGTCTGTTCCTGCAGATATTTGAGCAAAACAGGTAATATTCTTGTATCCCATGTTCTTCATACACCTCCACAGAGTCATCCATTGCATTTAAGATGTACTGTGGGTTTTACAATGAGACCATGTGTGGAATGAAAAACTGTTCAAAGAGTGGAGGGAGCGACTGGGAAAGAGTATCAAATGCTGTTGGGGGTCCTAGCACTGACCACACCAGCCTATCTACTGCCAGTCCTGAAAATGGTAAGGAAAATGGAAATGAAAAAAAAAAGTATGTGTAAATTCCGTCAAGGCATTCCTGAGATATTGCATTAACGAGCATGAAACGGGTGGTGCTAATGTCACAGTGACCTTGAACTTTGACCTTTGGCCACCAAAACCATCCTTGAGTCCAAGTGGGCGTTTGAGCCATTTTGAAGAAATTCTGTCAGGTGTTCCTGATATAGTGTTACCGCGCATCGGACGGACGGACAACCCGAAAACATAAATGCCTCGCTACCGTCGGCAGACGCATTAAAAAACGTATGTCACGACTCACAATGTGCAACCCAGTCTCACACATACACATCAACACGTCTTGACAAATGTTCAAGCAGAAAATGTTAAATTGTTGACATTTAAAGATGGGTACATTGACACTGATATTTTCCTATTAAAAAAAGTTACAGATTGACAATTTACTCCTTTTGGTAAAATGTCCTTGCTGTGAATGTTTTGTCTTACTTTGAAACGTCTAAAATGGGCATTCATTAAAGGTCCATTCTGTAACTTCTAACTCTTACTGACACCGGTGGCCGTTAGTTACAGAGTAGCCGTTGCAAAGTAACTGCAGACAGCATGTGCTCGAGCTGGCGCACGTACACTGTACTTGCATGCACCCAGCAGCTGCTTGGCTAAAACAGCAGAGGTGTTGGTTGCTTTGTAACGTTAGCTAGCTGATAAAAGTCACTTGAAAACGGCAACCTGGACAATTTATCGGCCAGATCAGCCTTGAGATGGCCGGGAACGATTCTGGAGGGATTAGCGGATGTTATTGTGGCATATTTTGTTGTGTTTTGGCTTGCGTTGGCTATGGGGAAGTCAATACGTTAGCATGAGCCAGGAAATAGCCTGCTCCCCCGTACAGTCTAATACCTAGGGCTGATGTGAGCTGGACGCGACCAAACAGAACAATCAAACAATGTTCCATAAGCATAACGGTAGTAATGCGTTAGGCATATTTATGACTCTTACATTATCTACACAAGACGGTAATGTTATTCGTGGAGCTTCTGGGTGGTAATCGATTATCTATATTATTAGATGGCAAGCAAGCTAAAGTGATAATAGTCAGCCTCTGCAGCTATAACACAACAAGCTGACCAAACGGAACAGATCTGCAGATCTTCCTGCAGTCAGTCAAAAAAAATTCCATCATCATAAGCACAACGGTAGTAACGTTAGGCATTTGCGACTGTTGCATTATCCACACAAGACGGTAAGGTTATTAGCAAAGCTTCTGGGTGGTAAATCCATAGCCACGTTAGGACGCAGCTAAGCTAACGTTATCTATATCCGGGCCAAAACCACAAGATCACAGCAGCTAAAAATACAACAACTAATGTACAACAACTCCATTAACTGAAAACACAGCCCCGAATCTAGTTCAATCATGAGAGGCCAGTTGGTAGGATTTAACAAACTTTATTTAGCAATCGGCATGCATGGCAAATACTTTGGCGCATGACTCCATTAGCCAGTGGCGCTGCTCTTGAGGCAAGAGGAGGGCATCTGCATAGGCTAGGAGATCCCCCCCCCCCGTGGGGGATCAGGAGTCACGACTCGTTGGTGGCGGACTGGGGAGGTGGGTGGGGCAAAACAACGCTTCGGAGGACGGCTTCAGGGGAGATGTACTGCCGTGAAGCTAGCTGCTGCTATGATCGGCCAGAGAGAGAGAGGTGACGTAGAACCCTTGCTATATATATGAGAATTAACTGACGTCATATCTGACGTCATTACAGACGTCATACTAAGACTTTGACTGACCACGTCATACTAGACTTGACTGACGTCAGGGGGTGATCGGATTAGATTATGCACGAATGGCCTTCTGCTTGAAATATGGTCTAGAGACCTCACTTCAATCATGAGAGGCCAGTTGGTAGGATTTAACAAACTTTATTTAGCAATCGGCATGCATGGCAAATACTTTGGCGCATGACTCCATTAGCCAGTGGCGCTGCTCTTGAGGCAAGAGGAGGGCATCTGCATAGGCTAGGAGATCCCCCAAAAGGAAGATCTGATTACCGGAGGTTAATTGAGATCTGCAGGCACCGGTAGTTGATTGTACTTTTCTGGCCTTCGACCTTTTTAACGACTTACAGCTACTTGCGGCTGGCGCTTCCCAACTCGGTCGGGCCTTCGATCTTGATCCCCCTACTTGCCACTGGCGCTTCCCAACTCGGTCGGGCCTTGCGCGCCGCACGACTTGGCCTTCTGACTGACCCTGACTCTCTCTCTCGACTCTCTCTCTCTTCCCCCAAAAATGATCCGGGAGATTTACTGTGCCTTACTGGGCGCTGTGCTTTTCGGGGAGCCACCACCAACGAGACATTTTGGCACGGAGCCCGGGACACTGTTCGTTGCCATGCTCGCCGATTAAGGAAGGAGGGTTCTTTGGGCCACGGTATGGCCGCCTGCTCCGGGCGGGTGTAGCTGGAGAATGCTGATGAAGACCAGCGGGAGCGTCCACTTGAGGTGCAGGATGAACCAGGATCTTGTCATGTGGTGACGAGGTGCGATGAGGAACAGGGGAGCCGGGGGGCCAGTCTGAGGCCTGAGCCTGATGTCGCGAGCCATGGGGAGTAGATTGTTTCCAGAAGTTAGGATGACTTAGGGGGGTTGGTGACTTAGTGACTTAGGGGTTCCCGACTTGGCCTGGGTGACTTAGTGATATCCCAACTTGGCGCTGGACTTGGATGACTTAGGGGTTGGTGACTTAGTGACTTAGGGGTTCCCGACTTGGCCTGGGTGACTTAGTGATATCCCAACTTGGCGCTGGACTTGGATGACTTAGGGGTTGGTGACTTAGTGACTTAGGGGTTCCCGACTTGGCCTGGGTGACTTAGTGACTTGGCTTGGCGCTGGACTTGGATGACTTGGGGGTTTGTATGGCGGACCAGATTGTACGACGAGGAGTCCGGAATTCGAGTCCGGATCCGGATCTTCCCCCTGACTTAGGGGTTGGTGACTTAGTGACTTAGGGGTTCCCAGCTTTGGCCTGGGTGACTTGACTTGGCGTTGGACTTGGGTGACTTAGGGGTTTGTATGGTGAACCGAATTGTACGTGAGGGGTCCGGAATCCGAATCCGGATCCGGAACTTCCCCCCAGAGGTTGTCGGCTTTTAACATGTATGTTTTTTTGTTTTGTTTTTATTTTTTTTATTTTTTCCCCCCCCTTCCTCTTAGTTGTATTATTACTATTGTTATTAGTGGGCGTTTAATGATAGGATGATCGGATCACAGACCAGATAAATTGTCAATCAACTCGCTTTATTTAATCAAAACACAAGGGACACCTACAGTACATGTGGTGTTTTCAAAGCAATGTAAATCAATATTTCTTGTTTGGTGGGGGGCGGGTCCTTTGCGGGCAGCGGGAGCGGGGGTGGGCGTCCCCGCAGGTGCTACATGCGTGCAGGAAATTACATTTGGAATATGTGCACACGTTTTCATTGAAATATCTGCAAAGGGAGTTGGGGGTATGGGTATGCACCTGGGAGGACCCGCTGGTGTCGGGCGCCCAGGAGGGGGCGGGGGTGGGGGCGGCGCCGGACTGAAAGGCCGCCTTTGGGCAGAATTGTGCAGAGTGCCCCGGTTCGCCGCACGAGTAGCAGGTGTTCGCCGGCCGCCCGCTAACCAACGACGTGAAGATCTGCATGTCCATGATGGACGAGTTAAGCCGCGTATTAGCCTGAGTGATCATCAGGGCAGCTTTAGCGGAAAATGCTTTATGATATTGGTAGAATAGTTTACCGTGGTTGGAGTAGAGGTCCCCTATTAGCGCTAGATATTTGTCTAGCTCATGGCGGCGCTCTGGGTACACGTCGCAAATCACGTCGCGGTAGACGCCAAACGTGTTCAGGAAGTCACCTAAGGAAAGGTCTTTGGGCAGGCGGGGGTCGGACGACTTTAAATAGACGGGCATCTGGGTCACCCGTAACCTTCCTTTTACACTCGGGGGATGGCAGGAGTATGCTAACTAAATTAATGTCTCTGCCCTGCAAGATCTGGGACCTCAGCCTGGGAGAAACATTGGCACAGGGAGAAACAAAAGGCATACCAAATGGAATGGCAGGCGTGGCGGACGCCAGGGTGTTCATCTGGGCGGATTGGGTGGTGGTGGGGAGCACGTCGGCTTGCTGCACGGGCGGGGGCAGGATCGGCTGCTGCGCCAGCTGGGCTGCGGCGAACGTGGGGGGAATGGGGGGGGGGGGGTTTCCAGGGCCCTCAGACGAGCCTCTACTGATCTGCTAGCATCTAGCAGGGACAGCAGAATGGCTCTTGACGACCCCTGTCGGCTCGGCGGAGCTACGAATGGGGCCGTTTCCGCTTCCGGGTCGGCGGCCTGGAGGTCAGTGCGACCAGGAAGGACATGGCGTCTCGCGGCGGCCCCGCGGCCTGCATTTCCCCGGCGACTCCCAGCTCTCGGGGCAGCTGCCTCTACTGGTCTTCGCCCGCGGCCTCTCGCACGTCCGCGCCGAGCGGCCTCCCCCTCCGGCACGCGCGCGCGCGTTCTTGGGCGTCCACGCGCGCGCGGCGCTTCGGCTTCTGCTCTCCTCCCACGGGCCGTCGTTTTGGATGTATATTCAGATACAAAACTGCACAGTGTGCATGCAGCAGCGTTGCATATAGCCTACTCTATCTCCAGATTCGAAAGATATAACGGGGTCGGGGATTCGACCCTGCGGCGCCCGCTTCGCAGTCCTGTGTCTTAACCATTTGGCTATGGAATTAGTTAGAAATAGTACGGATTTGGTCATATATAGAGATACTTAACATTGAGAACTTGGCATTTTGACATGACGGTCCCTACTGGAAGTTGCATTGCTAGGCTAGCTGCCTCGCTAATTCTGTTTCATGATTCCAACCAGCGATGAGACAGGTATATTTATATCATTTACGATAATGTAACCAACGTGACTTGATCATTTTAGCAGACAGCATAGCACATCCAAAACCCACAACACTGCGTTTAGTTACGGCAAGAGAAATGGGACAATACACCACAGGATTCAGGAAGTTTGTGATAAATACAAGCCCATAGCAACAGACACTTGCACTTATATGACATAAACGTGTTTTCATATTAAAAAAAGAAAAGGGCAGGTATATTGTCAATCAAATGTCATTTTATTCAACAAAACCACAAAAGACACCTACATGTGGTGTTTTCAAAGCAATATGAGATCAATATTTTTTGTTTTGAAGTGACAGTCTAAACGTTACTTTGGAGGAACGTGGAGAGAACGTCAGACTTTCTGGGTAGATGCCAAACCACAATTATATCGTCTGGTGACGTCGCGGTCAAGACGATGTTTGCTGGGTAGGTTGGTTAAACTCACTCCCCAGTATAAAGGCCCGTTAACCAGCTCTGCCAAGGGAGCTAGCTCTTTTGGGGTTGCAGTTAGTGTTAGTTAGTGTTATTGTGTTATTGTATCCCAGTTGCATTTAGAGGATGTAGTGTGCAATATGTCGGGTCTAACAGGCATGCGCTGCGCTCTGCGTTAAATGAGCGCAAATCCTAAATTACTGCTTTTGCGAAGATAGGGCCCAAAGTCTGTCTGTCTGCATCCATTTATCTCATCAACAGGTTGGCCAATCAATCTGAAACTGCACATGGGCCTTGAGCATTGGCACAGGCAGGGACTGACAAAGCTGGTTTTTCAATTTTCCCAAATTAAACTGTTTCTGGCATTTCTGGCAACTGGCAAGCCTGCACCACACCGAGTTGGGGCGCGCACATCCCTGGAAGTCTGCACACAGTTGTGGTGCATGTGGTTATGGATAGCAGTGTTTCCCATACATAAAGGAATTTGTGGCACACCGCCACAAAAGGATTTTGACCGCTACAAAAATATGTTTTTACAGTGCACCTGAACGCAACATGCAAGATACCCGCTGAATAAGTGTCCAAATGTTCATGTCATTCTGGCCAATACTTCTGTTATAGCATTTCAGTCTGGAATATGGAATATCTTTCAATAATCTATGATTTAGCTGCTAAATTGTCAAATACCGCCATCTCGCTACCCAGGCACTTATGTATGTACTTAACCTAACTAACTTAACCTAACTAACTATCCGGTGTGCACAACATTGTCAGCCTAAACTCCGGCTGACACCCCAAAAACCTACAATGCGCTACAGAAAAATGTATATTGTTTGTTTATTAACTGGCCCTTCGCCTTCTATCATTTCATGAAAGTGGCCCCCGGGCAAAGCAAGTTGAGTATCCCTGACCTATAGGGAGAAATTTTGTTTGTCATTGTAAACCCACAGCACAGTAATGATGACATGTTCTTCATAGATCTAGCCTTTTAATTTTGCTCTTAAGCTTTCTCAAAGTACACCAAATTCATGCATTTTACTTTAAAATGTTTTTAAAAAATCTCACGGAGGGACATGCCCCCGCACCCCCCTAGGGGGTCTGCGCTCCCCCACCACAAATACTGTAAATCCTGTGGGAAACACTGGATAGTCATATTAGAATTTCTAAATCTGAGCTCCTAATCATAACGACCAAATTAGGTTGATTAGTGGAATTTTTAAATACTGGAATGAACACAAAATGTATTATTGTAAGGTATGTGAGATCTCACAGTCAGATAGAGGGACACAGTCCAATCTGCCAGAATACAATAACACTAGTCTATGCTGTTCTATTTCAAGATGCAGGTTACTTCATGCATGCCAGCACAGCATCCGGTCAGGAGGGAGACTCCGCCTGGCTGGAGACTAAGAGGATGAACCTCAGCAGGGAGTGTCACGTCCAGTGTCTCCAGTTCTACTACTTCCACAGCGGCAACGAGTCAGACCAGCTCAACATCTGGATCAGAGAGTTCAGTGACTCTAGAGGACAGCTACGCCTCATGGGACAGATCACTGGTAAGTATAGTGTTTTCTCTTGTATCTGATCTAGTGCACCGTGATTCAGTATTGAATATCGTCATCACAGTCAGAGATGGGCAGTATTTGAAATACTTGTATTTGAAATACGTATTTCAACTACTTTTTTGTATTTTGTCATTTGTATTTGGCTGGGCAGAGAAAAATGAGATGTAATTTGTATCAAGATACTTTCAGATCTTGTATTTTGTGTATTTCAAATACATAAAATACATTTTTCTTTTTATTCTCAAATTGACACATGTAAACATTGACACAGGTTTAAACTAAAGATGGAGAAATTAGTTGTACTAAAAACAACTAAGTGATCTAAACTGAAACCTGATATGAATAAACAGAGAAATTACTTGTACTAAAAAACAACTAACTGGACTGAACTGAAACCTGATTTGAATAGGAGAAATTAGTTGTACTAAAAACAACTAAGTGAACTAAACTGAACTGAAACCTGATATGAAAAGATGGAGAAATAAGGTGTATTGAAAAACAACTAACTGAACTGAAACCTGATGTGAAAAGATGGAGAAATTAGTTGTACTAAAAACAACTAAGTGAACTAAACTGAAACCTGATATGAATAAACAGAGAAATTACTTGTACTAAAAAACAACTAACTGGACTGAACTGAAACCTGATTTGAATAGGAGAAATTAGTTGTACTAAAAACAACTAAGTGAACTAAACTGAACTGAAACCTGATATGAAAAGATGGAGAAATAAGGTGTATTGAAAAACAACTAACTGAACTGAAACCTGATGTGAAAAGATGGAGAAATTAGTTGTACTAAAAACAACTAAGTGAACTAAACTGAAACCTGATATGAATAGATGGAGAAATAAGTTGAAAAAACAACTAACTGAACTAAACTGAAACCTGATATGATTCAGAATAGATAGAGAAATAAGTTGTACTGAAAAACAACTAACTGAACTAAACTGAAAGCTGATATGATTCAGAATAGATTGAGAAAGAAGTTGTATTGAAAAACTAACTAACTGAACTATACTAAAACCTGATTTGAATAGGAGAAATTAGTTGTACTGAAAAACAACTAACTGTCATAAACCTGATTTGAATAGATAGAGAAATTAGTTATACTGGAAAAACTATAACTGAACACCAAAGTACCCTAATGAAAATCAAAAATGTCTTTCTGTTGCTACAAGGATGTCTGAGCTTCACTAATGATGGCTGTGCAGATTTTGACACTAGAATGGTGTTACCACTGCTGATAGTGGAAAGTTGTATTCAGTGAGTGATTGTTCTTTAGTAATTATGTTCTAGATAGCCAGGTTGTTTTGGATTTTGTTTATGAAGCAGAAGGAGGGGAAGTCATTTTAAGGATGTAAGGATTTGAACAAGAGTCCAATTTCATGGAAGGCCTTTTTTGTTTGAGATGCAGTTTCTCATCGTTCCTCTCACCGATTCACAATTTCACAACCTTAGACAGGATGTGCATCAGGGCATTCAATTCCTGAAATGTAACCTTTTCTAGTTGTATAAATATGTTTGCACGTTAAATAAATACTGTGACGACAAGTTACTGACATGGTGGTGAATGTGAAGTTGTTTAAAGGGGACCTACTATGCCTTTTACCTATTTCAGTTATTTATATATTGTGTTATGATGTCAGATATCTATGGCTAAACATAGTCAAAGTTCCTAAACTTGAGGTTAACATGCAGAAATGCTGCCTTTAAGTCAAAAGCCCTCACAGAAGGTGATTAACAGCTGAGCTGAAGGAGAAATTAGTTCTACTGAAAAACAACTAAAACTAAAATGGAAGAACTGCAGTGTGTTAGGGAGTACACATACTGTGACAGAGGACTAAAGAGAGGATTTACTGTCTAAGGAAACAAGAAAATTTCACTTTTGAATAGCTGAAATCAGAGAAATAGGACATTTTCCTTAAAGAAATGTCTCTAAATGATTAATAGATCATCAAAATAGGCAATTAATTTAATATTTGGCAATTCATCTATGAATTGACTAATCGTTGCAGCTCTTTATAAGTTTTTATAAAATGTATTTTCATGTATTTTCAAAATACAAAATACGTATTTGTATCTCAAATACATTTTCAGACAGGTATTTTGTATTTGTATTGTGATACATTTTTTGAGCAAGTATTTGTAATTTGTATCAAAATACTTTATGATGTATTTTCGCCCATCTCTGATCACAGTCACATCACAGATTCTAATTGATAAGATCCTCCCTCCAGGTCCACCAACATCTCATTGGCAGCTCCACCATGTTCCCCTGGATGCCGCCATGGACTTCCAGGTGTGGTTTGAGGTTCATAAAGGAGCAGGAAGCTCTTCAGGAGGCTTCTCCATCGATGACATCAACCTGTCTGAGACCGAGTGTCCACATCTGACCTGGCAGATTAATAATTTTGACGAACATCTGACCGACTGGTATGGAACCAGTTTGTTCAGCCCACGCCAGTACTCTGCAAGCGGGTACGCCTACCTGGTGGAGATAGAGCTTTACAGCAGTTTTTTTGGGATGTATGTGAGGCTGGTGTCTGGGGACTATGATGACCAGCTGGAGTGGCCTTGTCCATGGAGGCAGGCAACCTTTGTAATGCTGGATCAGAACCCCAACATCCAACTGCAGATGTCCAAGCTAAGGACCATCACCACTGATCCAAGTGATACCGCTTCTGATGGTGAGCTTCAGAAAAGATGGATGAAATGCTGCAAAAATGCATTAAATCTTAAAAGAAAGTCACAACAGATATGATAGGAATACAAAAGATTGCACTGCTAAATATTTAATACAGATCAAATAAAGATAAGTTATATAAAGAAACTAGTATATTACAGCATTTCCTTTGAGGTTATTTATTTTTTGTTCTATATACCTTCTAGGTAGCTATCTTTGGGATAACCCTCGTACCACTGGAACCGAAGATGTCGATGACGAGGAAAATCAGATTTACTTTGTCGGCCCTCCGGTTGGAAGAAGGTACTTCGCAGGACGGCAGGAGATGAATTCTAGAGACTTCCTCAAGGGGGGGAGCCTTGTTTTGCTCTTCAGCTTCCAAGGTACTGTATGCAGACAAATGTCTTCACTTCTTTTGTTTATTTTTTTAGCTTTGAAATTACTTTTACCCCTGACTGGAAGCGTTACAGTCTGACATGATCTTACAGTAAGTTCCCTCTCCTCCTTAGATATCTCCAGTCTTGCTAAGGCCAGCGCTCTTCCATGTGCTAAACTGCCACCAATGAAGATCACACATCCTCCTAAAGTGATGGATGTAGGTCCATGTGGCTCACGGTAGGACATTGAATGTTTTTGTTATTAGCGTGGGGGCACATTTTAAAGCAGGAAAAAAAATATGTCAACACTTTAATGAAAACTGAAACAAGAAATGCTATGCCTATGCCTTCTGCAGGCCTCTGACCACGATCCGCCCACCTGATTTCTCACTTCTCAAGATAGACCTATATGATGTTTTAAATTAAGATTTGAGTGCTTAAGGTGTACGGACCAGAAAAGCTATTATCTGAGTTATATGAGTACTATTTTATTTAATCAATTCATTTCTGCCTGTTGTAGCATTTTTGGCTTCTCTCCTGGATTGGTGTCCTCCACCCTGCTGATCCTCCTGCCTGTTCTGATGCTACTGGCACCTTGATGTGTTTCATCCAATCTCACCTCTACAGAAGAGCAGATGGAAAGGATGACTGTCTACTTGTTTGAGTTGCAGATGATTCTTTCTGATTTGTTTTGAATCAACTATATTTCGGCAACAGAAAAGGCTGCAGTGGCCTCTGAACCAATATGGTGGATATATGAGAGATGCACATATACTGGGAATTTCTATGGTAGCTATCCCTGTATTGTAGTCTTTGATGCTATACATAATATGAGAATTTAAGGAAATAAATAGCAACATTCAATCATTCTTGGTGGTGGAGACATACTTTTGTTTCCATTTGGATTCAGTTTGGGGGTTTATCTTGAACAGCATGGGATTTTTTGCATAATGATATTTATTTGGAATGCTTAAAATAAAATCTTGCACAGCAACATAACTGTCTATGCATATTGTGACTAAAACAACATGTTATATTCCCTGATGAGAATATGAGAATTGATCCACCTTGACAGTTGTAATGCATGGTTTATCTGTGCTGAATATGGATGCATTTATTTTTGATGGAGGACTGAGCATTATATGCAAACAGAGTGCAAACAGAATGTTTAATTATGTTTAAATTTGTCTATGCTATTTGCACCCATGTGCACTGAATGTCACTGTTTCTGGCTTGTTTTTATTGCTTTACTGTTATTGCTTGTTGTTTCTCTTGTTTTCCTGCACCTATATGCCCTGCTATTTTGCACTATGTTGTAACGGAGTCTACAGCACAAGAATTTCACACGTGATACTTGTACTACGGAGTGACAATAAAAATCTTGAATCTTGAATCTTGAATCTAAAACAAATGAATGGTTGAAATGATGCTCAACTCAAACTAAAAAACATCAAATGGGTCAGTATCATGCTGTACAGCATGTTTAGAAGGCTATAGGCATCATTTAAAGCATCAACCTTTTTGGGCATCAACAATAGAATCCTTATCTTGGCAATAATATGACACTCACAATTAAATTTGGTTGAGAAAGATCACCTATACAGTAGATAGGAGAGATATTTTTGTGCTGAATGCTACACCTTGGCCAGATGAGTATATATGCTAGTATAATATATGGTTTCCAATATCAGTTTTATGTGTGATGAACAGTGTTGTTGTAGACTCGAGCATTTCCGGCCATGTTTTGTTTTTAGTTTTTTATCCCCCATTAGTGCTAATTTTAATTTATTTATCCTGGTTGCTACTCCACCCTCTGCCGATCTGGGGAGAGCCGAAACTGGCTCCATGCTTCCTCCGAGACATGGGCAGTTAGCCAGCTGCTTCTTTTCACCTGACAGAGGAAGCTTCACCGGTAGGACATAGCACGTGGGAGGTTCACGCTATTCCAACCAGTTCCCCTCCCTCCGAACAGGCGCCCTTAATGACCAGAGGAGGAACCACATTAGCAACCAGGATATTGCATGTTTTTGGTGAAGGGGGTTCCTATATGAAGGAAACCCCCGGGAGGCACGGGGAGAACATGCAAACTCTACACAGAAAGGCCCTTTTGACGACCCCACCCGGGCGGTGGGCACTTGAGGACATGCGGACGGGCACGCATTCCTTCAGCGTTCACAGCGTCCCAGGTGGGAATCGAACCCAGGACCTTCGTGAGGCGACATCGCTTACCACTGCACCACCGTACCCCCCCGACCTCGTATTGTTAATTGATAGTTTAGTTGTAGTCGGTTTTCGTTCACATCAGTCATGAACATGCAGCCATTGGTTATAACTGTCAGCTGTCAGTCATGGCTGCTGTTTTGTGTGAATGAACTGAGGATTGGCCCGTGTCATGTTTTGGGCTAATTTTGATTCGCTGGTTTGGTTAGAGGGCGGGCCCTTACCAAGCCAGAGGCAAAATGTTTGTTCATGCACAGGATGTGATTTTAAGAGGATATAAATAGGAGCTAGGGCTCTGTCTGTTTCCCTGTCTCTCTATCTGTCCTGTCCCACTGTGATGTCATAAATCCCACTTTGACATCATCAGTGATGTCATAAATCCCACTGATGACTCCTTCATCCAATTGACTTCAAACTTGGGGAGTGCGGTGCAATTTGGACTTATTCCAGGACTGTCTGTATGTCTGTCCTTCGCGTATCTTGAGAACCGTTTGTCGGATCGACTTCAAACTTGCGCTTAGGGGGACCTGACAGAGTGCAGTGTGTGTGCGGGGGGGGGGGGGCATGGTGGAACGGGCACTGCACTAGTAATAATAATAGTAATCAAAATAAATAAACAATATTTGACTCAACGTTGCCTCTCCTCTTTCCATGAAATGTGCTTGTTGCTATGCCATGCATTGTGGATGAAAAGGAAGAGGGCGTTCCCAGCATCCCAGCCTATCACATGACATATCACTGGAAAGCATATCACGTTGTCCTCTTTACAATACAGCAGGGATTACAAGAGTAGCTCAAAAGAGTAAAGTGAGATGCATGTGAACTAAATGTCCAACACAGTATAGAGGACACACGTCAATGGGCTGGGTCCCAGGAGGACAGTCTCGTCTTAATCAACTTTGAAATTTGATATAGTCATCGTTTGTTTAGGATTATGCTATTATTTTGTGTAAACAAATGATGACTATATCAAATATCTAAACTAGCAAAACTAGCACAAACTAGCACTCAGTGTCACTGCAGCATAATGGGTGGTTTGCAGCAATTAAGTGAGCAGGATTTCACACTTTGTGTGTTCAGTCGAGGAAGAGACACTCAACCAACAGGCTGGGAGAAGGTAAACATTATATAGCCTACACTTTCTGTCCTCTTACAGAAGGTACACATTATATAGCCTACACTTTCTGTCCTCTGAACATTACATAGCGTACACTTTCTGTCCTCTTACGCATTTGATGCAAAGCACTTTCAGAATTATTAAATTGACGATCTGAGGTTTGTGTTGTGATATTCCTAATTTGTTTTGAACAAATCAAATGCATTTTGTTGGATAATATAGTGGCTTAATTTGATTTGTCACGATCAGTATCAAATTAGGGTAGTATGATATTCAACAGAATTTACTTCAATAACAATGTGTGGATCATCCTTTTTCATGTGTTTATTAATTTATTTTTTGTTTTTACATAGCCTCTGTTGTACAAAGTAGTCTGACCCAAGACATACTGTAAAGAGGATGAATACCTATATTGTTCTTGTGGTGAGCCTGGCAGTCTCATCAACATTCTCCAAGGTAGTTACTTTTTTTGTACTGTCTGTGAATCGATCTTTTATTTAATTGCATTTTAATCAAATGTGTTTTTTAGCATCTCCTGATAATGAGAGAAAATTGTACAAAAATCCTGTAATTTGTCTTTTGATCATTAACTTGATAATGATGATTAGCATTTTCTAAGAACCCTCATTTGTGTTATGGCTCAAAACGTAATGTTTATGATTATGATATGATTTGCTTTTCTAACAGCCCATTCAAAGGCAAAATGGTAAGCTTTTCTTCATTTCAGCTGGCTTGACTTCATGGCTCAATGCAGGGTACATCTATCAGTTCATCTGCAAGTTCACAAAGCTGTATTTCCTCTACTTCCTCTTTTTCAGAAATTGATGACGAGAAGGACATAACTGAAATAAACAAGGGTAAAGTTAAACAAAAAGGGATTATCAGTCATCATGCGCCAGTAAAAGCTTACGTATTCACTTTTCTCTGCTTTGTATTACAGATTTAAACTTATTTGGGGGTGATATTCTGCTGGTAAGTTTAACATTGTGTAGCTAAACCATTAAAATATAAAACTCATGTATGTGTGGACTTACATGCAGTGTTGGGGGTAACTCATTACAAAAGTAACAGATTACATGTAATATATTACTTTTAGCAGTAACTCAGTAATATAACTTATTACTTATAGGATTTCAGTAATATTATACCAGTTACTTTGTCAAGTAACTCAAGTTACAAATTGAGTTACTTTTTTTCTAATCAAAGCACATATTTAAAAAAGATACAATCATTTCCTAATCAAACTGTGTGTTTTTATGCAAATAACCACTATAGACCACTATAGACAATAACTATAGACAATAACAAAGGAAAAGAATAACATTTAGAATTTTGGATTGTTTACACTGACTTCAAGGAGGTTTCAATTCTTTTTTGGGATGGTTCCGGGGCGGCGATGTCATTCTGCTGCTGCTGTTGTTTTGGTGAAAGTAATGCAAAAGTAGTGTAATAAGTAACGAGTTACTCTACACAGACAGTAATATTGTAAAGTAACTTATTACTTTCAAATGAAAGTAACTAGTAATATGTAGTATATTACATTTTGAAAGTAACTTGCCCAACACTGCTTACATGTCTTATATATTCTTATAGATGGGTGCCCGGACCACCATTCTTGATCTGAGTGAACTATGGACATCCCCAGTTCCATATGTCTTGGAAAACAACCTTGGTAAAAATGCTGTCTGCATAGTGACTCAGCACATCATTATTATTATAATGTGGATGCTCAGGAGGAGCAGGTCTATACTGCCCTGCAAAGCTAAAAGGGGGTAACTCGCCAGAGTGTAGAACTGAGAAAAATGACTTTAAAGTTTTGTTGTTGTCCAGCCAAATGTATTGTAGGAAGAAAACTGGAAATGTGTTAATTATTTGTTTATTTAATGTAGTTATTTATCTACATATTTTTTTTTAGCTCAAACTTGACCTTTGACCCTTATTTGGAAGTTACCTTACTCTGGCTTTGCATTGTCTGCAAAATAATAAGGGGTGATACCAAGCAAAAAGACAGTAACTTCAATTTGATCCTTCACTTGGTTGCTTATCACTATATAAAACCAGTATATATGATAATAATGATAACATAGACATGAAGTCTCATTTTCATGGCACAATTACGCTTAATATAATATACGTATAAATATAATATAACTAGATTATCAGGCCGCTACACATCCTTCAAGCCTAGTTTGGTGGGACTCTTGTTGGCCCGTTGTGTGTCTGTGTGTTGGCACCTCGGGGGTTAATGTCATATGAGCTGGCTCCTCGGGGGTTGATGTCGTATGAGCTGGCACATCTGGGGTTAATTTCATATGAGCGGCACCTCGGGGGTTAATGTTGTATGAGCTGGTACCTCAGGGGTTAATGTCATATGAGCTGGCGCCTCGGGGGTTAATGTTGTATGAGCTGGTACCTGGAGGGTTAATGTTGTATGAGCTGGCACCTCTGGGGATAATGCCGTATGAGCTGGCACCTCTGGGGTTAATTTTATATGAGCGGCACCTCAAGGGTTAATGTTGGATGAGCTGGTACCTCAGGGGTTAATGTCATATGAGCTGGCGCCTCGGTGGTTAATGTTGTATCAGCTGGTACCTCTGGGGTTAATTACATATGAGCGACGCCTCGGGGGTTAATGTTGTATGAGCTGGCACCTCCGGGGTTAATTTCATATGAGTGGTGCCTCTGGGGTTAATGTGGTATGAGCTGGCGCCTCGGGGTTAAATTTGTATGAGCTGGCGCATCAGGGTTAATGTGGTAGGAGCTGGCATCTCGGGGGTTAATGTCGTATAAGTTGGCGTCTCTGGGGATAATGTTGTACGAGCTCAGCTGGAGCCTCGGGGGTAAATGTGGTATGAGCTGGTGCCTCGGGGGGTAATGTCATATGAGGTGCCTCGCGGGTTAATGTATAAGGGTTAGGGGGTTAATGCCATATGAGCTGGCAACCTTGGGAGTTAATGTGGGTGGGGTGGGTGTCTGTGTGGGTGGGGTGGTATTGGTCCGATGTCACAATCATGACATTAGGCCTGCCCAGTAATGTAACTCATACCTCAACTCAACCTGTGCATTCTGGTGAGTTACCCCCTTTTTGCGTTGCAGGGCAGAGCATTCAGAGTGCAGTCAAACCAAATCAAACAACCGTAACTGATGTTACCTCAGTCTTGCTTGGCTTTTCTAGGGCTTTTGGAAGTTACTGTAAATATGACCGCCTATTTTCTCCAAAAAACAACACAATTGACTCAAGATATTTTTCCACATGATAAAGCAGATCTTCAATGTTCCAAAAATGACAAAAACTCATTTTTGACAAAAATTGAGTTACCCCCTTTTAGCTTTGCAGGGCAGTATAAAAGTCGGCTCTGTGAGTTATATGTGTCTGTTGTTGCAATGTGCACTGAATCATAATTCAGTGCACATTGCAGGCCAACTCACAATTTGTGAGAAAAATAACTCAAATAACATTTTCTCTCAAGGGGTTGACTTCTTAGAATATAAACATGTATTGTAAACAATATATATATATATATTTTAAATATTAAAAATTTAATTTATTTTAAATTTATTTTAAATAAAAATGTCATACACACTGCAAATAATATAATCCTGATGGAGAGCTTGTGAAATTGTGATGGACGAGCCGTCTCAATTGTGATTTCTACGGCAGAATAAAATGGTGCTGATATATCGATAATTTTTTTCCGGCCCCACGGTATTCACATGTTTGTATTGTGATCTATAGAATTTCGATATGTCATCCCACCCCTATTAGAAAAGCACCAACGCACTTGTTTGGTCAGTACCAGGAACATTTCATTGTCTGACCTTTCTCTCATTTGATCATTGCATGGACCATGCATGTCTTTAACACAACCTTGGCATCATCACCAATTAACTCATACTGAAGAGATGAATGCTAGAGGAGTCATCCTGAGAGCCTTTGAGCAGTTCAGACTCAAGTCATGCATTGACTTCAAACCCAGGGACTCTGAGGACTATTTCATTTCTGTCCAGAAGCTAAATGGGTACGTATTGTCCAGCAATAGCTTATAAATGTGATATGTGATATTTGTTGTTGTTGTTGTTTTGCATTGCTTTGCTTATACTGGTTTGCATACAATTGTGGATGGAATTTCATCATGTACATCCAGGCGCGGACTGCATAATCGGGCACGTCGGGCAAATGCCCGGTGGCCTGGCCTGGCCTGCAAAATAAAAATAAAAATAAAAAAAAATATATATTTTTTTTTTGTGCCCGCAGTCAGGCCACTCACTGAACAGCAGGCCAAGTGCCGCCTACTGGTTTACTAGTGGTTTTATTAGTTTATTAGTTAGTCTGAAGTAATAATTACACTTCAGGGTTAAAGTGGGTGCATCTCATTGTAAAATTGGACTCTGCCCAAATTGGGCTTCAAACGGCCCAAATTGGGGTTCAAACGGCCCAAATCGGGTTTCAAACGACCCAAATCGGGCTTCAAACGGCCCAAATTGGGCATCAAACGGTCCAAATTGGGCTTCAAACGACCCAAATTGGGCTTCAAACGGCCCAAATTGGGCTTCAAACCGCCCAAATTGGGCCGGCGCCCTTTGGATGCCGGCACACACGTCGGCCCGTATCGGCCTGGCCTGCTTGATATCTAATGCCCGGCCTGAATTATGATCCCAGTCCGCCCCTGATTGGAAGACTTATCAGCCAGGGTTGGTGGTGAGCTGACAGTCATTGGAGGGGAGCTGGGGCTTGCACGCTGAGTAGGAGAGGTAAGTGGCCACCACAGACTCCTCCAGCGGTGGCATAGCCAGGTAGCCCAACTCCGGTCATGACAGTTCAATGATGTTCATCATGTCTTCATTTATACATAGACGTTTGTGTTTTCTTGTGATCAGACATAGGTTTATAGATGTTATTTATTTACCTTGACAGTTTCGACCAGTCAACTCTCGTCTTCTTCAGAAGCAGTCGCACTGACAGCTGGGTATGACGTGTCAACCAGTTGCTTTTCAGCAACTGGCGGTGTGCCCAGCTGCTGAAAAGCAACTGGTTGACACGTCCGGCCATGACAGTTGACCAGCCCATAAAGGATTGAATGGGGGACCTAGACTAGTTAGGAGTGTCCCAGGTGAGACACTCCTGATGGCTAATTAAGTCATTAATATACAATATGAACAACAGAGGCGCGAGGACGCAACCTTGTGGCACCCCCGGTCTGAGTATGCTTGTTGGTGTATTGTATCTTTTAATTTGTCGAATAAATTAATTCAATCAATCAATCAATTTACATTTTAGTCATTACGTTGATCCTCTTACCCAGAGGGACTCAGACAGTGAATGAGCAGGTTTAGTCTCAATAAGATACAATATGACACATTGCAGCTGCTGGGATTAAACCTGATTAAACCTTCAGCATTCCACACCCGCCTCCCCCCAAATAGTAGTGCTAAAATGTATGTATTTATTCCTGTAGTATTTGACCAAGACAGTTAACTAAAAGTAGCCAATGTAATAGAGTAACTTGCTGGCTTATCAGTGATATGAGTCAATGCCTTTTCCTTTTTAGATGTTTCTCATACATTGGGAAAGTGATTTCCAAAGGACAGGTCATCTCCATCGGACACGATTGTGATACAATTTCCATCGTTGAACATGAATTGCTCCATGCTCTTGGCTTCTATCACGAACAGTCCAGATATGACCGAGATGATCATGTAACCATTGTGTTGGACAACATCATAGGAGGTTTGGATTAAGACTCCAATTCTGATATTCTTATTCATGATTACGATCACAAATTGTTACTTTATGCTGGTGAGGTAATTGATGATTTTATGTGTCTCTAGGTAAAGAGAATAATTTTGAAAAAGTTAATGAAACCAGCACCCAGGGAGTTGCATACGACTACAGCTCAGTGATGCACTATGGACAATATGCATTTAGCAATGGTCCTGGTAGACCTACCATTATCACCAAAGACCCACAATTCCAGGACGTGATTGGTCAAACACTGGAGGTGAGTCCTGATGACATGCTCAAGCTGAACCGCCTCTACAGATGCGGTAAGTGCCATCGAATATTCAAGCTGTCTTTTGCTAATATATGTACAGCAAAAAGAGAGCATTGCTCTCAATGAGACTCTCCTGAATAAATAAAGGTTAAAAAATGAATTAAAGGGTGATGACACCTAAAATTTGAAAAACAAAAAGTCCAAGGCAACTCTTTTTATGATTAAAAAGCCTTTATTCTATCATGGCTAGTTCAAATTCGAACACTCCGAAACATGTTGGAGAGTTGCCTTGAACTTTTTTTTTTCTAATTTTATATGGACTTTCCCCTTTTGAGTTCCAATAGAGCACCTTCTTTTTTAAGTTTTTAACTTTGATCCAGAGCGTCTCCTATATTATCTTCTTTCGGTGATGACACCTAGTTTAAGAATTCACTGCTATGGCCAAGTTAAATACATCAGTGTTCATGAACATGATTAGCCGTTATCCACAGAAAGTAATTATTTGGACTATCACAGTCCGACTGTGGCTTGATGAAGATTTGGAGATGGGACTATCTTGTTGGTTTTCAGGGGTGGCCAAACTACGGCCCGCGGGCCAACTGCGGCCCGCTGCCCGTTTTTAAGTGGCCCGCGTTTAAAACGGAAAACCAAAACCAAAAAAGAAAACGGGAAAAAAACGGAAAAACAAAAAAATAAGAAAAACAAACGGAAAAACAAAAAATCGGATTCCCCCATTTCATTTTTTCAATTTAAAACCATTGAAAATGGGTTATACTTGAGTACCCTGATCTGGTCTATTTATTTTTAAACATTTTTAATACTGAATTAATGTTTAATACTAATGTTATGTTAAATTATCTCTGTCTTAACCTGTTGGCACAGGAAAATAACATTTGAAAACATACAGAAATACCCATTGTAGGGTTAGGGTGAGCACATCAATAAACTATGTGTCATATATTTATTTAGGTAGAAATTCAATTTTTGATGGCACAAGGGTTTTCTGGTCAAAAAAAAATTTCCGCGAAAACTGCCGCGCTTAATATTGTTTGGCCCGCGACTCCTTATATTTTTCTCTATGCGGCCCACAACCAAAAAAGTTTGGCCACCCCTGATGTAGCTATATAAGGCCTACGACTCTACTATCAAGTCCCATTTGGGAGTGTAGAATGTATACGGAATAAGCTTTTATGCATTATTCTCCAACCCACATTTTTGTGTGTTTCTTACACTAACCGTTGTTGCAGATTAACAGTTACAGTAGATAGCAATTGAACGTCAAAAATGCATGACCACCATTATGTTTGTTTGAGGTATTATCATAATTATCAAAACGAATTAGACCATTTCCTGGAAGATTGGTAAATGATGTCTGCATACTTTTGGCCATATCACAAATACGGGTGCTTACATTAATTTGTATTCCCCCAGCGATCACTAGTATTGTGCAATTGATCACATTGTCTGTTCCTGCAGGTATTTGACCAAAACAGGTAATATTCTTGTATCCCATGTTCTTCATACACCTCCACAGAGTCAACCATTGCATTTAAGATGTACTGTGGCTTTTACAATGATACCATGTGTGGAATGGAACACTGTTCAAAGAGTGGAGCGAGCGACTGGGAAAGAGTAACACATGTTGTTGGGGGTCCTAGCACTGACCACACCGGCCTACCTAGTGCCACTGAAAATGGTAAGATTTCTAAAGTGAACTTTGATCCTATAATTCATAAAGTTTTCCCTCCAGAGTATTTTACTCCCCCCCCCCCCCCACTTCCTCTAAGTGTGTAATAACTCAAACGATTTGCATGATTGTTCTAAAATTATTGACATTCATTTTCTTTGATGACAACTATTGATTATTTTCTCCACAGTTAATGCCACAACACCTCCACATCCAGGTATGCGCTTAAAGCAGGGGTGCCCAAATTCTTTCCCATGAAGGGCCAAAACTCAATCTGGGTGGAGGGCCGAGGGCCAAAAATAAACGTTGTGGAATTACATTAAAATGTATTGTGTTTTATAGAAAATTAACATTCTAAATCTAAAATAACATTTCAATATAATAATCTACTTTTTATCTGTTTGGTAATTGTAATAATTTGCAATTGGTTATATATATTTAAAAAAAAACATCTGCATTTGTGGGGAGCTTAAACATTTAATCAGTAAACACCCAGTTAAAAACAGTTGTATTTTCCACCTTTGTAATCAAGAGAAATTTGACTTAATTCACAACTTGAAAAATCCTCAAGGTAAAATCAGCTTTATTGTCTATCTTTTGTAAACAATTTGCCATGACAATTTGCAGGGATGCAATCTCAGGAGTGAACACAGTATCCGCAGCCACATTCAGACACTGTTTCACAAAGTCACCACATGAAAAAGCTCATCCACCCTTTGCAATCAGTGCAGATATCTGATAACTTGCCCGAGTTGCATTCTGGATCAAAAATCGGAAAAAAAAAAGAAAAAAAAATCCGCCAAATCCGTGGCGGGCCAAAACAAACAGAGCTGGCCCGCGGGCCCCAAATTGGTCAGCACTGGCTTAAAGGGACACTCCACCGAAAAATTATGCTGCCTTGTTTTGCACATAATCTCACACATATCTGAAAAGTGTAAACCATTTTGCAGACAATCATTTAGGTTGACTTGAGTTAAGTTGTGGACCAGTGATTATTAAGTGATGTCATGACATCACTGGTCCACAACTTACGGTAATAATAATTTACATCAGTTAGTGGATTTTTTTTTTTTAAAGCTGGAACACAGTGCCAAAATGTGTCATTTTGCCAAGTAGACATTTGAAATAAAATCTAACTAGTGGTGTTTGAGATCTCACGGTCAGATAGAGGGACACAGTCCAATCCGCCTCAATACAATAACACTAGTCTATGCTGCTGTTCTATTTCAAGATGCAGGTTACTTCATGCATGCCAGCACAGCATCCGGTCAGGAGGGAGACTCCACCTGGCTGGAGACTAAGAGGATGAACCTCAGCAGGGAGTGTCACGTCCAGTGTCTCCAGTTCTACTACTTCCACAGTGGCAGCGAGTCAGACCAGCTCAACATCTGGATCAGAGAGTTCAACGACTCTAGAGGACAGCTACGCCTCATGGGACAGATCACTGGTAAATGTCATGTTGCACAATTATCTGCTTTCATCTGACTCTTTCATTGTGATTTATCATAGTTTGCATTCAGGCTGTATCTGATCTAGTCATTCATGTAATTGAATGTAGTCATCACAGTCACAGCACATATTTTAATTGCTAAAATCCTCCCTCCAGGTCCCCCCACATCTCATTGGCAGATCCACCATGTTCCCCTGGATGCCACCATGGACTTCCAGGTGGAGTTTGAGGTTCATAAAGGAGCAGGAAGCTCTTCAGGAGGCTTCTCCATCGATGACATCAACCTGTCTGAGACCGAGTGTCCACATCTGACCTGGCAGATTAATAACTTTGAGGAACGTCTAAGAAATAGTGCGTCTGGAACTAGTTTGTTCAGCCCACGCCAGTACTCTGCAAGCGGGTACCGCTACCAGGTGGCAATAGATCTTTACAGGAGTTATTTTGGGGTGTATGTGGGGCTGGTGTCTGGTGACTATGATGACCAGCTGGAGTGGCCTTGTCCATGGAGGCAGGCAACCTTTGTAATGCTGGATCAGAAGCCCAACATCCAACTGCAGATGTCCAAGCAAAAGAGCATCACCACTGATCCAACTGCTCTCTCTTATGATGGTGAGCTCCAGAAAAGATGGATGAAATGCTGCAAAAATGCAGATGAAATCGAGATTAGTTATCACACACACACACACGTGCACACACACACACACACACATGCACGCGCGCACACAGACACACACACAGACACACACACACACACACACACACACACACACACACACACACACACACACACACACACACACACACATTACAGCACTTAATTTGAAGTTTAACATTTTTTGTTTCTTCTATATACCTTCTGTAAACAGGTAACTATCTTTGGAATAACCCTCGTTCCACTGGAACCGAATATGTCGATGGGAATAATCAGACTTATTTTGCTGGCCCTCTGGTTGGAAGATGGTACTTTGCAGGACTGCAGGAACTGAAAACCAAAGACTTCCTCAAGGGAGGGAGCCTTGCTTTGCTCTTCAGCTTCCAAGGTAGGCAGACAAAATACGTCCAATTTTCTTTGTAACTGTTAAATGACTTGTACACCTGACTGGAAGCGTTACAGTCTGACATGATCTTACAGTAAGCTTCCTCTCCTCCTTAGATATCTCCAGTCTTGCTGAGGCCGGCGCTCTTCCATGTGCCAAACGGCCACCAATGAAGATCACACATCCTCCTACAGTGATGGATGTAGGTCCATGTGGCTGGTAGGACATTCAACGTTTTTTTGTTATTGGCATTGGGATACATTTTCAGCAGTAACACACGCACGCGCGCACACGTGCACACACACACACACACACACACACACACACACACACACACACACACACACACACACACACACATTTGACCACATCAACACAGGATGAAACCTGAATCTTCTATTCAAACGATGCTATGTCTTCTGCAGGCCCACCACCATGATCCTCCCACCACCAACAAAGGAACCCGACAGGTGGGCTGCACATTTCTCCACACCGAATTTGTACCTTAATCTGTCTCAAAATATAGCCGATGATTTTAAATGAATGTTACCGTTATAGCCCCATGTCACTCAGACCAGCAAACCTGCATTAGTTATATAGTTATTAGTTATATAGAGTCATACGTATCATTTTATTTAATCCGTGAATTGCTTCCTACTGTTTTGGCTTCTCTCCCGGTCCGGATTGGTGCCCTTCCCCCCTGCTCATCCTCCTGCCTGTTCCGACACCACTGTGGCACCTTGACGTGCGCTTCCTCCAATCCACAGCTCATATCTGGACTGGATCACAAACTCGTCACTGGCGAAATTTCTCCTCAGTGTTTTATCTCAACTTTACAGTGGAGAAGAGACAATTTGAGAAGATTCTGTCATCACCATCAAGTGATTTCGCATAAATTGTAACAGGCTCTAAAAAAAAGAATCAAAAATTGAAAGGATGATTGTGTGTGTTGTTACATTGTTACATTGTTAGACAGTTACACATTATTTTTCCTTATTTGTATTGAAGCAACTTAAGCAAAAGAAAAGGCATATAAATACCCACTATTGTCGATATACACCTGAGAATTTATATGGTAGCCAATATCGATCCCTGCATTGGAGCCTTTGGTGCTAATTGACTTGATGAGAATTTAAGAAAAGTTCTACAATCCCCTGTTTTCATTTTTGGTGATGGAGCTAAACATTTGTTTCTGTTTGGATTATGTTTTGGGAGTTTACCTTGAAAAAAGTCCTAATTTGTGGGATTTCTTGCATCATGAAATTGATTTGGAATGCTTCAAATAAAAGTTTCTTGCACAGCAGCAGCCATCGTCTATAAAACATATTGTGACTAAAACAACAGTGAGTGGCTCTGGGTGCAGTGATTTAGGTTCAACCTGGCACCCTGCGTGAGCTGGGGGAGACAACTCTCTCCCATAAGTGCAGTACCAATATTAAACGCTTGGGGTTAGTATTCACCTTATGCAGAAGAGGCCATCTGAGAGAGACTAACAGGAATTGTAAATACAATCGGAAGTTCCGATTGTATTTACAATTCCTGCGACTCATAAACCTAGTCTGACTCATAATGTGAGTCAAACTAGGTTTGACCAGGTGAGTCAGACTAGTTTGAGCAGGTAAAACAGCTGGTGTTTTGAACAGGAAGTCATGATACAATGGGTAAAGTGGGCGGGGCTGCATAAGGTGACATCAAATGGGTCAGTAGTATCACATGCTGTATAGCAGTGGTAGTCTAGGGAAAATAAGGTTTGACCTTAAACTAATTGCAACAGAATTTATTTTCACATTTTTATGTTTATATTGATACCCGAAACACTGTAGTGAAAAATCCCAGAAAATCCCATTAGTGGAAGTATGTTAAAATTCAAGATCAGATTCAGATTCAAAAGATTTATTGCCATGTCAACAAAGTTGATAGGAAAAAATTATGTTGTTTTTTTAAATGGCTGCCATTATTAAAATGTTGGCCATATCTTGACTCCAACTAGACCTAGAATTACAAATTTGGTGTCTATTTCCACATTTTTGGGGGCAAGGAATCCACAGAAATGGTTGTTGAGTCTCTAAGTAGAACAGACTTTTTTTCCTCATGTACTGTAGTATGATGTAGTCGTAATACAACATGGCATTTCTCGCAATGTTAGCTACAACTTTGTATTTGTTAATCATACACATTTTGAGTGATACCCTTGAGCATATTGAAGTGCTTGCCATTGGAAAAAGTGTTACGGTAATGAATTTATTCCCTCAGTGTCTCTAAAAGTGTCTGGAAATACATAAAAAATGAGCACATCTATCTATCTAAGGGAGCTAGGGCTCTGTCTGTTTGTCTGTCTGTCCCACTGATGACATCATCAGTGATGTCATAAATCCACTCACTCTCACACACAAAAGCTATTTTCACACATGAACTCCGGATCAGGTGAGGGTTGCCCCCCACTGAGCCTGCCCCGGATGATACGTGAAGTGTACCCTTTCACACATGAGGCATGTTGCTTTCACACATGAGTAGCACCTCCGCAGAGTTTGTAAAGTAGAGAGGGGGCGGGGGTGGGGGAATTTGGGCATGACCACACGAGTTGTGAAAACGAAAAATACATAATGGGCATTAACTGCCTAACGTTCACGGCATATAATCGTTTGCGCATAACGTTAGTAAGTAATTAATTAAACAACCCTACAACTCACGCCCAGATGCATCGATTTCATCGAGTCGCAAGCACTACAAACAAAACAGGTCTTTGCTATGTTCAGTCCTAAAATGCATCCAACCTACTAGAATTATACAGAATACAGGAAGCTAGACGTTTTCTACCTTCAAAATAAAATAAATGTTGTATTACTTAGTAACAAAAAATCTGAATGTCGACTCACTACGGGTTAAAATTGACTTTTCGAAGGGAGCAGATATTCTTCCAGTTTATCTCCGTTCTGTATCTTTCGAAACACACACAAAAAACATTACACGTGCATTTACTTTATTTAATTGCCATTATTGCGAAGGTTATACCCGGAAGTTTTCGTTATATACTGCCTGACTTGACGCTACTTGGAATTTGCGGTTCTGCCATTGAATCTTCACAAACGCTGTGTAAACGTTAAATCAAAGACATGAACGCAACCAGATCCAGATACCCTACCTAGCGATGTCCAATACTGGGAAGCGGGACGACCCTCACGTCCAAAAATGCTTATTAAATGTGTGTGCTGTGCGAAGCAGACATGAAATCAGATCAGAGCCATGAGCCTTTCAATCCAGCAATCCGCAACATGTTGGCTGTCGCACACGGAGCAGTTTTGAGCTTCATTTGGAAACCAAATGGCATGTGTTTTTTGCTCGCTCATTCACATCGACTATTTATATAATCTGTCACGATCGTCTCTGTCCTCATACTTCACGGAGCTCTGGAGGGGGGGGGGGGGGGGGGACAATACGCTTCTGCGACTACGGCTGGGGGTACACTTCCCTCCGGATAGGACGAGGATCCGCGGGAGCGCGCATGAGCCACATGCACACATTCACACATGACAGCCACCCGGATAGCCTCTAGATAACTCCTGAATTCCAGACATGTGTGAAAGCAGCTAAAGTCTCAGTGATGTCATCAGTGATGTCATAAATTGTGACATCATCAGTGATGTCAGAGGCATTGTGATATCAGTCATGTCATAAGAGGTTGTGATGTCATCAGTAAGCAGTTGTGACATCATCAGTAATGTTACTTGAGCAATTGTGATGTCATCATTGACGTCATAAATCCTTCCTGGCTGAGGCTATATAAGTGGTGGAAAACACAGCATACAAGTCAGTGTGGTACAGTGACACATCTGAAGGAATGGCTGTTCAAGCAGAGCATGATGACACAGAGCTCTATCATGTCCTCAGGGCAGGAGACCTGGACACACTGAGGAGCCTGCTGCAGGAAGACCACTTCAGAAGGCAGATCAATGAGCAGTGTCTTTACGGGTGTTGGTCGACCCCTCTGGTGCTCGCAGCCTGGCTGGGTCATGCTGCCTGTGTGGACTACCTGATCACACAGGGAGCACAGGTAGAACTAGCTGGTGAGAATAACTGGACGCCTCTCCACGGTGCCGTGTGCCACGGTCACCTGGACTGTGTCCGGATCCTCCTGGATGCCGGGGCCGACCCTAACAGAAGGATACACGGCTCACTCACCCTGACCCCTCTCCACATCAGTGCTACACACAAACACCTGGACTGCTTCCACCTGCTGCTCCAGGCTGCTGGCGTTCTGACCCGTGACGTGGCTTCTCACCTGCTGGAGTGGGTGCTGCGTAACAGGTGCAACACGGCCTTCGTCCAGCTGCTGCTGGACCACGGCGCTGACCCGGCCCTGGTGACCGCAAAGCAGGCACACCTGGAGAAATGGGCTGATCCTGAGGCTCTCAGGGTCTTTCTGGAGGCCAAGAGATGTCCTCGCAGTCTGGCCCACTTGTGTCGGATCCGGATCCGCCAAGCACTGGGGACACATCGCCTGAACCAAGTCCACTCCCTACCACTACCACAAGTGATGAAGGACTTTGTGCTCCACCAAAACTGACTTGAAGGACTGTCAGTTTATTTATTTTCATTTATAGATTTAGTTCTTCAGTGACTGTGTTTCAAACAACTCCAGGAGCAGATATTATAAGTGCATTCCTTTATCGCAAAAGAACTGGGATGTGGAGGCTAAATTACGTCACATCCGTTTTGTTAGCATTCCATTTGCAGAAAAGTTGAGCTGGGAAGTTCACTGTTTGTTCACTGGTCAGATCCACTCGCTAGCCACGCTAGCCATTGTTAGCAATAACAGATAACAAGGCATTTCGTGGCATTTCGCGCTTTTGCATTTTGCACACACAGATAGAAGTAGGCCGTGCTGTGTGTACAGCTGATTTAATGAGACACAAACAAGACAGAAGTGCTAAATAGCATTTATACGATTATAACTACTGTTGTTGCGTGGATCAGCCATCTTGGATTTTTTACGTCAGGGCTGCTGAGGCTCCTACCAGTTTGGAATGGGAAATACCAGCTCTAGTGACGTCACGTACCAGCTCATCAACTTTGAACCGGTAAGATTACCAGTTCCGTTATAAAGGAATGCACGATATATACCAGCTATACCTAATGATGTGATGTCACTTGAGCAATGACAACATCAGTGATGTCATCAGTGATGTCATCAATGATGTCATCAGTGATTATGTCATCAATAATGTCATCCTTCCTGGCTGAGCAGACTGGGTGGGTGATGTCATAGTTGTTGCTGTCATGTCATCGGTAATGTCATACATGCCAAAGTATAAATAAACAATTTTTCAGTCTATCTCTGTCTGCCTCCACTGTCCCTACTCTCTCCGCTTCTATGTTCAACTGCCATGTACTTAACCTGCTGCCTTCTGCCCCAGCCCTGTCATGAACGGCAGTGTTCTAATCTAAGCAGACTGGATTGCATGCAGCAGATGACAGAAAGCTCATCCATAAGAGACTTGAGACTTGACTTGGACTTGTGACTAAAGACTTGAGACGCGACTTGGACTATAGCTAAAAGACTTGAGACTTGCCCGGCCACGACCCATTGCTGCGCAGCAGCTATAATTTATGTATTGTTTTGTTATGTTACAGTATGTTTGGTAGGGCTTTTCCCTAGCCCTGCCCCTTTCCTGACCACACCCCCTCCCACCTGCAACGGACCCTTTTCCCTAGCCCCGCCCCCTCCATTGAGCCGACCCGGATCAGATCCGCCCCAAAATGTAATAGGTTCTTCCTTGGCCCATGCTACACCCTTCCACCAAGTCTCATGAAAACCGGCCCAGTAGTTTTGCCGTAATCCCCCTGCTAACAGACAAACGGTCAGACAAACGGCACCGAAAACATCACCTCCTTTGTGGAGACAATGCCAATTTTGACAATGTTCCACTACTGGGATTTTCTGGGATTTTCAGTATGTTAAATTGGAAGCTTTCAAGAGCTGAATGCAACACAAATCATTTCTGTTGCAATTAGTTTAAGGTTGGGTCATTTTTTCTCACAGATTCCCTAGACTATGGTGCCCAACCAGTCGATCGCGGTCTACTGGTCGACCGCGGACTGACCCCAGGTCGATCGCGTCAAAAATCGATAAAAAAGAAAGAAAGAAAAAAAAGATTATAATCAAATAAAATATAATGGAAGTACATGCAGTTGTTTATTTTAATTATGGATCATAATACAATGCAATTCCAAATGCACTTTTATTTTAAAAGTAGCCACACAGTGAGAAAAAAGAAAGTGAGAAAAAATAAATCATGTATTGGGGGAAAAAAGTGATGCATCGATTTAAGATGCATCGAGATGCATCGATAATCGTAATCGAATCGAATCATAGCCCTCTGAATCGTAATCGAATCGAATCGTGAGGCCAGTGAAGATTCACAGCCCTAATGTCAAGTGGTTGTGGGACAACGAGAAAGTGTTGTGAGGTTAGTTACTGCAGGCTGGAAACGATGTGTGTGCGTTTGCGATGTTGAAACTGGACTGGTAGATCTCGGGAGGCTGGCTACTTGAAAAGTAGATCTTCGGTCCAAAAAGGTTGGGCACCCCTGCTGTATAGCATGTTTAAAAGTAGAGGGTAGGCTAATTTAAAGCACCAAACTGAACCACATTTCTGGTCTTTTTTTAATCCTTATCTTGGCAATTATATGGCCCTCAAAATGGTATTTGGCTGGGAAGGGAATAGACAGGAGACATCTTTGGCTAGCTGTGTGAACATGTGTGAACATCCAACAAGTATCAAGATCACTTCTCACAGACCTGAAGGACCAGAGAATCAGCTGGCAGCTAAATGTATTTGCAGACCCTTGCCATTTCCACATCTCAATAATTTAGGAAAAAGAAAAAAACATCTGCAAGATAGTCAGTGTCGCTATATATATATATATATATATATATATATATATATATATATATATATGAGAATGCAGCACCCTTACTCTGTATGTTCCAGCCACATAAAAGCACCTCATTGAACCAAGGACCACGGGTAACACGTGTCACAGATACAAAGTAGCCTCAACAGTAAGTTTGTCTGCCGTATTGGAGAGGAGGCGAGTTGTCTGTAGACCAGGGGTCACCAACCTTTTTGAGGTCGAGGGCTACCTGAAGGGTAGAGTCATGTGGGGGGCTACCTGTTGAAATTTGCTCGATTTACCTTTAAATAATGAGTATTATGCATTTAATCGAGACATACACTCTTTTCTTTCACTGTTGTGAAGAAGAACTCTTCCTCCCACTCCTCTTGAAATTGGTAATGTTTCGTCTTTCGCTTTTCTGCCATTGTTCTTGCTTTCCATCATTTAGCTTAGCCAACTGATATAATCATTGGCAGCTGGCAGTCGCACTGTCGCAGAGTGAATGACGTAGTGACGTAACGTAAAACTAAACTTTGACCCCAGCCCAGGCGGATCAATAGTTAATCAATAATAAATTATACAGATAATAAACGTTTTTAAAACGTATGCTTTGTTAAACCAATTATTTTCTACATTTGTGTGTTATTGTGGGAAGGGAGGAGAAAAACAAATAAAAAATAATTTTTTCTGATTATATTTTTTTGTTTTGTTTTTCCTTTCTTTCCCCTGTGTCTGAGCCTGTTTGTCTGTTTTGTCTTGTTTGTGTTCTATAAAAATTAAAAATATGAAAAAAAAATCTGAAAGTGGCCTGCGGGCGCCACCCTGCAGGTGACCAGGTGCCCGCGGGTACGGTGTTGGCTACCACTGCTGTAGACAGTTTGATGCTTCCTAACAACCACTAGGGGTCAGATAGGCCAATATACTACTTACCTAGTCTTCTATAAAACACAAAACATCCAGTGTTACAAAAGCAATCACATTTATTTTCGATCCATCATAAATCATCACCATATATTAATAAGTGGAATCACTTCTTTTTTGATTTGAAGAAAGATCTCATGCATCCCCTGATGCTCGCTCTTTGTCTTCTATCACTCTACAGCCTCTGGGTATATTATATATATATATATATATATATATATATATATATATATATATATATATATATATATATATATATATATATATTATATATATATTATATATAACCCTGATGCTCACTCTTTTCTCTTCTATCACTCTACAGCCTCTGGGTATATTATATATATATATATATATATATATATATATATATATATATATATAATATATATATTATATATAACCCTGATGCTCACTCTTTTCTCTTCTATCACTCTACAGCCTCTGGGTATATTATATATATATATATATATAATATATATATATATATATATAATATATATATTATATATAACCCTGATGCTCACTCTTTTCTCTTCTATCACTCTACAGCCTCTGGGTTTATCCAACACAGCATCAAGGAACTAGACACTGGTGCTACAGTATGTAGGCATGGCTTGGGCCAGTCCTGGCTCCTTTTGTAGTTGTCTTTCTCTCTGTGTCCCAGAAATCACAGTTGCTGGGGAGTCTCTGAATCCGGTTTCTAAAAAAGGCAGTCCAGGTCCCTGCGTGTCTCTGTGTCCCGGGTCCAAGCAGAGGCGGCCTGCGATCTGGCTTCGGGGGTGTGGCCCACCACGGGCCCTCTAACCGATGGTGACGCTGAAGCCACACTGGAACTTGTTCTTGCGGTGGTTGAGGAAGGCCCCCAGTGCCAGGGTGAGGGGCAGGGGCACGAGTTTCTTCTCCAGCGTCGCCCCGACCACCCAGTTACTGTCGACTGTACCTGCCAACAGCGAGATACAGAGGGAGAGCAGTGGAGAGGGAGGATTAGATTTGACAACTAAACTCTCACTACACCGTTACGCCGTGTCTGTGTGTTCATTCATATCATTTCATCGTTTACCTTTAAAGAGCAAGTTAGCTTTTGGCACGTCCAGCTGGTAACCAAAAGATGTTGTGGTGTCTTGCGTCCTCGTGTTAGCCTCATATTCAACTCCTATCTGCAACTGGGACAATCAAATCAAAGACAGGATTTAATATGAGAACCCCTCGTCAGATACTGCAGTTCAACTGTTAAACTCGAGCTGAACCCGAAAATGACTTTTCTTTTCTTTTAGTTCAAATACCTGGGTATGCAGTGCACCTATTTAATAATGTATGCCAAAAGAAATCACAAAAATCTAATTTCTATAGTTTTTCACACTTTTTCACATCAAAAGTTCATTTTTCAAGATTTCATTGATAACAGTAATTTACAGTTTGCTGACGTCACCCAGTACTATCAAATTTCTACCCCATTTCAACCAATCATATCACGACATGCAGCTGTCAAGTGCCTAGTGCCTGTCATCTGGCAGAGTTTCTAGCCCATAAACTAACTACTAACTTGAGCAATTATGCAAACTAAATCAAACGGTAATGTCTAAGAATGCAAAGAAATGTAACTGGCTCGTTAAAACACGCATTCCAGGAATATTATTTACATTTATAACGATAATGGCGCGCGCCTCCGAGCCTGACAGCCTCCCTGGCTGTCAGGGGTCGTCTCTCGGAGATTCCAGGCGGGCGGGCAGCACCCATGCATCGGATTGTCCGCTCGCTCCGCACGAAGCCGGTGGCTGCCTGGTGCTCCGCAGATCCCACTCGCGTAGCACGACAACACGCTGAATCCCACCCGATTTGGGGGTGGAACACGACAGGATTGGCCGATGCCAAAGCCAGTCGACAGAATTGTCAAATCAAATCATCGACACCGTATATGGTCCGCCTCTCAATTTGTTTTCAGTCTGAAACGGACTCGGATGCACGTGACGAACGGGTTCACCTCGACTTTAAGGGAGACCAACAGACAACAGAAACGCACACACCAACTTGACCAACAGACACTTCAGCCATATCACACCTTGCTGTCAAAAGAGGAGTAGTCCTTTACACTTGAGTGAGAATGAAGCTGACAGACTGAATGTGTGTAATGGCCCATTTCCACCACTGGTATCAACGTGGCCCCGCCCAGCTCGTCTCGCTTTTTTTGTCTCATTCCACCGATCAAAAACGTGGACAGCCCGGGTTGAGTCGGGGTTGAGTCGTGCTAGTTTTGGTCCCTGCTTTGTTGAGGTTCCAGCGCTGTGAACCCGGGTTCATACGGTGACGTGAAAACACTGCAGACGACCGATTGGTCAGGCAGAATCGTGTTTAATCTACTGACTGAAGCTGCATACCAGTTTAGTGGGGCAGGGGGCTTACCTTCTTCTGTTATGTTATTTCCATCAGTCTTTTGTGTTGCTGCCTTCGGCTCTGGTGAAATAAAATCAATCTCCTTACTCAGCTTAACATGACGGTGGTTTTCAATTGTTTTGAGAGAGAAAAAAATCCGCTCCTCAGGAAGCCCTTTGTAGCTGTGTGCAGCGTCTGCTCCGCTAGGCCGCAGGCGGGGCTTTGGTGAAGCCGCGGTCTTGCCTGGTGAGAGGCCGCCGGGGTAGAGGCTTCACTCTGTAGCGCAACCCCCGTCCCTCGCGCAGCGCATGCATGTGAGTTTGACTAACAACAAAGTGATATCCATTCTCCTGGCCGATTGTCACATTTGCCCATGTATACTGTAGGTCATTTAGAGGCACCAGTATTTCATAAACAGTTTAAAAGTTCTGTGTATGGATTTAATTTTAACATTATACTACCACTACTTCGGTTATGGGCGGAGGGCAGATATGCGGTCGCTATGACGACCAGGTGTGGGCGGGGGCAGATGACCAGCGGTGGAAGCAAAACGTCCATCGGGTTGAAACAAGTAGAGCCGAGTGGTGACGAGCTGTGCAGGGCTGTAAAATGTGGTGGAAATGAGCCATAACAAGCTATAGGTACCTGGTCATTGGCTTTGTGATAGTATGTAGCGTGGGCTCCTGCTCCTCCCACAGTCAACGTAGCAACATAATTGTCACCTGAGTGAAAAGAGTCATTCACACATTAGATCAAAAAGAAGAAGAGAAAATACAATCGCTGCACTAGAACAAAACAGCAAGTTTCTCACTCGTTAAGAAACCATTTTCCAGGACAATAACCTAGAGCTGGTGTAACAGAACCAGGACAATAACCTAGAGCTGGTGTAACAGAACCAGGACAATGACCTAGAGCTGGTCTAACAGAACCAGGACAATAACCTAGAGCTGGTGTAACAGAACCAGGACAATAACCTAGAGCTGGTCTAACAGAACCAGGACAATGACCTAGAGCTGGTCTAACAGAACCAGGACAATAACCTAGAGCTGGTCTAACAGAACCAGGACAATAACCTAGAGCTGGTCTAACAGAACCAGGACAATAACCTAGAGCTGGTCTAACAGAACCAGGACAATGACCTAGAGCTGGTCTAACAGAACCAGGACAATGACCTAGAGCTGGTGTAACAGAACCAGGACAATGACCTAGAGCTGGTGTAACAGAACCAGAACAATAACCTAGAGCTGGTGTAACAGAACCAGGACAATGACCTAGAGCTGGTGTAACAGAACCAGGACAATGACCTAGAGCTGGTCTAACAGAACCAGGACAATGACCTAGAGCTGGTCTAACAGAACCAGGACAATGACCTAGAGCTGGTCTAACAGAACCAGGACAATGACCTAGAGCTGGTGTAACAGAACCAGGACAATAACCTAGAGCTGGTGTAACAGAACCAGGACAATGACCTAGAGCTGGTCTAACAGAACCAGAACAATAACCTAGAGCTGGTGTAACAGAACCAGGACAATGACCTAGAGCTGGTCTAAGAGAACCAGGACAATGACCTAGAGCTAGGACAATGACCTAGAGCTGGTCTAACAGAACCAGGACAATGACCTAGAGCTGGTCTAACAGAACCAGGACAATGACCTAGAGCTGGTGTAACAGAACCAGGACAATGACCTAGAGCTGGTCTAACAGAACCAGGACAATGACCTAGAGCTGGTCTAACAGAACCAACACAATGACCTAGAGCTGGTCTAACAGAACCAGGACAATAACCTAGAGCTGGTGTAACAGAACCAGGACAATAACCTAGAGCTGGTGTAACAGAACCAGAACAATAACCTAGAGCTGGTGTAACAGAACCAGGACAATAACCTAGAGCTGGTGTAACAGAACCAGGACAATGACCTAGAGCTGGTGTAACAGAACCAGAACAATAACCTAGAGCTGGTGTAACAGAACCAGGACAATAACCTAGAGCTGGTGTAACAGAACCAGAACAATAACCTAGAGCTGGTGTAACAGAACCAGGACAATAACCTAGAGCTGGTGTAACAGAACCAGAACAATAACCTAGAGCTGGTGTAACAGAACCAGGACAATAACCTAGAGCTGGTGTAACAGAACCAGAACAATAACCTAGAGCTGGTGTAACAGAACCAGGACAATAACCTAGAGCTGGTGTAACAGAACCAGGACAATAACCTAGAGCTGGTGTAACAGAACCAGGACAATGACCTAGAGCTGGTGTAACAGAACCAGGACAATAACCTAGAGCTGGTGTAACAGAACCAGGACAATAACCTAGAGCTGGTGTAACAGAACCAGGACAATGACCTAGAGCTGGTGTAACAGAACCAGGACAATGACCTAGAGCTGGTGTAACAGAACCAGGACAATAACCTAGAGCTGGTGTAACAGAACCAGGACAATAACCTAGAGCTGGTGTAACAGAACCAGGACAATGACCTAGAGCTGGTGTAACAGAACCAGGACAATAACCTAGAGCTGGTGTAACAGAACCAGGACAATAACCTAGAGCTGGTGTAACAGAACCAGGACAATGACCTAGAGCTGGTGTAACAGAACCAGGACAATAACCTAGAGCTGGTGTAACAGAACCAGGACAATGACCTAGAGCTGGTGTAACAGAACCAGGACAATGACCTAGAGCTGGTGTAACAGCCACTGCCGGTATGTTCTTCTGCTTCCTGAACATTCCTTGAGTGGCACTTACATCCTGTGAGGTACAGAGCTCAACGGCCATGTGACATTGTAACGTCACCTTGGGTTCTGGTAAAGCATTTCCCCATCCATTTTTCTCAATCATGTTTTGAAAAATCTTTATCTAAAAAGGGTTTTAAGCCTGGAACTAGAGCCCGACCGATACTGGATTTTTGAGGCCGATGCCGATACCGATATTGGGGAGTAAAAAAATTCCGATATCGATATATCGGCCGATATTCTTTTATTAAATATACACATTATATTACACCATGTTTTTGCAATGATCCTTCAAATATCAAACACTTGACAAAGATATGACTTGACATGACTTGAGATATGTAATGTAGGCAGGATATTTTACAGCTTATCAATAAACTTGTCCAAAATGACATCAATGCAATGAAACAGTAAACTTAACTGGGGATTTAATAATTATAAATAACTAGAAATACAAAAACACAAATAGAACAAATATAAAATATAACTTGAATTAAGAAAAAAGATCAAATATACAGGTTGTCTATGACTTAACACGTTCACTGCCATTGGCGAGTCAACTCGTCAAGCAGAAACCAACGGTTGACTGCCAATGACGACTCAACTCGTCAAAAAAAAAAAAAAAAAAAAAATTTGACGGTGGGACGTTGATCTAACCCTTTTACATCTCCTATATAAATATGGGAGCCACCGAACGTGTACAACCCATTCCACCGACCCACTAAGTGGCGACAGTGCTCTCCAGACTAGAAAAAGCCGAGCCAAAACTGCAGGGGAACGCGCGAGGAAACCATTCTCATACTGTAAAATGGATTGGCGAAAACGCTTTCGCTTTCGCGCATTATCGCGCTGGGAGCTGGCGGTGGGGGATTGCAAATTTGCATAATAGATTATGCATGCAACACACTTTGAAACACCGGCAGAAAGCCCACAATCGCACGCAGCTTCATTCCAGCTGAGCTCACAACCGAAACGAACGAGCCCCATGCAGACTCGCCCAAAGAGCAGCCGCCAGCAGCCAGGCAGCACAGGCAGGCAGAGCCTCGCTTGTGACAAACGCTGCAAAGCCACCAGAGACACACCCACGGAGGGAGGAGTTTGAAGGAGAGGGGGGTTTCCTGCTGCTATGGAGGAAATTACTGTTCAAAACTATTGTTTAGATGTCTGACGTCTTACGCCAAAAATAAATGGTTAAAGTGACTGTTCTATCGAATTTCACAAAAAGCTGTTTATCTCAGCTTAAATTTTCAGACGCTGAAACCATGCTGTATTCTACTGCTAATGCCTACATAACTACTAACTCTACAAACTAACTCTTTTAGACAGAGAAAGCACACATTCTATTAGTTCTTTTGAGATAATTTGTGTTCACAAAATCTTAGCAGAAAAGAATCCTCGGCTCTTGAAAGATGAGCCAGAATCCTCAAAAAAAACCTTTGGCAGAAGCTACCTACAGTATTGAAAAAACGGCTGGCAGTGAATGTGTTAAAAAATACAAAATAAAAAAATATCAGCATATCGGCCGATACCGATATATCAGTTATCGGCCGATAATATCGGTGGACCGATATATCGGTCGGGCTCTACCTGGAACCAAGCCAACCGGCCTTCCAAAGAATCGTGACCATAAACCATTGATTCAGAGTTAAAAAAAACATTGAAAAACAGAGAGAAAAAGACGATCGTTTCATCACTGAAAGACCCGTGGTAAGTCTACATTGGGTGGTTACGACATTATGGCTAATAAATAATCAAAATCTCAATGAGAATATGAATGGGGACATAGAAATACTCCTCCGGAACCATGATGTCATGGAACTGTCACGTGACTGTTGACTTGAATAGGCCTCCTCCAACAAAGTGGATAAGATGGTAAGTGAACGTCACTTCCTGCTTTTCTCCCTGTACCAGCATGTGAAAAAATATGAATGGTGGTGAACGGAGAAATAAGTTACTTTTTTGATTCCGTTTGAATTGTGCCATGGGACACATGTTAAATTTTGTCAATTTGAAAATTTGAAAGAAGACAGACATGCAATCAGTCTGATTGTCTGAATCTTATCACAAAGAAGGCTGATTACAGCAGCTGGTGTATCCGAAAACACGCACTGTTAAAGTTGTGTCGGATCACGTTCTCACCACAAACGAACCCAGACAGACAGAGAACAGCTCCGCTCTAGAAATGCCTGGGGAAATGTATTTTGTGGATGCTACGGTTTGGATCGACAGCTTCGCGACAACCCTGGACATGTGGAGCTATGCTACTGAAGAAGACGTAATTAAAACTAGTGCCCCGCTAGCTATAGCCTATCTGCCCACCGCTCCAGGCTGTCCAGTCCACTCGCTCAGACACAGGCACACTGAGGCACACACACAGGCAAGCAGCCGAGAGGTACTGAAAGAAGGCAGGGAGGATTTCATCTGAGAAGCACTCTCTGATAGGCTATTACTCAATGTGTAACCAATCAGATAGCTCAATGTGTAACCAATCAGATAGCGCTGTGGGCGGGACATTACTTCAGCAGCACAGAACTGACACAGAGGCTCCTGGAGCTGCATCAGAGCCAAAGCAGCACATTTTTTAATTAATTTATTATAACGTTAACGTTACTTTATTCTCGTCAGAAACAACTCCGACTTGCATGTTAACACATTCACTGCCAACAGTTTTTCCAATACTGTAGGTAGCTTCTGCCAAGGGTTTTTTTGAGGATTCTGGCTCATCTTTCAAGAGCCGAGGATTATTTTCTGCTAGGACTTTGTGAACACAAAATATCTCAAAATAATTAATAGAATGTGTGCTTTGTCTGTCTAAAAGAGTTAGTTTTTATCATGTTCTGTTATGTAGGCATTAGCAGTTGAATACAGCATGGTTTCAGCGTCTGAGAAGGAAAGCTGAGAAAAATGCATTTTTGTGAAATTCGATAGAACAGTCACTTTAACCATTTATTTTTGGCATCAGTGAGACATCAGACATCTAAACAATATAGTTCTAAACAGTAATTTCCTCCATAACAGCACCCCCACCCCCCTCTCCTTCAAACTCCTCCCTCCGTGGGTGTGTCTCTGGTGGCTTTGCAGCGTTTGTCACAGGCGAGTCTCTGCTGCCTGTCTGTGCTGCCTGGCTGCTGGCGGCCGCTCGTCGGGCGAGTCTGGATGGGGCTCGTTCGTTTCTGGGTTTTCGGTTGTGAGCTGGGATGAAGCTGCGTGCGATTCTGGGCTTTCTGCTGGTGTTTCAAAGTGTGTTGCACCCAGAGTCTATTTTTGGAATCCCCCACCGTTGTGCGCCAGCGCGAAAGCGTTTTCGCCAAACCATTTTCATGAGAATGGCTTCCTCACGCTTTTTTCTGCTGTTTTTGCTCGGCTTTCTCTAGTCTGGCGAGCACTGTCGCCACTTAGTGGGTCGGTAAAATAGGTTATACACATTCAATAGCTCCCATATTTTTATAGGAGATGTAAAAGGGTTTGATCCACGTCCCACCGTCAAAACATTTTTTTTTTTTTTTGACGAGTTAACTCGTCGACGGCAGTGAACGTGTTAAAACAAGTTTGCAGCCTAGGAATAACTGGAAAACATTTTATTGATCTATTAACGTCAGAGGAAGCCAGGATTAGTCAAAACGGTATCAGAAATACACAGCACGTCTGCCGTGTGACTTTTCCGGGTGTGCAGGCACGTCAGTGTTTCTGAAATGATCCTTCTCAAAGCGATTACATGGAGCGATCAGTGGGAAGCATCACCAAGAATTCCACTCTGGAAGGTGGTTTGAAAATGTGTCGTTTCCTAAGTGCGAATTCGCCGTCGCCGTCTAAAAGGGAGGCACTAATGATACAATAATTCCCCGTCACCATAGGAAACCGTCCCTTATTTAACCTTTCGACTCTTGGTAACTAAATACTTAATTGATGCAGTCTTGAGGGTTGAGGTGCAAAAGGTGCAGGGTGCATTGAGGGTCTTACCTGTGTACCTGCCTATGAGGGAGGTGACGGCACCCTCTTCCCCCGGTCTCCTGTGGTAGACCAGCTCGCCACCCAGAGCCAGCGCTGGTGTAATGGACTGGAGGTAGTGGGCCACTAAAATACCTGAAGAAAACCCACCATTAAAACTACTTCCATTATCATCTTCAGTTCATCTTAAAGAGTTACTCCACATAGGGCTGCTCGATAAATCGATTTTGAATCATAATCGAATTAATTAGTTAGGACGATGTTAAAAAAATGAAAATCGTAAAATTGATTTACACTTTAACTAAGGTAATTACGTTATGGCGGGGCGGCTCTCTCATGTACGCGTGCTGCTACTCGTCCCTTCTCCCTGCTGTAAATTCTCTCTGGAGGCTGTGACTACTGCTGACTACTAAAGACAGCAGCAATGAACTTATTTCAACACCTCCAAAAAGCACAGAGTGTGAGCACTGAGCAGCATGTTGCACTGCGGGCTGTGCAAGGTAACGATTACCACAACACACACACGCGCGCGCACACACGAACAAAGACGTTATCACCGGACGCTGAAATGTTGCCTTTATAGTTCACACAACAACACGTGAGGCCACCGAGTAACGTTACCAGGACTCACCTCCAAAAGAGCACCGAGTGCTCAATCAAATCCACCAGTGTCAAGTGACTGCAGGTTAGCAAGAAACAGCCAGGAAGTTAGGCATAGAAAGTTAGGCTAAAACAGGAAGTTGGGTTGTTCTGCCTTCAGAGTAAAAGCGAAATTTGTCACTTATGAAAAAAACAGAGAAAAAAAGAGCTCTGCAGGGCAACAAATGTTTAGAGAAGTATAATATAATATAATATAGAATATAAAGAAATCGAAATCGAAAATCGAGTTTTGAGAGAAAAAATCGTCAAATTAAATTTTTAGGCAAAATCGAACAGCCCTAACTCCACAGAGTCCACACTAAAACACTTTCTCTAAACTGCTATTTTAGTATGATTTAGTTATGAAATACAACAGCAGTCATAAAGTCAACATATGAGCAAAAAAAATTGCTGATGTCAAATTTATCTCGCTAAACTTTGATCAGTTTGCCCTTCAGTGGTTAAAATGGACAGCGGGTGCTCAGTGGGAAATGCAGCCATGTAAGATGATGCATCACTTGGTAAGAAAAATCAGCCCAGTCAACACACACATGCACATGTCCACAAACCAATTTCATCCAATTCTTCTTCTGACCAACCCGGACCAACCCCAGCCCCCCTCCTATTCCTAACTGTGAACCGTTCTTCACATGCACTTTCTTGCATTTTTCAAAATGACTCAGTAGGCAGAGAGACGCCCAAACTTGGTGCAAAATTACACTAATCCAATTGAAATCAAATGAGCGAGGGGAAAGATAAAGCGAGGGGTACGGTGGCGCAGTCGGTAGCGCTGTCGCCTCACAGTTAGAAGGTCCTGAGTTCGATTCTCGCCTGGGACACTGTGAGCGCTGTGGTTGTGTTCCCCCCCATATCTTCAGTGCCTACTGCCCAGGTGGGGTATCTCGTCGTAAGGGCCTTTCTCTCTGTGTGGAGTTTGCATGTTCTCCCCGTACCCCTCAGGGGGTTCCTCCGTATATAACCCCCACACTAAAAACATGCAGAAGATCAGATCGTCATCGTCATCGTCATCCGACCAGTGACGACAACATCCGAAGTTGGTCCCCGGGCGCTGTACGAGAAAGCGACCACTGCTCCTGGCCTGCCCCCCGGAGGAAAGGACATGCCTGGATGGGTTAAATGCAGAGGACACTTTTCACCGGCCACCGTCAGCATGAGTGTGTTGTGGCCGCATGCATGTGTTGTGGTGTTCGTGTGACAATAAAAGACGGGCTTGTCCGTTACGAGTTTTTTTTTTAAAGAGCACCAGCAACACTTACTACACAGGTTATTAAGCCTCTCCTATCTCACTTTCAAATAAACTGAGGCCACGTTTAGATGACAACGGCCTCTGCATAAAAACGACAAACTGTTGTTGCGTTCTGGCCTGTGATTCCACGTTTATACACAGCGTTTGTGATAAGGATTTGCGTGCAGACTGGAGCTGCAAATTTCATCGCCAACTCTGAACAGCATCAAGTCAGCCATAATAAAACTGCTAGAACCTTCACAATAATGGTTAAGTAATAGCCTTATTGATGCACATTGCAACATTTTTTTGTGTGTGATCTGAAATACACAGAAAACATAGAATACCTGCTGCCTTCGAAAAGTCAATTTTAACTCGTAATGTGTCAACTGTTCTGTTTAAATGAAATAATCATACCAGATCCAACTAGGATGTCTGGGTTTCCGACGGTTACAGCAGAGGTGAAGTTATCCCCACGGTACTCCATGTCGCACTGCCAGTTCACAAACTTGTGCTGTTGAGTCTGCAACACACACAGCAGCATGTCAATTCCGAGAGGAGAATGACGCTCTGTCATTGACACTGAACATACACTAAGTACATAAACACTAACATAACTAACATACACTAACACTGACAGGCAACATCTGGAAATTCGATTCCCTCTAGAAGTCGGTATACCTGGATGGCTATTTTGGAGCGCACAGCAGTCGTTAGCTGGTGGATGATCTGAGAATTCAGACTGCCAGTGTTATCCATGTCTCCCACCATGACGGGGAACGACTGAAGGGGAACAGAAAACACTTGTTAATCCATCAACTTTCATGGCATCTGAAGGTATACGCAAACCCATCTCATCGGTTTCTCAAGAGATCAAAGGGTCATACAAGTTATGGAAATGGTTGATGGCCCTTACCTCTGTGGGTCCAGTCTGTTTAGTTCCTACGTAGGTGGTACCGAATCGGTAGCCAGATTCGCCCAGGGTACTGAGGGTTACAGTATGGCTGACCTGTGAAGACACAGCACATGGTTTATGTTTAGTCACACATGTGCTGAGACCAAAACTATGTGCACCAGCAGAATCTATCTAGAACTGACCTGGAAGTGGTTACTCAGACCCTTGTTGACCAGTAACCGCACACCTTCCATCTGCATAGGGAACACCTCTGAAAGACAGAAAACGGCAAAATGAGACCTGTATAACTCAACACTAGAGCCATATGAAATACGTTAATTTCTTTTCCAAATTCCATTTGATTTTTTTCCTAAATTCAGTTTTTTCTGTTTAAATTTTTCTGAATTCTGTGTTTCGCTTTTTATGCTCATTTTACCATCATAAATAGTGTCTAATACGTAGGGATGAATACATGTCAACAATTTAATAAGATACAACAGTCAATTTACACAACAATGCACTATTTTTAACAAGTGCTTCAAGTCAGAAATACAGTAGATGACTGTACAAAACATTCTATATACATTGTTTGTTTGTTAAGTGATTTTAAGCTTCTCATTGTGTGCTTCAAGTAAAGAAAAAAACAACTGAACAAAACATTCACTTCAAACATCAGAAAATGCTTCAAATGTTATTTTATTTTGAAAGTTATAACAGGAAGTGGTGGTGTTTATATTTGCTAACTTGACATGGGTCAATGTGAGGGTGTATTCACACCTGTAGGTCGTTTGCTTTGTTCCGATTCAGGTACTTAATTGATACAATTGTTGCATTTGTGCCTTGGTTCGTTTGTGTTCACACAGCCACAAATGAAACGGTCCAAATAGTATTGTCAAACTTCCTGGATTGGCCAGCAGAGACTCTGATAGGCTAATAGCCTCTCGGGATGGACAAAATAATTCCCAGAGATTTTCCTATATGATTATAAAAATGCGTTTTGTTAGACCTACATTTTAGGCTATGTCGGGCGTCCGCCGTGCGAGGAGAGAGAGAGAGAGAAAGAAAGAAAGAAAGAAAGAGGGAGGGATCGGGAGAGAGAGAGAGGGAGAAAGTTCTTTATTTATTTATTAATGTATGCTATGTAGCCTATGTAAGCCTATGTATTTATTTAGCCTATTTAGGCTATTGGGAATTTGGAGATAGAAGATCAAAGACCCTCGCAAATTCTGCTATTAGGCTACTATCATGGAGATGAGGATTAGCCGAGACATAGGCTATATGAACACCTGTCCTGTCAGGAATAAAATATTAATAAATAATTTAATAATAACGGACATTTCGAGGAAGACATGCAATCAGTCTGATTGTCTGATTGAACCAGACAATCTTATCACAAGGCTGGCTCTGATTACCACGATTTGTTTTCATTTATTGAATGGAGACCAGAGAGAGGGAGAGAGAGGGCGGTGTGCTGCGCATGCGCAGCACACCGCACGCAAAATCCGTAGAGATTCAACACATTAACGTTGCTTCCCATGGTCCGAGGTAAGTTGATTGAGTTCAAACTGCTGATGTGATGATCCGAAAATCCCGCAAAGTTAATCGATGCAAGTCACAAGTCGCCAAAACAGGATCTGAAAGATGTTGTTTTTAAACGATAAAAATGTTCGTTCTTCAGGCCATTACGCACAGCGCAGCTGACTACGGCAGCTGGTTTATCCAAAAATGCGCACCGTTTACTGCTGTTGTGGCGGATCGAGGTCGGCTCACGTTCTCACCACAAACGAACCGCACCAGAGTTCGTTTGGAAGCGGACCGAGACCACCCTTTATTGGCGATCTCGGTCCGCTTGTTTTGTCCCGCATCCGAGTGCGATTGCTGTGTTCACACTCCCCCAAACGAACCGCACCAAGGGGGAAAATGCTCTCCGTTTCGGAACAACTGCTCCAAACGAGATAGGTGTGAATACACCCTGAGTCTACTAGAGAAAGAAGGAATTGTGTAAAAACGGCATGTGTCAACTGAATAAGAATACACAGCCACAAAGGAAACTTTCCGAGCTTCATCATGTGCAAAAGTGGATATTTTGTCTTTCATTCCCTGTTGCCATCGATTGAGAGCCAAAGTGGAACGTCACTTCCTGCTTCAGCACTGTACCAGAGATTTTCATCCGGCATTTATTTTCCCATACACATTTCGTAAAATGCGTATAAAAAGAGTTTTACTGGTTCAAACCAAACGGTACAGATATATTTAGAAACAGGAGAGATCGCATAACATTTCACTCGGGCCAAAACGTAAAAAAATGCGGGTTTGAAGAAAATATTTTTTCGATGTTTCGGTCCAAGTGAAATGTTCTATGGTATCTCCAGATTATAGCGTTAGCTGAACGTTTGGTTTGAACCGGTAAAACTATTTTTATAAGCATTTTACGAAATGTCCCTGAGAAAATAAATGGCGGATGAAAATCTCTGGTACAGTGCTGAAGCAGGAAGTAGGTGATCACTTTGCCTCTCTATGCTACGGTCAGAAGGCTTTGACTATGAATGCAAGTAACAAACAACAACACTGATAACTGCGTCTACAAAGTATTTCAACAGTCGGTCAATTGAGCTAACGTGATCAAGCAGTTAACATTTAAACAAACAACATAACAGAATTAAATAGAATAATATAAGTGAGAAGGTCTAATGAGGCAGACTCATTCACAGCTGACATCTAACGCTAATGTTATAGGCTACTTCACGCACACTTTAGACAGGGTTATTGACATGTCAATATTATTGTCTCTGCACGTTGTCACGCTAATGCTGGAATGCCTGGAATGCGCTTGTTAATGTGCTCGTTAACACATTGAGTGCCAAGGACGTCTGTGGAAGTCCTAAAAAAAAGTAACGAGAAGTGCCAGGGACGTCTGTGGATGTCCCAATATCATAATTCATATTATTCCATAATTCTGCTGTTTAAGGTCGTACCCAGCCAGTGAGCATGAATCCCTTCAAGGGATCACACGGCGCCACCTTAAAAATCTACACGGCAGCTGCGCCACCTTAAAACCTTGGCGCTCAGATCCTTTCCTTTGTGCAGGAGAAAGCCGTGATCAAAGAGAAACCGATGCATGCTGCAGCCAGAGCCATATAGATTGCTCTGTCTGCAGCTGACAGTTGGCTGCGATCCGCGCCCACAACTGAGCTCCTCTGCCTCTGTCTATCTGTCTGCATATAGTTTCTCCACACGATTACCCGCCAGAAAGGCAGCACCCGACGCCGAACGGCCAAACCTTTTCCTGCAGTCCCGTTTGGCATTTCCTTGTCGCGCTGGGATCCGCCCGGGAGCCGCCGTCAGCCGCCCGGCGCAAAAACGGAGGCTCCGAAAATAGACTGGGTGCGTGTGGGGAGGAGTTTGCAGCTCAGGGGGGGAGAGGGGGGTGGGGCACGCAGGCTGCACAGAACTACACCACGTCACTACATCAGAAGATATTAGCTAGAGTCAGTGAATGTGCTTGAAATTAGACTAGCGTTAGTGTTAGATTAGCGTTAGTGTTAGACTAAAATGTGATATTGTAAGTTCTGATATTGTAAGTCGATTTGAATAAAAGCGTCTGCCAAATGCCGTAATGTAATGTAATGTAATGTCTAATAATAAAAACAAGCAGGAGAAAAATAATAATAATAATAATCATGAGTGCAAAAAGTATTCATAAAAGTGACTTTATCTTGAAAAGTAAAAAAAGACAGCGGAAAACCCTTGAAAGTGCTCTTCTTTCAGAGGCTGTCATTTCATAATGGAACTGTCTAGAAACAAAATTTCTTCTTTGAAAGAAGCAGGAGTGTCCGTCCAATGTTTCATTAGAGTCCAGCCCTGTCCATATAGCCCTAATAGAAAAAATTCTATGGCTGTTTTCAACTGAATGGAAGTGGATCTGGCACAGGCTCCAGACAATTTTACTGAAGCGCTGTGGCACTCAATGTGTTAACTATAGTTACGTTACTGCAGATGAGTCCACTGTAAGGGCAGGCAGCTGTGTGTGTGGAAGAGAGGGAGAGAGAGTGTGTGACATCACCTTATTAACATTATATATTGAATTTCAGCCCAATTATGGCAAATTCTGCAGTATTCCACATTTTACAGTAGATTCCATTTTTATTGGTCAATTCCGTGATCGCGTCCGCGATTCTGTTAACGCGGATTTCATATGGCTCTACTCAACACTAGGGGTGTCAAAAATAATCGATTATAAGATGCATCGCGATGCGGACCTGCACGATTCTGCATCGATTCACAAATGTCAAAAATCGATTATTAAATTATTATTATTTTATTTTTTTATATAATCAAATAAAATATAATGGAAGTACATGCAGTTGTTTATTTTAATTATGGATCATAATACAATGCAATTCTAAATGCACTTTTATTTTAAAAGTAGCCACACAGTGAGAAAAAAGAAAGTGAGAAAAAAAATCATGTACCGGTATTCGGGAAAAAAAGTGATGCATCGATTTAAGATGCATCGAGATGCAAGATAATCGTTATCGAATCGAATCGTAGCCCTCTGAATCGTAATCAAATCGAATCGTGAGGCCACTGAAGATTCACAGCCCTACTCAACATCTCCAGGTACAGAGTTAAAAGTCCATGCCATTACAATGATTACTGTATAGCACATCCACATTCAATTAGAACTTACGGTACTGTGTAAATGCTCAAGAACAATCCACACAAGTCAAAATGAGATGCACAAAATGAATCAGCTCAATGTCTAACCTTTACATTTGCGGTGGCACTCCTCATATGTGCCTGGGTTTGGGAGGGAGGACTCCGAATCTGCTGCTGGCTGGCCGGACGCAGATGTTGGAGGGACGGGAGACACTGGGGGCATGGTGAAGCCGGGAGGGACAGACACCAACCCGGGGACCCCCTGGCCACCGCCGGCTGCAGCTGGCGCCGGACTGGGGGAGGCGGCAGCCAACACACTGCCCATACTATGAGAATATAACAGAGATATATATATATTATATATATATATATATATATATATATATATATATATATATATATATATATATATATATATATATATAATATAACATACTATGAGAACATAACAGAGATGATGGAGATGCTCAGGTGGATAGGGATCATTTTAACGGGAGAGTCTGTTTTGACTCAACTCAAAACGGGAAAAGCAAAGGTTACGCGTTAGAGATGCGCGGATGAGCTTTTATGCCATCCTAATCCGCGTGTATGCATGAACCGTCCGCCCGCCATAAATCTGCGCAAATTATTTCATACTATTTATAGATCCGCGCCCGCCGTGCACCCGACGCTATAAACGCTATAAAAGGAGCGAACTTACGGTTTCTGCTGCCGTTGGTGCGATCGCTGCAGTCCAAGACTCCAAATAAACTTCCATCCTGTATTATGTCCAGTCCACCACTTGCCCTCATGTAGCTTACTCGGCTAACGCTATAGCTTTAAGTTTAGTTTACTTGATTGCTTCATTGTATGGGAAAATAAGAACGCGTCTTCTCTTCAAACACGTCTTCAGCGGAGATTCCTTTTTGAGAGTGACATCATTGACCATATATGGACGAAAAGTGGAGCGTAGCGACCTAGCACATGGCTTTTTGTGTTTACGGCCGTGGGTCCTTTGGGGGATCTACAATAGGCGACTAAGAATGTGCCTGACGAAAAATGTAGCTTAAAATACGTTCATACACTAGGGAACGTAATTCATATTATTGTTCCTCATTAATGATACATCATTTCAACCACCCGCAACCCATCCGCTATTAATCAGAATGTTTATTTTTATGATCCTGCCCGCCCGCGGGGCGGGATATCCCCGGTCAGCGCGGTTATAACTGCGGCCCGCGCATCACTATTACGCGTGTATTGACACGTCTCGTACCGAAACAGAGAGCGTTTTCCCCCTTGGTGCGGTTCGTTTGGGGGAGTGTGAACACAGCAATCGCACTCGATGTGGGACAAAACATCTTTCTCCCTCTCTCTCTTTCTCACTCTTTCTCTCTCTGCTCGCGCACCCGATGTACAATGTAGGCCTACCTAGCCCCGTTTCTCCTCTTTCCGTGTAGACTATGCTACCCTAGAAAGAGTCCCGTCTCCGTAGTGTACATAGACTTGCCTGCGACTTCGGCTCCCAAGCTGTCTAAAATCAGCGATACGGACGTATTTTTTACAAGTGTCACAGAAACATATTGATATTGTTTTTTCCGGGTTAGAGCCCAGCTGTCACAGCGCCACTCTGGTCGAAATTCTAGGTAAAAAATAATATCACCAGCACAGACTTCGGATTAAAAGAGGCATTTATGAGCCGCGTCGAGTTTTCTAACCCCGACGTTGAGAAGCTATGAACCCTTCTTTCTCAAGTATGTGGCTTTGAAATGTTTCTGTGACATGTAAATACGTCTGTATCACTGATTTAGACAGCTTGGGAGCCAAAGTCGCAGGCAAGTCTATGTACGGAGACGGGACTCTTTCTAGGGTACACACGGAAAGAGGAGAAACGGGGCTAAGGCCTACCCAACACACATCTTATAAACATATAAAACAGGGATACTCAACTTGCTTTGCCCGGGGGCCACTTTCGTGAAATGATAGAAGGCCAGGGGCCAGTTAATAAACAATCAATATACATTTTTCTGTAGCAGATTGTAGGTTTTTGGGGTGTCAGCCGGAGTTTAGTCTGACAATGTTGTGCACACCGGATAGTTACTTGGGTTAAGTACATAATTACATAAGTGCCTGGGTCTTTGTCTTTATTTAAGATCCCCATTAGCAACAGCACAGCTGCAGCTATTCTTCCTGGGGTCAAACAACTTGCATAGTTTCAAGATATCACAGACAAAATTTACATTCTGTATAAAAATACATTCTGTATAAAAATACATTCTGTACAAAACGGTACAACTTCAGATATTACATACATACATACTGTACCTTTCATGATATTGTAGCGAATCAGCAGTACACATACAGGGGTGAGCATTGGTAGTGTCTCAACTACAGATAGGAACTGATGTGTGGGAGTGTTGTATTGGGGAACACTATGCTGTGGGGATACTTCCGGAGAGAACTGAGCATGCGCGTCAGTCTTCACACACTGCTAGAAGGGAAGGCTGCTAGCTATGAGCGTGACAACCGCTCAGAGTTGTAATATAACTAACTGAGAATAAAGAACCTTGTACCATCAAGAAGCCTCTGCCTCATGAGTTACCGGGAACGTTACACTGGCGTCAGAAGTTTAAACGGTGAATATTGCCTCCAGATTCGGCGAAATGGTTAACAAGTTCCTGAAGAAAGAGCGCAAACGACTCAATCGAGAGGCGGGAAAGGCAAGAGCCGGGGCAGACTACCAGCCGGCCGAGGAGGAAGATGTCTGGGTAGACGCAGCTGCTACCACAGAGAGCCAAGAGGGAAAAACAGCAGAAAGCCTGGGGTTGGTGAAAATAAAATCCGAACCAGACAGAGCTATCACCGTAGCCACGGAAGCTAGCCCGCGGCTCAAGGGAGCTAGCAGGCAAGCTAGCGAGGCGGGAGAAGGAGCGGAAGAACCGGGACCGGTGAGAGTGAAGATCGAGCGGGTTGACATTGCCGCTGTAGCCATGGAGGCTGTGCCACAGCCCAGCAGAGCTAGCCTACGGCCCGAGGACAAAGACGGGACACGGGTCGAGGCGACAAAGGATGGCGAGCGGCGAGGAAGAAAGGAAATCACCCCGCCAAAATTCAACGGTAAAGTCGAATGGGAGGCATACTGCAAGCAGTTTGCAGAGGCTGCAGATTGGAATGGCTGGACGAGAAGGGAGAGAGCCAGCTACCTCGTGATGGCCCTCGAGGGCGAGGCTACGGCGTGCGTGTCGGCAATAGCTGATACAAAGGACTTGGATGTGGTGATGGGGGTCCTGCAGAGACGTTTCGGCCGATGTGAGGAGCAGGCCATCGTAGCCGCGGAACTGTGTAACAGACGCAGACGACAGGGTGAGTCGCTACGTGCACTGGCAACGGACATTGAGACTCTCAGCCGGCGCGCATACAGCCAGCTACCGACGGAGACGCTGGATGGGCTAGCCCTAAGCTACTTTGTCCAGGCCATCGAGCCACGGAGTCTAAGCCAGAAGGTAACGCTGGGACACCCGAAAACATTGGGAGCAGCGCTGGGGTTGGCACTGGAGATAGAGACAGTAGAAGGCTGGGACAAGAGCAGCGGCATAATGGAGGCCGCCCCAGTGGTGAGAATGGCAGCGGAGAGCCAGTTACAAGAAGAACCAGCGTGGAAGACGGCCTTGGCAGAGCAAAGCAACACGGTGAAAGAGCAAGGCAACAGGGTGAAAGAACTGTCCGAGTCAGTACAACAGCTGACAGAACAACTGCTCCGCAGAGCGACCCTGCAGCCCAACCCCGCTCGACAGCCCACTCAGCGGAACAACAGCTGGGCCAGAGGGAACATGATCTGCTGGGGATGTGGACGCCCCGGGCATCGGGAAGCAGACTGCCGCTGGAGAGCGTGGAACCAGGGAAACGGCACAGGGCCCGTCCAGATGGGGCGAGACGGGTCTACGATGCCACAGTCCCCGTAGCCACGTCATCGCAGGAAGGAGCCCACCGACAGCAACGGGGAGGTGGGGCTCCGCTGGGCCCCGAAGTAGACGACATCGCCGGAGCTGTCAACATGCAGAGCGGGCCGCGCGCGATGAACGGCTGCCATGTTCCAGTCTACCTACAGGGGAGATACTGCGCCGCCCTGGTGGACACGGGGTGTACGGCAACGCTGGTGAACGTCAACATGATGCCCGAGGGGACGCGCCTGGAGCAGCCAGCAGCACAACTGCTAAGAACAGTATCCGGTGAGTTGATGCCAATGAGGGGGAGGGGACACGTAATGATAACAGTGGGGGGACAGACAGTGGACTTTCCGGTGTGGGTGGTAGAAATGACGGGACCCTGCATCCTGGGGGAAGACTACTTAACGCTAAACAAATGCACAGTAGACCTAGGAAAAAGCACATTGACATTTGCAGGGGGGCCAGTAGTCCAGATGGGCCACCCTCCCACCGTTCCAGAGGAGAGAGCTAATGTAAATAACATCACTGTATATCGCGTCACCGTAGTGCATGAGCCCCACCCAGCAGACCAAGCCCCTCCACAAAGCCCCGCCCCTAGCCCACCTCCAAACACTTGCCCTCAGCCAGCGCAACAGGCAGAGGGGGAGAGAGAGAGGTTAGAGATGCTCAGGGGATTGCACCAACGCCAGAGCGAAGGGTTAGAGACCCAGCAGAGCGATGAACTGTGGAGGGTACTAGAGGAATATAAAGACATTTTGCCATGTCAGATGATGAGCTAGGCTGTACCCACCTGGTGGAACACGAAATAGACACTGAGGGGGCGCGACCCGTCAGGTCATATCCCCGTCGGGTCCCAGCAGCGAGGAGAGAGATAGCGAACGAAGCTGTAGAGAACATGCTGCGGGCGGGGATCATTGAGCCATCAGACAGCCCGTGGGCATCAGGGGTAGTGCTGGTGAGAAAGAAAAATAGCCCCAAAATGCGATTTTGTGTAGACTATAGGGGGCTGAACAAAGTGACGAAAAAAGACGCATACCCGATGCCCATCATCGAGGAACTGTTAGACGCCGCGGGAGACTCATCCTGGTTCTCATCCCTAGACCTCCGTAGCGGGTACTGGCAGGTGCCCCTCCGCGACGATGCCAAACAAAAGACCGCCTTCCGCACAGAGAAGGGGCTGTGGCAGTTTCGAGTACTCAGTTTCGGGCTGTGCAACGCACCAGCAACGTTCGAGAGGTTAATGGAGAAGCTGCTGGGAGACATTCCCCGATCCGAATGCGTCATGTATTTAGATGACATCTTGACACACGGGGGCACGTTCCAGGCAGCAGTGGGGGCGTTACGAAAAGTCATGCAGAAGATAGCAGAGGCGGGTCTAAAGTTACACCCAGACAAGTGCCACTTCCTGAAGAGGAGGGTGGAGTTCTTAGGGCATGGCATCGGCGCGGGGGGCATTCGCACCCTGGAAGAGAAGACTCAGGCGGTCATGGAGTGGCCCACCCCCAGAAACAAAGGCGAACTCGAGAGCTTCGTAGGGCTAGCCGCATACTACAGGAAATTCGTAAACGGGTTTTCTAAAATAGCGGAACCACTGTTCAGGCTAAAAGAGAAGAACGCAGACTTCCACTGGACGACAGAATGCCACCTAGCCTTCAAAGCCCTCAAGAAAGCGCTGACCGAGTCTCCGGTGCTTAGAGCACCAGACCCCGCCCTGCCGTTCCTACTAGACACTGATGCCAGCAATGGGGGTATGGGGGCCGTGCTGTCCCAGGCGGGGCCGGACGGGGAGCGGGTGGTGGCGTACTACAGCAAGACTTTCGATAAAGCAGAACGTAACTACTGCGTCACCCGCCGGGAGCTCCTCGCCGTAGTAGAAGCACTACGACACTTTAGATATTACCTCCTGGGACAACCGCGGTTCACCATACGGACCGACCACTCGGCGCTGCAGTGGCTATGGTCCTTCCGAGAGCCGGAGGGACAAGTGTGCCGCTGGTTAGAGAAAATGGCAGACTACAACTTCACGATAGAACACAGGGCAGGGGCGCGCCACGTCAACGCAGACGCCCTGTCACGACGACCCTGTGCAGAGAGAGGGTGTACGTACTGCGAAAAGAGAGAAGGAAGAGAGAGAGAGCTCCAAGAGGAAGCTAGGATCTGTCCTAACCACACGGGGGATGGACCAGTGTGCAGGACGCTGCGGGTGGCAGAGGCAGCGGATTGGAGGGGCCACCAAGAAAACGACAGGGAGCTGTCACCAGTACTGCAATGGGTAGAAGAGGGCCAGAAGCCGCCCTGGGAAGAGGTGGCAGGGGCCACCGACACAACCAAAGGGCTGTGGGCGGGGTTCGACACCCTGAGATTGAGTAACGGAGTGCTGATGAAGTCCTGGAAGGAGCCAGCGACAGGAGAGCATAAGTGGCGGAAAGTAGTGCCGACGACGTTGAGGGAGGAGGTGTGCAGGAGCTGCCATGGAACTGTAGGGGCTGGGCACTTTGGGGTAAACAAAACCCTCCGTCGCATCAGACAAGGCTTTTATTGGGGGAGGATGGGGAGAGACGTACAGGACTTCTGTCGACGCTGCGACCTCTGCGCAGCGTACAAAGGCCCGTTAGACCAGTCTCGCGCCCCGCTCCAACAGCTAGCAGCAGGAGCCCCCATGGAGAGGGTAGCGGTAGACGTGATGGGACCTTTCCCCCGCTCAGACAGTGGAAATAAGTACGTCCTGGTCGCCATGGACTATTTCACAAAATGGCCAGAGGCGTACGCACTACCCGACCAGGAGGCGGGGACGGTGGTCGACGCACTAGTAACCGGCATGTTCAGTAGGTTCGGAGCACCAGAGACCCTACACAGTGACCAAGGGAGAAACTTTGAGTCACGAGTGTTCGCCACCATGTGCGAGAAACTGAACATTAAAAAGACACGGACCACAGCATTGCACCCCCAGAGCGATGGCCTTGTAGAAAGATTCAATCGAACGCTGAAAAAGCAGTTGGCCATCCTCACGGAGGAGCACCAGAAGGACTGGGACACGCACCTGCCTCTCATCCTCATGGCCTACAGATCTGCCACACAAGAGTCCACCTCCTGCACACCAGCTCTGCTCATGTTAGGTCGAGAACTGCGGACACCAGCAGAAATGGCGTTCGGCAAGCCACCAGATGCACTGGACGCTCCCCCAGGGCGAGAGTACGCCAGGAGGCTACAAGATCGCTTAGAGTCCGCTCACCACTTCGCTCGGGACCAGCTAGAGAAAGCAGGCATGAAACAAAAAAGAAATTATGACGTGAGGGCAAAGGGAAACCATTTCCAGGGGGGGGGAGTTGGTCTGGGTGTACACACCCCGGAGAAAAAAAGGGCGTAGCCCTAAACTGGACTGTCACTGGACAGGCCCATGCAGGGTCATGGAGAGAATGGGGGAGGTGGTTTTTCTGGAGGTTTTTTTTCTTTCCCACCACATAAAATGTGGTGGGAAAGAAAAAAAACAAAGAAGCTGTTAAAAAAAGATGTTTTGGTACAAGGGGGTGTGTGATGTGTTATCAACGTGGGCGTTGACCTTATTGTTGGGCGGGGAGTATGTAGCGAATCAGCAGTACACATACAGGGGTGAGCATTGGTAGTGTCTCAACTACAGATAGGAACTGATGTGTGGGAGTGTTGTATTGGGGAACACTATGCTGTGGGGATACTTCCGGAGAGAACTGAGCATGCGCGTCAGTCTTCACACACTGCTAGAAGGGAAGGCTGCTAGCTATGAGCGTGACAACCGCTGAGAGTTGTAATATAACTAACTGAGAATAAAGAACCTTGTACCATCAAGAAGCCTCTGCCTCATGAGTTACCGGGAACGTTACAATATTGCATAGTCAGAATTACCTACATACCATTACAGATGTGTAGAATATACATAAAACTACATCTGTAGCGAGCAGACGGCGGTGTTTGACAATTTAGCAGCTAAATCATAGATTATTGAAAGATATTCCAGACTGAAATGCTATAACAGAAGTGGAGTATTGGCCAGAATGACATGAACATGTGGACACTTATTCAGCGGGTATCTTGCATGTTGCGTTCAGGTGCACTGTAAAAAAAAAAAAAAAAAAAAAAAAAGCAATTCCGCCAGTTGAGTATCACTGATATAAAATCTCAGGGAATTATTTGTTTTCCATCCCAGGAGGCTATTCGCCTAACGGAGTCTCCTGGTCAATCCAGGAAGTTTGGCAATACATTATTTGGACCGTTTGATTTGTGTGACTGTGTGAACACAAACGTACCAAGGCAACAATTAAGCCCCTGAATCTGTACAAAGCAAACTAGCTACAGGTGTGAATACACCCAACACACATGGACTGGTAAAAAGAGTGGCGATGTCATTAACTAACTACATCCACATATTGGTGCTCAGTGCGTTCGCGTTAGCCAATACACCCATTCTTCAAGATGCAGGAGTGACTGCACATGGCAGTTGTTACCAAGAAGACGCTTTTCGCCAACTTGAATCTCTTCGGCTACCATAGCTAACGTAAAGTGATCTTTCCCCACTGCCCTGACAGTAACTAACGTTAGCAGCTGAGCTTAGCTGCAAGGCCCAACTTAGCCAGACCAGACTCACAACTTAGTCAACGGTTGTTTAGGCGCATGGTAATCCAAGCTGATTTGCCACCTAGTTGCATTTTGAAGTTTGCCACAAAACTCACATTTGGACATTATAACCAGCAAGCCTGTCTTGTTAGCATGCATAGCTGCGATAGCCAATACCAGCTTAGCAGGGTTAGCTAACTAGCTAGCCGGGCAAGTGGAGGTGACCATGAGTCCAGCGCGCCTCTGTGGATCACAAACTGCGTAATTACGCAAAAACACGGGGCAGCGAATTGGCGCGTCCATAGTTTCATATGACTTAATTACCCATTAAATTTAATGGCTTACTCACGTTGACGGTTGGGGGGTAATTCAACACACCGGCAAAGTTGGTTCACCACGTCCGTGACCGTAGTTGACGTTGGCCCCGCCCATGCCCGGTGTGGATGGCTACTGTACATCTGAACTCAATCACCATTGGCCAAGACAGCCGGTGGGACAGGCCGCTTCTGATCACGTGGTGCAGCACGCTTCATTCGCTCCTCACTCAAGTTTGGTTTATTCAGTCTCCTGCTGAATGACATTCCAAGGGTACACCTGTCTAGTCTTTGTGGGTTAGGAGGTTAACTACATTCCGTTTAACCTGATCTGCATGCATGTTTTCAGTTGCATTTCCTCTTCCCAGATCAGCCAAATTCAAACTTTCTGTTTCATAGTCGTTACTTGCCTAGGCTACTGGCATCAATGTTAAAATGTACAAGGTTCATACAATTTCATGAGTGTTACAAACTGGCTGCAGTACCAAGTGGTGTATAATGGATTAAAATACTCATTAGGGTTGAATGACAGTAATTCCAACAACAAAAACATTTAAGAACCCACTCTGCAAAAACATACATCATACAGACAAAGAGACAAAAATTGAGATTCAGTTGGACTTTATTTCATTCGTTTGAGGCGCTGGCACACAGAAAATAAACTTGGCATCTCTCTCCTTAACAAAACATCTGGTGTCATGATGACAAACACAATGGAGGTCACTGCTTTCTCCACATTTTCAGAGCTGGGACAATATGGTCTTGACAAGGTGGTCTGGATTTGACAAGGTTTCAAGCCCAATTACAAAACACTTAAAAAAAATGCTATGGCTATGAAATACTGTCGATGGTGGTGGTTCTCCCTTTCACATTTTAATGTCAACATAAGCATCCCCATGACTGTAATAAAAAAAGTGACATTTCTTGGGCCTAAGCGTCGCCTTCACGTATACTAGGGAGCCAAGATCCAGCATCAACGATGGTACTCCAGAGCCCGACATGAAGAAAAGACGGGGCTCTTCTTAAGAAGAGCAGAAACACTGAGCCCTTCTCTGCTGGTGCTGAGGCTGAGCCAAAGAGTCAATCATACAGCTTCAGCGAGACCACTAATTAAAAAGAAACCAAAAAGTGAATGGTTAGGGGGGCGAACAACAGCGCCCTCTCTGACGGACTGTCATTCAGTCGACTGACATGGGCATGCCATGGACATTTTGAGAAATCAAAAGATTTCTTGCCGACAGCCCGCTGACAGCCAAGAGAAAGGATTGCAAAGTCCTTGTCTGTGATGCCCAGGGTATACCTGTACACCCCTGGTCATCACAGACGAGGAGAAGGGGGCGAGAACCTGAAGCAGTCCCTGCCCCAGGTCTGGCTGTGAAGGAGCTGAAGTAGGACCTTTGGTTTGTACAGATAATTGTAATAAAATTGGAAAACAAGAGGGGCGCAGGGGGGACGAGTGATCCCTCAAATTTTAAGATATAGGTCTATTAAGTAATAATGTGCTGAGGCTTTACCATAGCTCTACCAACAACACAGCTGCAGCTGGTCAAATGTAACATGTTACAAGACAAAGGAAAAACAGTAATTCCTTTCAGAGCGCAACTACACTTCAAAAAATCTGAAAAGCAATTGCTGCAATTCCTCATAATAACCACTTATCGTTGGTAATGACCATCTTGTGAGTGCTCCTGCTTACTTCTCAAGCCCAACATTAACGGTACTTTTTTCTCTCTCAGAAGACAAGAGTTGGGATTGGGACCTGGGAATAAAATAAAATAAATCACAAGACAGCTAAGTGGATGGTTGTTGGATTAAGGCACGTTGGAGTGTAGAAGATACTGAATGATGGAACAAGTTGACTGGTTTCACTACAATGACATTTTGGGAGTCTTGGCATCAAAAAGTAGTTGCCATGTCGATTAAGGACCCTCAGCCTGTCAGGTTCACATAAAATCATTGATCATCTAAAGACCTGAGAAGATGCTGCCTGGTGCTATAGTTTTGAAGGGATCAATGAAATACAACAATTAGCTAATAAACCGACTAAGGGCCTGTGTCCACCTAGCGTCTTTTTTCAGTTGTTTCCAATGGGGGGAGAGCGTATGCGAGCGCACACGGACGTCTAGAGAAAGTGCGCTGCACCCAGCGTCTATTTTCAGAGCGCTCCGGCGTTTTTGTGCGCCGGCTCCCAGCGCTTCCAGCTGAGAATAATTTAACTTTTCAGGAAGACGCTGTGTCGGGTGCTCCTTTTCTGGCAACTAATCATATGGAGAAACTATCGCAACAGAGACAGAATGGCTCAATTGTGGGAGCAGATTGGCTAGACACTTAATATTTCTGGTGAGTGTTGTGCTTACTGCTTTTAATAGCGTAGCCTACCTGTGTTGTTAGCGTGCTAGCAGTCAGCTATCAAGCTCCTACCGCACTGAACTAACGTTGCTTCCTTGTATATTGTGCGCTGGGATCAGCGCTCCCCAGCGCACTCCCAGCGTTTAACAGTCGGAAAAAGACGCTAGGTGGACACAGGCCCTAACCCTCGTTAGGAAGTCTGTGCTTTGACAAAATGAACCACGTAGTGTCACTGACATTACACGCTCCTCTTTAGCAGATTTGTGCAGTAAACACTTGACCATTAAAAAAGCATCAAGTTCATTGTCAACATTGTTCTGTGACACTGCAGCATCATGGCAGCCTTCTTTTCTTTCAGACAGCCTTCAGAGAAAAAGTGGTCATTTTGGTTTGTGGAGCCTTCTATATTCTATCTTTAATTCTCTGGCTTATTCTTCAGCTTTGGTTTTCTCTTTAGCCATCTTGCTCAAAGGCGTGCCTGCATGAGGTGAACATGACCGGAGGAAAGAACCTCATCTGCAACAGCATGGACGTGACCTTGGGCCGAATCATTCAAATCCATCTTTTGATTTCACATTTCTCTTAGATCAAACGACAATAAAATAAAAAAAAAGTTAATGAGAATTTCCCTCCAGTGTAGTTAGAGGCTAAGGGTAAAGACAGACTTCTGCAATTGAGCCTAAGTCACAGATTACAGTGATATCACTGGCAGTGTGGCAAGAAGGCCAGACTGACTTAACAGTTGGCAGTTTGTGTGCTGTAAACTATGCAGAGATAGAACCGACCCACTGTTGTAAACTAAAACTGGAAATAAAAATGAATTTAAAAAAATGGACCATTTTGATGGCAAAGTGGAGGAGAGAAATCTTCACTTGGGAATCTTGTCTTGATGTGTAGCCCACGTGTGATGAATGCCAAGCGCCCCGTTTCTCCTGAAAAACAGAAGTGGAGTTAGGAATTCTGAAGACAACCACGTGAATGACTCATTGCTCAAGCAACCCTTCAGTCGAGACAGCTGGCTGTGTGCGCTGCACCCAAATCCATGTCGGCTGCTGTTCTACAACCTGAGGAAGACGACACTTATCCTTTCACCTAAATACAACTAAATACACTTTCTGATAATGGTTTAAATATGGATTATGACCTAAGGCTGTTTCTTTGAATAATTACTGTATTGCTGCGTAAATCGAGAGAACTAGGCCAACCTTGTTGCCTAAATATGTACCTAGTTTGGTACCATATTCAATTTTTTAACCTTTATTTACTTTAATTGTGAAATGTTTTTCCTAAACAGATTATTGGATTGTGTGTTTCTTGAAAATGGAAATCTGTACCCAATTGAATCTGTATATATGTCTTAAACCCTGTAATTGTCTCACCTGCAACTGATTTGAGAAGGTGTGCCCTATAAAAAGGGTCACACCTCCTGATGTTGTACTGCACCCTGACGGAGGCACTTTCGCCGAAACATGTTGGTGTCATTTATTAAACACAGCAGAGGAGATTTTTGAGTGTGCGACTTCCTTTCTTTATGTTACTTTGAATTTTCGTTAGTCTGCACCTTTTCAAACTTTTTGGGTGTGCGCCACTCTACATTAAGGTTATCATACCGTCAAAATCTCATCGCAGCACATGCCTAATCCTAAATATGCCCAGAAAACATTTGATCGCCCGACCGACACGCCAAACAACTGTCCCGAATCCAAATCTGTACTAGGACTTAAACAATTAAGTTAAAATTTACTCTTTTATTCTTTTATCTAATCCGCTGCCGATTTGTATTTTTATTGATTTTTATGGTTTTATTGTTTATTTTATTGTTCCCTTACTAAAGGGATTGGATGATTTAAACATACTGTGCAATAGGGCTGTGAAATCTTGTGCCTTAGCCGACACTCTTCCTGTGTTTTAGTGCAATGCTGTGACTGTGACCGTGTCTGTTCTGTGTTACACCGATGTTGGTACAAGTACTTTTGCCCAAGACAAATTTCCTCCTGGGACAATAAAGTTCATCGCTCATCTCATCTCAAAATGTAAATGTATGGTCAAAGTTAAGCTTAAGTGTTTAACACTTCTGGGTACGTCACTTCATCCTACCCCTCGTTTTGAACAATCTTAAAACAGAAACAAGACGTCGCTGTTTGTTATCCAAAACCTTATGCCAGGGATACTCAACTTGCTTTGCCCGGGGGCCACTTTCGTGAAATGATAGAAGGCCAGGGGCCAGTTAATAAACAATCAATATACATTTTTATTGTAGGTTTTTGGGGTGTCAGCCGAAGTTTAGTCAGACAATGTTGCACACCGGATAGTTAGTTAGGTTAAGTACATACATAAGTGCCTGGGTAGCGAGCAGATGGCGGTATTTGACAATTTAGCAGCTAAATCATAGATTATTGAAAGATCTTCCATATTCCAGACTGAAATGCTATAACAGAAGTGGAGTATTGGCCAGAATGACATGAACATTTGGACACTTATTCAGCGGGTATCTTACATGTTGTGTTCAGGTGCACTGTAATTTTTTTTTTTTTTTTGCAATTCCATCAGGGGCCACACAGGGGGCGCAAGTTGAGTATCACTGCCTTATGCTCTCCCACCTCATCTGTGAGAAGAGAAGAACTGACCATTGAATCAGGCTGCTCCCAGTTCCTTGTGTTTGACCCCTGCTTCGATGGCGTCGTCGTCTGGATCCACAGAGTGAAACTCGGCCACGTACAGGCTCTTGTCAATGCTGCCTGGAATGGGCTTAATGTCAGTAACCAGCTGGTCCTCGATGCCCTTCAGATTGAAGCGGTCCTCTGAAGTGATCAGGTTGATGGCCAGTCCCAGGTGACCAAAACGCCCTGAGGAGGAAACAGAAAGAAAGGCCTCGTTATAAAGTGTAGATTAAATGTGCCAGATTTTGAGTGGTAGCTGTAACACAAGCAGACTGTGTTTGCATCAGTGTTGTAGTAGTCTCTTAGAACAGACGAGTTGGCTTCCGCAATTTTCAAATGCTTCCGCCATACCGTCTGTACTTCGTGGGGGAGAATCATGCACCAACCGGAATGGGAAGCAGAGTCCAAAGTCCATTAGCCCAATCAGAATTTTTTTTCGTGGACACGCGTGTCGTGATTGGTCGGATTTTGTCGAACTTCCTTCCAGTCTGAAGGTTTTTTTCCCAACTTCCTTGTGCGTGTTCTGGGGGTGTAACGTACAGACTGTTTAGCTGCATTCGCCGGATGTAGATGATACAGTCTGTTTTAAGAGACTAGTGTTGTAGTACTTGAGTCCAGGACTCTGACTCGAGGTGGAGCACTGATGACTTGGACTCAAGCGTCCATGCATTGGGACTCGGAAGTTGCAGACAAGGACTCGAGACTTGCTAATTGATAAATACCGTTTTTTGTTTTGTTAGTTTTTGTAAGAACGTTCCTGCTTGGTTAGGCGGACCTCTCCACTGTGGTGCATGCACACACACACCCGAGCAATTAAAGTCCAGCTGAATACAAAAATGTGTTGTTTTTTTCATTTTAGTTCAAATACCTGGGTATTTCAGTGCACCTATTTATTAATGTATGCACACACAAAAAAATCACAAAAATCTAATTTCTTTAGTTTTTCACACTTTTTCACATCAAAAGTTGATTTTTCAAGATTTCACTCATAACGGCAATCTACAGTTTGCTGACGTCACATTGCACTATCAAATTTCTACCCCATTTCAACCAATCATCATATCACGACATGGCAGCTGTCAATCAATCTTTATTTCAGGAGAATTTTCTCCTCCAAATGAAGGAGAAACTGGCGCATAGTGTCTAACCTGGCAGAATTTCTAGCCCATAAACTAACTAATAACTTGGCCAATTCTATGTAACATACAAAATAAAGCAAACGGTAATGTCTAAGAATGGAAAGAAATGTTAAGTGGCTCGTTAAAATCGCATTCCAGGATAACATTAGTTAACATAGTTAAGACCGAATTCAGACCCCGGCCCCTCTGAGATTCCAGGCCAACAGGCTGCACTCTCCGCTCTGCTCCACACAAAAAGGCAGCTGGCTGCCTGCGGCTCTCTTGCGTAGCGCCACAACATGCTGCGGAATCCCACTTTGGGGGATTTGGGGGCGGAACACGCCAGGATTGGCCAAAGCCAAATCCAGTCCCTAGAATAGTCCAATCAAATCATCGACTTGCTACTATGGCCCGCCTCTCAACCTGTCATCTCAGACATGTTTTGTTTTTCAGTCTGAAACTTGACTCCGACCCACACGCCACTTGGGCTCCGTTGAGTTCATTTCATCTTTAACTCATTCATCGGCAAAGACGTCTTTAACGTGTTATCAGGAATAGCCCTCCACGCCAAAGACGTGTTTGACGTGTTTTTGTTTTTATTAGTGCAGCGCGTAGTTCAAAGACTTCCCCAGCCTGTGACATGGTATCAGGTCCCTGGCCTCAAAGACAAAGCCGACAACACCGACAACACCGACAACACGTGAACAAACACATACCGCAGCTGTTGTTTTGAAATGGAAGAGGAGGAGAAAACGGAGAAACGCTGCCTGTTGCATAGAGGAGAAACGCCATTGAAACACCCCTCGGCGCGCTGCGCTGGTCGCCTTGCTGCAGGGCGAACCTGGATTGAGTTGTTCGCGGTAGTCAAACCAACATGATCGATCCGGTTCCAGCGCCTGGTCCCAACGCCAAGCCGACCCCGTTCCTGTGTCGCAGCATTCGTCCCAGCCCGAACGAGAGGAGGAAAACGATGCAGAGGCAGAGGAGGCTAGACGCTGATCTCAGACCAGTTTGGTGTTCCCCTCCTATGCTAATTTGCGGGGCGATCAATAGTGTTCCCTGGGAAGGAGGTGCGATCCAGCAGCAGCTGTGGACAGAACTCTCTCTCTCTGTGTGTGTGTGTGTGTGTCTGTCTGTCCGTCTGTCTGTGTGTCTGTCTGCACACTCACTCACACTGAGTAAACTGTATTGTTGAATGTAAAAAAAGCACTTCATGTATATATATATATATATATATATATATATATATATATTTTGTCATTTGTGTCATAACGAATAATATTTACATGTCTGATGTCAATACAGTTCAAAATAAAAGAATTGAGAGCGAGTTCTGCCTGAGATTGTGTCCTTTACAAAAAATGGCCTTTTCTCCTGTTTCTCTTCTCAGAGAGACCTTTTTGGTGAAAACAGGGTGTATATAAATGGCTATAAGTAGAGTACAGAACATGCTAAAAGCTCACTTTTTTTCCCCTGGTGAACCCAGAGACATACATCTTCATTTTGAGGTATTGCAAATCACTTTGGTGCTAATAGATAATTTACTGTGGGTCTTGAAAGATGACCAACAATTATGAAAATCTTTGGCCTGTGCTAAATATTGGCAGTCCTAAACTGGCCATGAATGAGTTAAGCATCAGACAGGAAGTGAGCGGGCTGAGCGCTGATATTCGCAAGAAGATTCAACTGACTTTTCCTGTGACTATTTGACTGTTTGTCCTCTTCTTCCTGTGTGTGTGAAGGGGAATTCCAAGCCTGCAGACTGAACTTTGATCAGAAATCACCTCAGGTAACGGGGACTGGACCTTGAGATATAGTGACTTGACGACAACACTGGTTTGCATTAGGGGATCTTCCTCACCTGATCTGCCGATGCGGTGCAAGTAGGTCTCTGCGCTTTTGGGGAAGTCAAAGTTGATGACCACATTCACCGCCTGGATGTCAATACCCCTCGTGAATAAGTCTGAGAGAAAACAAAGCACATAAACAAGTTCACCAAATAGCCAAGCATTCATAATCACTCAAGAGTATTAATGGCCGGGGGGCAGGGGAGGGCAAAGTCAGGACACTCACTCACTCACTCACTCACTTACTCAGGGAAGCGAGGGGAACGTAGCTAGTGATAGGAAGGTGGAAGTTTGGATTTGAGGGGTGGGTAGGGGGAGTGGCTAGGGGCTGTAGCTAGGGATAGGAAGGGTGGTAGGGGCACTCCAAACAGGGCAGGCTAAAAAATATTACATTAGTTATCAAAAGGAGATCACATAGAATAACCTAAATGTGTGCGCCAGAAACAAATAAATGCCTTCAGACATACAGTACCTTTTTATGTACCCCCCCCCCCCCCCCCCCCCGCCGATTTTTTTATCCCATTTTTATCCCCCATTAGTGCTAATTTAATTTATTTATCCTGGTTGCTGCTCCACCCTCTGCCGATCTGGGGAGAGCCGAAACTGGCTCCATGCTTCCTCCGAGACATGGGCAGTTAGCCAGCCGCTTCTTTTCACCTGACAGGGGAAGCTTCACCGGTAGGACATAGCACGTGGGAGGACCACGCTATTCCAACCAGTTCCCCTCCCTCTGAACAGGCGCCCTTAACGACCAGAGGAGGAACCACATTAGCAACCAGGATATTGCATGTTTTGGTGAAGGGGTTCCTGAAGGAAACCCCCGGGAGGCACGGGGAGAACATGCAAACTCCACACAGAAAGGCCCTTTTTGACGACCCCACCCGGGCGGTGGGCACTCGAGGACATGCGGATGGGCACGCATTCCTTCAGCGCTCACAGCGTCCCAGGTGGGAATCGAACCCAGGACCTTCGAGCTGTGAGGCGACGGCGCTTACCACTGCACCACCGTACCCCCCTTTTTATGTATTCTGAAATCAAACGGCATCATCAGGCTACCTTGGCTAAATTATTGAGTGCTTATTATATCTGGGATCCAATAACAATCACAATCCCATAGGCATCTAGTAGGAATTGAGCAAAACTAGTGTCCTCTAGAGAGAGAGTGGCGTCAGCGGATGACCAAAATGCGAGACTCATTAGCCAATGAACAGCCAGGAATGGGTCTCGCGCTACTTTTGCATGCTAAAATAAAGCCGATAATGTACAATTTGATTCACTTCAAGGGATGAAAAACCCTTTCAAAGTACAACACTGTCTATTTTGCTGCAACTCGAGAGTGCTGCTTTTTTTACTCAAGAGTTCCACTTTCTACTTCCTGGAAAAAAACTGGTCCATTGGAGTGAATGGAGATGTCGGAACTCTTCTATTATACGGCTCTGAGCAAAACTAAGCAAGTAAACTTGGTGGGGAGGGGGGGGGGGGGGGGTTGTCTGAGGGCCGAGGGGAGGCCCGCAGGCTCAGACTTTGAAAACCCCTGTGGTCGAGAGTTGGGATTCGAGGGGTGGGTTAAGGGGAGTGGGTGGTGGGGGGCGTGTTGCCATAAAGCTGAATGGCCACACCACTTCCCCATGAGCTTAAAGGAACACTCTGCCCATTTTCAACCAGCTTTGTATCATTAGAACATCAGTAGTATATCAGACAACTGTAAACTGTTTTGAAGTCTGTCATTTAATGTCAGTTATTGAGTGTTAAAGTGTGGACCATACTAACTCAAATTAATAACTCATTAACTCAAATCAACTCTCAATAACTGTCAAACATTCTGTCATTCATCTAGTTTGACAGTTATTGAGAGCTGATTTGAGTTAATGAGTTATTAATTTGAGTTAGTGTGGACCAGTGATGTCACTGGTCCACACTCAATAACCGTCAAATTAAATGACGGACTTCAAAACAGTTTACAGTTTTCTGATATACTACTGATGTTCTAATGATACAAAGCTGGTTGAAAATGGGCAGAGTGTTCCTTTAAAGGTCTGCGCTTGTTAAACATCCCGATGCCCTTCACCCACCTGTGCAGACCAGGTTTCTGCACAAGCCATTCCTGAAGTCGTGGAACACGCGGTTCCTGTACTCCTGCATCATCTTTGCGTGGATGTAGAAGCACGAGTAGCCCAGCTGGGTGATCTTCTTCGCCAGGAGCTCAACCCTCTGAGTGGAATTACAGAAGATGATCGACTGGTTGATCTGAAGCTGTAAGAAGAGAAATAAGACATGCCATCAGGCAGGTCATTGAAGCATACAAAGAATATCACGTGCCCTAGAGTAGGGCTGCACGATATGAGGAAAAGCTGCGATGTGCGATAACACCGTTCAATATTGCGATGACGATATGACCTGCGATAAATACAAAAAATGCTATAAACAAAAATATTAATGGGTAGGGGTGCTCCGATCCGGCTAAGCCACGATCCGATCCGATTCCTGGGGTCACGATCCGATTCCAGAAGCGATTCTCGATTCCAGAATCTAGAATCGATTCTCAATTATGTAGTTTTATATTGCAATAACACACAAAGGTAAATCTAAGACAAAAAATGACAAATGTATTAATGCTGAACTTCAAATTCAACTTCTGAAGTATTACAGTGAGGGCCTAAATTCATTTTGCAATATGAGTGTGTTAATTTAAGCTATGTATCAGTAAGTGGCACGGGATTCTCAAAGCCTGTCATACGAACAAAAATGCACTCTTGAAGCTAAAAAAAATCCAAAACCAACAAGTTAATTATTTACATTTTTACTTCAATGTAGAACAGTCATTTCCTAGACATGAGATTACTTTTAGCCTTTTAGTCATAACGATTATTGAAAGATATTCCATATTCCAGACTGAAATGTTATAACAGAAGTGGAGTATTGGCCAGAATGACATGAACATTTGGACACTTATTCAGCGGGTATCTTGCATGTTGCGTTCAGGTGCACTGTAAAAAATAAAAAAATAAAAAAAATTGCGATAACACGTGACTTTTGCGATGTGTTCATCGCGCATTTTCATATCGCGATGACGATGAAAATACGATTAATCGTGCAGCCCTACCCTAGAGTAGACCCTCTGTGTCTCCAACATCCCATGTGGGTCAACACAAGCTGCATCTGTACAGCTGCTGCACTCACCCTGGAGAAGAGAGTGTTGAGGCAGTGGACCTTCTGTCTCTCAGTCACGTATGCATAGTACTGAGTGATGCCCTTCAGGGTCAGCTCCTCCATCAAGTTGATCTCATACGGTTTCTGCAGGTGCTTTGACTGGACAGACACATACAATGCTTTCATAAGAGTGCTCTAATGAGGAACACTGACAAATTTAATCTGTTCAGAAAATCATTCAAGACATTTCATTTAGGGGATATTTTTCCCCTTAAAAAAACATTTGCAACATCTCAGATAAAACTGACAAGATCAAAATGCACATCTTCCAGAGTATCAACATTGTTGTGTGTTCTCACCATGAATTTTTGCACGCTGATTGGGAAGGTGGCAGAGTAAAGCAGGATCTGACGGCCTTTGGGCAAGAAACTGATAATATCTTCAATCAGGACTACAAAGTCCTGGGACAGCAGTTTGTCTGCCTGAATATAAGGATAAGATGACGAGATACAGGGTGTCAAAAGTGGCAGGCTGTTGAGTAACCTTAAAGTCGAGCTGAACCCAAGAATGACTTTTCTTTTCTTTTAGTTCAAATACCTGGGTATGCAGTGCACCTATTTAATAATGTATGCAAAACAAATCACAACAATCTAATTTCTTTAGTTTTTCGCATCAAAAGTTCGTTTTTCAAGATTTCATTGATAACAGTAATTTACAGTTTGCTGACGTCACCCAGTACTATCAAATTTCTGCCCCATTTCAACCAATCATATCACGACATGCAGCTGTCAATCAAATCTTAATTTCTGGATAATTTTCTCTTCCAAATGAAGTAGAAAATTGAGCCTAGTGCCTGTCATCTGGCAGAGTTTCTATCCCATAAACTAACTACTAACTTGGCCAATTGTTAGAAACATGAACAAAAAACAAAAACTATAATCTCTAAGAATGCAAAGAAATGTAACTGGCTCGTTAAAACGCGCATTCCAGGGATATCGTCTCGTTACAGCAGAGATAATGGCACGCGCATCCGAGAGCTTGGTTGTCAGGGGTTGCACTTCGGAGATTCCAGGCCGACGTGCTGCACTCTCCGCTCGGCAACACGAAGGCAGCTGGCTGCCTGCGGCTCGCTGAGCTCCACTCAGCCACTACCCTCCCGTCAAAAGGCTCTTCCCGAGGGGAGCGCCACAACACACTGAATCCCACTCGATTTGGAGGCGGAACACGCCAGGATTGTCAAATAAAATCATCGACATGATACTATGACCCGCCTCTCAACCTGTCATCTTAGACAAACTATGTTTTCAGTCTGAAAGGGACTCATTATGCACGTGACGAACAGGTTCAGCTTGACTTTAATGTTTAAATGAAGTAGTTACTGAGAAGAAGTGATTTGTCAGGCCACGCTCACCTCGTCCATCACCATCATTTGGGTTCTATCCACCTTGGCCACACCCTTCTTGATCAGGTCAAGGATCCTGCCTGGTGTGGCTATCACCACATGCACTGAGAGAAGGACACATTAGATCAACTTGCATAGAGGAGACTTGTGCAATATTCTTCCACAACATGTTTAGAAGACACCTCCTGGACATAGTTCAAACTGAGGTCAACAGAATTGCATGTCATTCAGCCAGAGTAGTGCGGTCATATCAAAAATTTAACTTGAGTATAAATACCAGAAAAAAGTGCACAATGAGCAATAGAATTGCGTCATAAACAACATATTTCTAAAATTCATTCAAATATAACAATCATAATTTGTATAATCTGAAGACTGGTTCTGCTGCTACTCCAGAACCACCAAGTACAGTATTAGCAAATACTAAGTATGTTTGCAAATACTGAGCTGCATATAAATGGTCCTTCCTTCCCATCTCATTCCATATTTAGTGGCATAAAGAAAATAACTACCTATCTCATCCAGGCGCATGATGTCGTCCCTCAGGTTGGTTCCTCCGGTGGTGGCCATGACCTTCACCCCTCCCAGGTGCTTGCTGACCTGGATGCTGATCTGGCTCACCTGCAGGGCCAACTCTCTCGTGGGCACCATTACTATGGCTGGTATGAGAAACAAGACATAGGAAGAATTGAGAATGCAATGGAGCTGGTGTGACAGCAAAACCGCTTACATGAAAAATAAAATGTTATATTCACAGACCAAAAGACACATTCAGGTCTATCATCTGGCCCGACAATAACATTTGACTTGTGTTGTGAGGTTGTGAGCCATTAGTTCAGATGCAAACAATTCCGATAACATTCAAAATAAACTCAATGGCCTCATTCACCAGGTTATCACATTATGTACAGCCAGATCTTGGCTTTACTGGTTAAGTCAAACCAGATCAAAAGACAGATTCTGCATCGTTTATCCTCCATTCGTGGTATGGGCCTCTGCTGTACACTTAAACCTGAACTAGTTTTGCATAAGACCTGCAGCTCTCTCCTCCTTTTACCGACTTTCTCACTAATCACATGGCTGTTTACATACTTCTCTGATAGGCTACTTACTTAGCTTAGGCAGCCGTTAGCAATCATGGCTGCTCTCTCTCAGTAAGAGGTTATGTTTATGTGTTAACATTATTATGCATAATAACACTATATATTTTCAGTAGTGGGAGGAGTCTCCCGCTAGCGTTGATGTCCAGTGTGATGGCAGAGAAACATGTATTTGTTTATTTGCTGCCTTGCGTGTAACGTTAGACGAGGCACACACACACTTTTTCTAAATAATCGCACCCTTTTGTGGTTACGTAATCGCACATGCTGACATCGCGATTGTGATTCGATTGATCGTGCAGCACTGATACGGGTGAGAGGAAAAATATGTATTTTGGATTTTAGGGTGAGCTGTCCCTTTAAGCCAGTGCTGACCATTTTGGGGCCCGCGGGCCGTTTGTTTTGACCCGCCACGGATTTGGGGGATTTTTTTTTTTTTTTTTTTTTTCCAGAATGCAACTCGGGCAAGTTATCAGATATCTGCACTGATTGCAAAGGGTGGACGAGTTTTTTCATGTGGTGACTTTGTGAAACAGTGTCTGAATGTGGCTGCGGATACTGTGTTCACTCCTGAGATTGCATCCCTGCAAATTGTCATGGCAAATTGTTTACAAAAGATGGACAATAAAGCTGATTTTCAAAGTACCTTGAGGATTTTTCAAGTTGTGAATTACAGTAAGTCAAATTTCTCTCTTGATTACAAAGGTGGAAAATACAACTGTTTTTAACTGGGTGTTTACTGATTAAATGTTTAAGCTCCCCACAAATGCAGATGTTTTTTTTTAAATATATATAACCAATTGCAAATTATTACAATTACCAAACAGATAAAAAGTAGATTATTATATTGAAATGTTATTTTAGATTTAGAATGTTAATTTTCTATAAAACACAATACATTTTAATGTAATTCGACAACGTTTATTTTTGGCCCTCGGCCCTTCATGGGAAAGAGTTTGAGCACCCCTGAAAAGCAAAAGCAGAGGGAACTCATCTCACCCTGGATATGGTCCTTCTTCAGGTCGATCCTCTCTAGGAGAGGGATGAGGTAGGCTCCACTTTTCCCCGTGCCGTTCTTGGCCCGGGCCAAAATGTCTCTGCCCGACAAGGCAATTGGGATGCTCTCCTCCTGTTGGCACACAGACAAGCCCAATCAGTACAGTGAGCAGAGGTCACAGACAAGTTCAATCAATACAGTGAGCAGAGGTCACAGACAAGCCCAATCAGTACAGTGAGCAGAGGTCACAGACAAGCCCAATCAGTACAGTGAGCAGTAGGGGTGCAACGATCACATTTTTTGCCACCGATGGGAAATATCTGCCCAACGACCGATCACCGATTACCCATCACCGACATATAAACTCCTCAAAAGTTTGGAAACGTTATTTTAGGTCGATTATTTCTCGCCTTTAATAATACCAATTGGCATTGTATTTTATATCGTTGGAAAGCCTGATTAGTGATAGGGCTTTTATTTTTTTCATATAAAAAATATCGGCAATCAGCCGAAATATCGGCAATCAGCCGATCGCATATTTGAGGTCAAAATCGGCCGACACAGATTGCTTGCCGATCGATCTGTGCACCCCTAGCGAGTAGGGATGGGCATCGAATTTCGAATTTTCGAATAATCGTTGTTATTATCAAGGTCGACTTTTATTATTGAAATTCGAAATTCGAATTTTTTTTTTTTTTTTTGAGTGAAATGTTGCATTGTCTCCCCTGATTCTAAGTACCGGTATAGTCAAATCGCTATAAGCATTTTAAGCAAGGTTTATGGAAAAATGAATGGCGGATGAAATCCCATGAAGAGGGAGAGGGGGTGACTTTGGCACCCCTTTGGCACTCAGACCTGAGCCTACTAAATATTTAATGAAACACAACCACTCATGATTGTCAAAACTGTTTTTTATTTTCGAAAATGTCAATGTAAAAAAAATTAAAAATGTAAAAAAAAAAAATTTTTTTTTTTTTTTTTACATTTTTTTATTTATTTTCGAAATTCGAATTAAATTCGAATTTGGCCAGCGAATTTCGAATAGTGTTTTTGCTAGAAATGCCCATCCCTACTAGCGAGCAGAGGTCACTGGATTATTTGAAAACCACCCATCAACCATGAAGTGCTACACGGGAAAAAAATATATCCCTGCCTGTCCCTTTGCAATCCAGAAAGGTATTTTCTATGCTCATAGTCTGAAACAATTAAAATGAGCGAGTAGCGACCACAAAGAAACGTCCAATTCTCCAGCATCTCATTAAGGCCAGGTACATGCACCTCCCTAACAATGCTAACTGTGTGTAGGGCACCTAGGGTCACTTTGAATTTCCTCCTGCATGTAGACCAGGGTTCTTCACCCAAGCCCTACAGGGGGCCACGTGTATGCCTGTTTGTCTGTACCAGATGATGAAGGTGAAAGTGTGCCATCAGTGAAATCACATGGTGTAGCTTTATACTGTACTCCCGAGATATTCTCGTACAGTAAAGCGGCGCCACACAGCGTTAGAATCCTCAATAGGTGGACAAGGCTGTTCAAAAAGCTCTCCTACCCGCATCCGACCTCCGATTGCAGATCCGAAGATATGATCGTCCGGCTCGTGAAGTCAGTAATTTAGCCGGAACACCGGCGCTGTTAAAATGATACTGCTTGCGTGAAACAACCGTTTAGAAGCAGTCTTTGCACAGCCTGTGCCGTATTGAGGACAGGAGAAGTGCCGACAGGAACCTTGGGAGTTTGAGTATTTCATGACATGTTTTACTTCTCAGGTGCGCTGGATTTGCGTTGATCACTGACAGCCGCCGTCTCCGTGTGACTGCATGTGTTGTTTGTTCGCCGCGTGCAAGCGGTGCACCATGATAGTGAGATCAAACACACCCTGATGTAAATTCAGTGCAGGTGTTACAGGTGCCCGGGTTGGGCACCAGGGTAACAGTTAAGTTGTCTGTATTAAACAGTAGAAAGGAGGAGAGACAGGAGACGTTATGTATCGTTTCTTCAGGCAGGCTTTCCTCTGTTTTATTAAACAGCATGTTTTCATTTAACTCTGGTTTTCTCTTATTTCTTATTTTCTTCAAAAATCATCTTAAACAACCATACAATACAAAATACCATATTCTCATATTTTCATGTTCACATATTTCCATATTCTGAATTAGTAATCTCTAGTTACTATGAATCTACAATGTATCACTACTAAAAGTGCATCAGTTTCACCCAAGAGCTGGTGTAAGGTCATTGTGGTACTGTAACCCACATTTAGCAATTACCCTGTTTAGGCATAGAAGTAATCAAACATCTGATGTATAACTGAAAGCCTACTGGTACGAAACAAAACTACACAGCTAAATTAACATTATATTCACATTACATTATCACCTTTAAACCTTACATTTCCCAAATGCATGTAGAACTCAAACATAACAATTTCAGTCAAAATACAAGGTGTCAAGGAGTCTTCCATTTTAGTCTTTCCTTAAAATAAAGTGTCAGAGAGCTGTAGAGTGACAATGTAACACACTGGCGGCACGAACGCCATTTTAGCACGGCCGACCCGCACGCACGCCAAGACCAGTGCGCCCGGACATGTTGAATGAGGAAATACCCCACGTTTACTAAGTCACCAAACATGCATTTCTAACATCCAACTCAACAACAAACGTCATGCTCATGAAGTCAGACATATTATCTTTACATTCTGTGCATTGTATAGCGACAACACCACCACTAACCTGTATTAAACAGTAGAAAGGAGGAGAGACAGGAGACGTTATGTATCGTTTCTTCAGGCAGGCTTTCCTCTGAAGGACGGAAGCCGGCTTGCACTACAACTAGCGCTCCCGAAACGGAATCTCCCCCTGCTGGCGTAACTCGGAAGTATACTTGACAGGCATAGAGCACACTATGAAATTTGGTTCACCCAAACAAAATATCTATAGGTTCAAACGCAAAATGTGACCATAATACATCACTAAATCTAAACACAAATTGTGACCATACTTTGTGTGTGTCACACAGGCTGTGCAAAGACTGCTTCTAAACGGTTGTTTCACGCAAGCAGTATCATTTTAACAGCGCCGGTGTTCCGGCTAAATTACTGGCTTCACTGGGCGGACGATCATATCTTCGGATCTGCAATCGGAGGTCGGATACGGGTAGGAGAGCTTTTTGAACAGCCTTGTCCACCTATTGAGGATTCTAACGATGTGTGGCGCCGACTGCTGTACAGTAAGTACAGTAAGTGGCGTCACGTTATGGGGCTAGGTGTAGTCTTGGGTTGGAATGAAAACCTGCATTAACTTAGTCCTCCTTTGCACGTAGTATTAAACCCCCCTGCTTCTAGGTGATAAGGTTGATCTCCACCGATAGCAAAGACAACATGGAGCAGATTAGAGATACTGGCTGAGGAGGGTCGCAAACCAATTATGTTCATTTTATACAACACCTCATCTCCAAATTATAAAGATTATTGGCAAGAAATATCACAGAACATAATTCTATCCAACCGTTTTACAATTAATTATCACCAGGAGCTGAGCATATAGTATATAATTCTGGAACATTAAGAGAAAGGAGGTCTGAGCTCTATTGGCGATATTTACCTGGATAGGGGAGGGCTTCTCCCATCCCATTTCAAAGATTCCCATCAGCAGTTCCCGCTTCAGGCAGTAGTCCTCAAACTCATTCCCCTTGGTTGACGTCACATCCTGGGAGATGCAGAGCAGAAAGAAATCTCATGAGGCAGAAGTATCAAAAAGCAGTGTGACTTACGAAGAACGGATCCAAAAAAGTATCGTCCTCAATTGATCAGGCATGTGACTGGCGAGTGGCAACTGGCAAGGGACTAAAAAAAGCAGGAAAATATACAGAGCACGGCACTCAAACGAGCCTACTGACGCACAAGCGTGACTGGGGTACGTGTGGGGTTGGGCATGTTGAGCTCAAGCTGAACACAATACAAACATCCCAGTGCCTACTTTGAAAATATCTTCACACACTTCAGCCTATATAGATGTCTCCAGACAAATCCTCTCCGTTTCACTCGGGCAGCTGTCCCACACATAGCCCCCCCCACCCCCCCAACACACAGAGAAAATCACACCCTGGATTGATATTGATAATATAGTTAACTTACCGAGGTTCTCATTCTAGTGTCTCTTGGGGGCAGATGCAGGCACTTCTTCCAGTCATCACCAAATCTGGTTAGAGGAGTTTGCATTGTCAAGACTACACTTAACACCCAAACACACACCTAAGAGCAGTGTTGGGGGGTAACGCGTTACTGTAATCACATTACTTTTGTCGGTAACGAGTATAAGGCACTACTGCCCCTAAGTGCAGTAATCACATTGCAGTTACTAATCAAACACTTAACTCGTTACTTGCGTACTAGCAAGATAAGTATAGAGAGAAAAGATCTACGTTTTAATAGCAGATCCTGTGCCCCCTCAGACGGGTCACTTAATTGCACACCAGAACATTTCAACTTTGTATTAGCATGCAGAACAGCACTATTAGTCGACACATAACTTTGCAGATAACCAACATCATGCATATAGAACAAGAAATCATTTTAACCTCCAAAACACATTGACAAACAATTGAAAACATTGACAAAAAAATCTACAAACAAAACACACTACCCCAGGGCAAGCTGGGAACTCCGTTACAATTAAATCCGGCTAAAAAGTGTTAGATACAAATAATATTTATTTTAACACAACATGCAATTCTGGAATATTTGAATATTGGACAAAATAAAATGAAATGTATACCCTAAGAGAAACACACATACAGCGATGGGGTCTATAAATACCCCTCGCAAATACGTGTTCTAGTGAAGTGGGCGCAGTGGCGGAAAATGGAAGAAGCAGCAGCACCTCCACCTGCCTCACCGTCTTCTACAACAACTTTTGAGGGGTGGAGATATGCACATTACTTTGAATTTGTTGCGCAGAAGGACAAGAATGTGACACTGCAAACTTTGCCCTGGACAGAAGCAGCTAGCTACCGCTGTGAACACAACATGATCAAACCTCTCAAAGCATCTGCAGAGGCAAGATGCTAACACAAAGCTGGTTGTGAGAGACCCGCAGAGCCAAGCTGAGTCGCCTGCTTTGACCCCAAGCAAGCAGCAAAAGCTTGCTTTTCACCAGGTAACATCAAAATCAGAGATGGACAGGCTTGTTGCCTCCTCGTACATGGTAGAGGAAATGTTGCCAGTTTCAACAGTAGAATCGCCATTTTTCAGAAACATATTGAGCAAAATAACGCAAAAGTAATGTAACGAGTAGTGTAACAAATTCCTTTTCCAGGGAGTAATGAAGTAAAGTAAGGCATTACTTTTTTGAGTGTAATGTGTAATACATTACTTTTTTGAGTAACAGACCTCAACTCTGCCTAAGCCATATTATTAAAAAGGAAGAATAGTATAGGAAGAATAGTAAAATATGTCTCTCAATCAAAATGGAAATCATAATCAAAGAGTTTGAATTAGTCAGGCAGAAGTTCAGAACTGCCAGACCCAGCTTGGATGCCAATTTGACACGGCCCCTTTTCAGTACAATGCAATGTCAATGGATATTTGGATCCGAGACGAGACATGGACCTGGCATCTTGAAACCAAACGGAGCTTATTTGAGTGGAACCATCTTAAAGGGTCAACGATCCAGTGTCAACTGACACCATTGGGCCTGACAAATCCAGCTCTGGAACCAATACAAACATTACACCTAATATGATCACCATACCGTTCCCAAAGGGTAAAGTCAGACATATTTTGCTAGTGAAAATGGGCAACATTACCCTGTAAGTGAAAGGGTCAGGGGAGTCAGGGTCAAGGGTCAAGGGTCAGGGGGAATTTGTGGAAACAGTATCTTACTTGATGCCCCCACTGGTCTGGGGGATGCTGCTTCCTTTCTGGTGGGCACCGAGTTGCTGGGCAGCTGCATGGGGTCCTGATTGTAGGCCAGCTGGCTTGGGCTGTCCTCTGAGCTGCCCGTTTGCTGGCTTGTTCAATCCCATCATGGATGTTGGGTTTGCTGTTCTTGCTGTAGCCATGGCTTCAACAGCTCAACTGTTATTCACTCACAGTGGTGTAAAGATTTGTTTTGACTTTCTTCTTTTTACGTTTTGTTACTCCACTTCACTCGGCTCTTAATGCCCTCTTGTGTAAAAAATATCTCTAAAATGTGAAAAACTAAAAAACTTTGCTTTTAGTTTTCCTATTTAAAGAATGTAATGTGTATACAACCCTACGTTCAGACCTCTTGAAAAGAAGAGCCCAACGTATGAATTCTGTCTATTTACAAGACAACTCTCCAAAAAGGGAGAAATTAACATTCATATGATTAAATAGATCATATATCTGTCCAAAACAAACTTTTTTTTCTTGTAAATTGTCTCTCAAAAGTAGTCTTATCCTTGCTGTAGTATTGATCTTACTGGATTTTCTTCTTTGTATTTTCTCCAAGTATCTTGGCTTTTGAAAGTCCAAGTGCTATATATATATATTTTACATTCAAATTGACTAGTAGCAAAATATGGTCCGCTGAGCCAAGTCACATTGATTATGATTCCTATGATCTTTATCACTGTAGAGTCTCTCAACTTGTTTGCTGATGCTCAATACTGGCTCAAAGGAAAATCACTCCGAGGGTCTTTTCTGTTACATTGACAGTCTTTTTAAATCTCTTAGCTGTCTTGTTCCAGTCCCAGTGTCTTCCACGGTAACGCCAGAAGTTGAGATGGCAGTCTGCACCTGCTATGGGAATCTGTTTTTCCAACGTAAAATCCAGGTTACCTGCCAGGCAATGAACAGAAACAGGCCATTTATTTTTGAACACTTATTTACAGGTGAATAGAAAATTCAGAGAAAATAAAAAATGTGAAATGTCACAATACTTTTGAGCAAATACCTTGATATATATATATATATATATATATATATATATATATATATATTGTAGGGATGACTATTGGTGCTTTCACAAGATATTTACACAATGAGATTTTCGATAAGCATCAGTAATGTGGACATCATGACTACGTGGGTTTATTATTACCAGGCCAAAACGACTTCGTTGATTTGTTTTAGTAAGATTGTTAGCGTTAGTTTGGTGCCAGCAACCGAACTGATTTTAACCATAAATAAATTGCGCACTGGTGGGGGCGCTATCAAGAACTGTCCGTCAACAACAAACTTTGGCTGATAGTTACGCTTTGTTGTGAACCGTTTGAGGCTGTTGTTGAGCCTGTTTGGGTTGCTGCCTCGGATCGTTAGCCAAATAGCGAGCTAAAAACAAGCATCATGCTATCGCTACAACAGGCAGTGTTTGAATGTTGGATTGGCTGATCATTTGATATTAACCGCAATACTATCTTCCTAAACAGCACGGCAAGGAAAGCAGGCAATCGAATGTATGTCTTTTGTCTGTCCTTTTAGGAGCCACTTTGCTGTTGCTAGTGTTAGCTAAACTAGATTAGCTTGCGAGGCTGACAGACAGCAGCGTCCAACTTCTTGCCTGGAAACGTGGCTACTAGTTTAGCTGGCAAAGCGAACTCGTAAGCTCTTATAACGAGATCGCGCTCGGTCACCTAAACGCTCAGCCAGCTAGTCAGTTAAAACGGTTTAAACTGGTGATCGAGAAACACTGCGTAGTGCGCACAGAAGTATTTATCTTCGGATATCCACAAACATCGCACCTGTTACTTTTCTAACGAAATTCCGATCAAAAAATATTGACAAGCTAACGTTCGCTTAGCATGTACCTGCTAACATGCTAACGGCAACGTTAGCTAGCTGGTTAACTAATACACTAGAGAATTGTGACTTTATAACCAGTCGGAGGGAATACTGTTACCTTCAGTATACTTCATCCGACGTTTTCACCGCTGCGACGTTACTGATAGTTTCTCAAAGCTGTTTGAATTATGTTGTTTTAGGTAAATATACACTCGCTCTTTCTAGAAATCCGACGAGTTGCCACTCTTGTCTTTTGTCTCTTCTTTCAGAACATTGACAATTCCAACATGGCCGCGCGCACTCGTTGGTTTTTGGGCTGGCTGCTCGCGCTCCGAAGACCAATAACTGTCCAATCACAACCACGCATTCAAATTCAGAACAGTTATTATTACTACAGGCAAACTTTGACAAAGGAAAACAAAACGAACCTTGCGGCAAGATCTTTTGTATAAAAAATATTTAATAGCTGTATATTTGTCAGTCACTGACAAAACAAGAAAATAGGCAAGACCTAACTTGCACACACACACACACAACACATACTAATAATAATAACCATAATACACTGCAACATTATCTCAGGCCAATCGCCAATCCCTCCTGTTGAAATACTTTATAGGCCTAACTGACAGACAGAAAGGGTTTCATTGTGCAATAGTTTCAGGTTTCTGCAAATCAGGTTTGTCTGCTTCCATAGAGTTCATAACTAGCCTACAAGCAAACCGAATAAGGTAAAAAGACTTGACTGTGGGTTCACGTAAGTCCGAGTCCAACATCCACGGATAATGAATGGCTCCTGTCGTGATCCGCTCAGTCGGTGACTTCCTTACTTCTCTAGTCAGTTTCCAAACTGTCCATATCATTGTTCTTGGTTGTTGTTGCTGTGGCACATGTATGTATGTCGCTGCTGTGGAGAAATCCAACTGATCACTGCTGCAGCAGCTGGCAGGCCATGAGTTGCTGACAGTCATCTGCGAAGCTCTGCCCAGTACAGCAGCTGGGTGAAGGAGCAGGATGCGGGGCTAGAGCCCTGCATGGGTCTCAAATCTAGGCCCTATAACCCGGGCCTGGGTCCTACAGTTTGGGCCCAAGCCCGATGTGAGCCCTACTACAGCTTGTCAGAATTCCAGGACTGAGCCCATCCCCCCCGAACCTTATGTGTTGGATCAATTTCGAATAGCCTATAAGCGTATCAAATCAATGCTATACAAAAAAAAGTACATTCAAACACTTTTGAACACCACACTGTCAGTTAAACATAACAAGAACAAAATAAAAATAAAACAGGCAGGCTCGGCCCGGGCCCTATACGAGGGATCAGCCGAGCAGCATTTTGGTAAACAAACCGCGTCACTGGGTGGCAACGGCAATGGAACCCATATGGAGCGTGAGCTTTGGAAGGCTTGAGTGTCTGACTCTAGCCGGCTGACTCTGTTTATATTTTAAAAACTACGACAGTTCACACAACTTGAACACAACATGCATATATACATCAAACTCTTGAGCTACTTCTGCTCTCACTCAGAATGTCAAAATATAAGCGATGTGATGTATAGTTTTTGAGATATTAACGTTTGTTCGGCACAACATACGAATAACTGCCGCGGGGCTCTGCATTTCTGGGTGTCAAGTGACGTCACGCTGATTCGTCCTATAGCTAGTGATCGGGGCCCCCATTGACTGAAGCTTTCTCTCCTGGACGTCCATTCGTAAGCTGACGCTGCCAGATGGACGGTTTAGCTCCACATTACATCTCGCGAGGTTATCCATCTTGCAAGCAAGGTTAGTCCATTCGGGCCTTGAAGTCTGATTGTCTCTGCTGGGTGGATCTGAGGAGGAGGTAGTTGCAAGTTGCACTGGATCATAGTCTGAGCTAATACAATGTATATGCAAGCGTAGGTGCAGCCTGCGGAGACTGGGAGGCGAGGTGGTGAGGGTTGTGTGGTGTGGTCGAGGGTGAATATCCCAGACTGTGGTTGGGAGACGGGGTCCCTAAAGGAGAGGGAGAGAATACGGATCAGATACTGGCACTTGACCGGTGTGTGTGCAGGCCCGTAGCTACCATTGAGGACACTGAGGTCATGACCTCGGTATTTTCAACAAAACATTTTTTTTTTTAAATAGCCCCGGCCCCCAGATCTATTCATCTGTCATTGATGTTTTAATGTGACAGTTGATCAGAAATGCAACCATTTGCTTCCTCTCTGTGTGCTATAGAAGGAAGAGAGATAACTCACAACATTCAGATTTTGCATTGAGGCTAGATTGGGGCTAGACTTTGGGGACAGTTCTATTGAAGTGAATGGGTAAGTAACTCCCCTGTAAAGTGATGTTTGTGTAGATGGGCCATTGTATTTAATTGAGCAGTATTCTGCCATGTAACCTGTATGCAGAATATAAATTATATTATATGGGGAGACATTTATTTTTTGTATCAATTTAAAGCAACAGTAAATAGGATATTAATCTAACATGATGTCTGTAGTTCTTTATAGATCTAGCCTCTTCATTTTGCTCTCACAGTGCACCAGATTGAAGCATTTTACTTTAAAATGGACAACATTTTCGATCCGGGGGGCACAGACCCCCCTGGGCCCCCCACACCACGCTAAAATGACCTTGGTATTTCTCAAACGGGCCTGTGTGTGTGTGTGTGTGTGTGTGTGTGTGTGTGTGTGTGTGTGTGTGTGTGTGTGTGTGTGTGTGTGTGTGTGTGTGTGTGTGTCTGTGTGCGTGTTCGTGTTCATACTCTTACCATTTGATGTTAAATTGCTCCGCTGCGGAGACACCGACACACACTGTTGGTCTTGACCTCTGACCTGCTTGGAGCCCCTCCCTCGTAAAACATCTGTTATCTGGAAAAAATAATGACAGTGTGAATTACAAGCTCCCATTTGCAGTACCTTGAATGTCACCACTTTGTTGTGAACTACTGAATTATGCTTGGGGCTAAAACAAAAACAAAACACACACACATGCACACACACGCACACACACACACACACACACACACACACACACACACACACGTCACACACACACACGTCACTGCACACAATATCTGTGGAGAGCACACTGTACCATTCAAGTGTGGCCACTAGGTGGAAGGATACACACATTTACTTTCCTGTAATGGCATTTCAAGCTTCCGACTATCCTAATGAGAGCTGGGTCAAATAGGGTTTGCAAACAATTTTTTGCATTTGTTCTGACCTGTTGCTTGGAAGTTTAGACCGGCGGTTCTCCCTTTGACCTTTTTACAACGTATACCACCTCAGAAATGATCACCATACGAAAGTATGAGCGGGAGGAGGGAGCACCAGCACCACGTAGGCTACCAGTGGTACCCGTTTAGACAACCATAAGGTACATCATAAGGAGGTAAAAATAAATATAGTCCGCACACTGGAATATATAGGCTCCCCGTCAGTTTAATAATGTTTCAATCACAAAGATCTTCATCAGGAAGTATCTCATAATCAAGTTAGTCTTTTCTGGGATTTAGCTTCTGATTTTTCCCTGAAGCAATAAGCCACATCCATCAAGGTAGGTGGTTCAAACAAACACTATAGAGAAAGTCAGCATGTCTGGGAACGCCCATACAGGCTCTAGGAACGCCCACAATAGACGCTGGGTTAGCCTGGGGGCGGGGTCAGGGTGGGGTAAATTCCCTCGTTCTATCCATTCAGCAAAGTTAGAATTTAGCTGATAGCCCAGCCCAGGCAGACACAATCGGGGATTTAACCACCGCAGTAAACGCACATCTGAGCAGACGTCTTGTGTTCTGCTCTAGAACCCCCAAACCTGTAGTTTAGAGCCGCAGCACCGTCTTTTGGTGAGTCAGCCCATGAGATATATCGGCGGTTTTACCCCACTCGCGCGCCAGCCGTTTAACATTTTGTGGGCGTTCCCAGACATGCGCACTGTCTCTATTAGGATTTCTCCTTTCGTCCCCTTACTCTCTTGTTCTTGGCCACCATCACGGGCGTGTCGTTGTGGTAGTTCTTGAGGCTGCTGTCCGCTCCGCTCTTCAGCAGCAGTCGCACCGTGTCCACCTGTCCTCGACCGCAGGCGCTGTGCAACGCCGTGTTCCCGCTGTACGACTGGTTGTTGACGTCACAGCCATTCTGCCAAGGAACAGAGGAAGATGACACAGATGAGGAGGAGGAGGGGGGGGGGGGGGGATCCAAAATGGTGACAGATAAAAAGGGGGACAGAAAAGGGATGAGCCCATAGGTGGAGTTTGACTTTTAGCTTTGGGGAAGGGGGGGCACTTATGCAGGAGTCGTATAAAAAGAATTGGCCGTTTTACATTTGAAATTTTGCCCGTTTTTGTAGCCAGATTTAGAGGAATATCTCATTTTAAGGCTGCCATCATCATGGTCTCTTTCTAATTATTGTTTAATAAGTATACAAATGGAAATATAATAAATATTAGAATATGAGTAGAAGTACAGAACATTAATACTCATTATTGTATGTTTAGTAATGTAATGTATATTATATTCATAGTATTCCGATGATGTCACAAGCCTTTTTTCCTACCAATATGGCGCTACAATACACACAGCCCATTGGCTGTAAGTGTCACTTGATTGTAATCACCTGTTAATTGATCACAATCACCTGTTGTTTTCCTACCAAAATCGCAGTGTGGTGATGTAACAGAATACTATCAATAGTGCTTCACTGTTCACTGTTGCTTTTGACCGTGCTCAAAGACACTTTATAAATACAGGATAAAACAACTTTAATAAAGAGAGAAAATATTAAAATAGATGAGAGAGAGAGAAAAAGATTATAGATAAGATAAGATAAGATAATCCTTTATTCGTCCCACAAGGGGAAATTTCAGTGCTACAGCAGCAAGTGGACAGGGTTAAAAAAGAGACCGCCACATAATACCACATACAGTCAACAGTAAAAACAGTAGTACACAAGTAAAAATTGCATTAAAAAAAGTACAAAATTACATTAAAAGTGCTGCATAAAAGTGCTTTTAGTAGCTAATTGAGAGGAGCAATTTAAAACCAAGGTCAAAAGGTCAAAAGCAACAGTGAAAAGGTGGGTTTTGAAGGCTTTTTTTGGAAAGATGACATAATGAGTATGAAAGACAATGAGTTTTGGTCTGTCAGATGTGACTGGGGAGGGCATTCCAGAGGGAGGGGGCGGCTGCAGCAAGGCCCTGTCAGAGGCCCCCCTGTCACAGCTTTAGTGAAGAGATACCTGTGATGCTTGTCAAAGTGGATATACATTTTATAATCATATTCAGCCAGACAGTGAGATGGAGAGCCCCTGCCCCATTAACTCTGCCTATGGATGAGCCAAGGAAAGGGTGAAGCCTATAAGATAGCAGAGATCAGTGTTGTTGTCAAGTCTTGAATCCAAGTCAAGTCTCGAGTCCCCAGTGTTCGAATCCAAGTCCGAGTCACCAAAGAGGCCAAGTCGAGTCCCCATTACCTGAGTCCCAGTCCATAGTTACTCAACATAAGTTAAGTTAAGTTAAGTTATCCTTTATTTATCCCCATGGGGAAATTCATCCTCTGCATTTGACCCATCCTCTACTAGGAACCTTCCTAGAACTAGGAGCAGTGGGCAGCCACAGCGCAGCACCCGGGGACCAACTCCAGTTCTTTTGCCAGTGCCTTGGTCAGGAGCACTGACAGGATTATTAACCCTAACATACATGTCTTTGATGGTGGGAGGAAACCGGAGCACCCGGAGAAAACCCACACAGACACGGGGAGAACATGCAAACTCCACACAGAAAGGACCTGGGACGGACCGGGGTTCGAACCCGGGACCTTCTTGCTGTGAGGCAACAGCGCTAACCACTGAGCCACCGTGCCACCGTGAGCACATGAGCATGAATCCACATGTACGTGTGTAACGCACGTGACGGCCCTAAGCATGGAATGTAATAATGTCATGATAGATCTAGTACAGCAGGAAAGAGTCCGGAGCAGCTGGATGTTACGTGTCCATGGTATTGTTGTTTGGGGATTTTGGTTAACTGCTTGAAAATAAGGTCTGTGGTTGACAAGTTTATGAAACAGTGAAGTGTGTATTCAGCAAGATAGACCACTTTTATGATTTTTTCAAAGCGTACATTTTTTAACACGATTTTCAGAAAATGCTTCAAAAGTCATAAAAGTGGTCCTCATTTGTTTAGACTATCTTGCTGAACACAAACTCCGCTGCTTCATAAACCTTTGTTAACCACAGACCTAATTCCATGCATTCAACCAAAATCCCCATACAAAAATCCTATTATTGACTTTTACACGAGAGAACCAGGAAGTGCAGGGACTTAGGGGGTAAGCCATCCCTAAAACCATCCCTGTGGTACTCTATATCTTATGCCCAATTATGAAGGCCTATTACAAAAAATGACCAAAAAGAAAAATACAGACTTTAACAAGTCCAAGTCGTCTCCAACTTGCAAGTCTGAATGCACGAATGTTCGAGTCAAAGTCCGAGTCATCGGTGCTCAAGTCCAAGTCTAGTCATCATTGTCTGACTCTACTCAACACTGGGAGATAAACGATCATAAACAGTTACATCTCTATGGACATGCCTCCCAATGTCTGACAAAAACAAAAACAAAACCTATACTTAAGTCCATTCACCTGAACTAGAAAGGAAAGGGAAACTGATGATGATCTCATCATGACTGCAAAGAATTCAGCAGATGAGCTGAGAAAACAAATAGAACTGACTCAACCCCCCCCCCCACACCCACACACACACATACACACACACACACCCACGCACACACACACACACACACACACACACACACACACACACACACACACACACACACACACACACACACACACACACACACACTCTCATTACCTCAATAAGGAAGTGGACCATGTCGGCATTATTGCTCTCCACCGCATGCATGAGAGGACTCTGTCCACTTTTGATGTCCTGTTCAGGAAGAAAGCACCACGATCAGAGACTGTACATCTGACCTGTGATCCTGGCTGGGAAACCTAACCACTGCTGAGTAAGTGTGTCAGCATGAGGACTGACCATAGCATTGATGTCAGCTCCTGCGTCCAGCAGCATCTTGGCCAGGTCCATATGGCCAGCCTGCACTGCCAGATGGAGAGGGCTCAAACCTAGAGAAGGGGGGCAGAGGAGCATCTTTAGCACACGTTTTTTATAATATTCATCATCATTTTCTGTTGCTTTTTCACTTTGGTATTTGTATATTTTACTTTGTAACCTTTCCTGGCACTGTCTTTACTTTTCCTTTATTCCCGTGAAGCATCTGTTTTGATAAGTGCTATATAAACAAAGTTATTATTTTCATTATGGTAAGAAAATGTAGACATACACAGTCTCATACAAAACACACACACACACACACACACACACACACACACACACACAAACACACACACACACACACACACACACACACACACACACACACACACACACACACACCTGGCCCCTTATAACCTTGTAGGAAGCAGAGTGTGGGTGTATTTGTGGGGGCTTTCTGCTCAGCCCAGACGTGTTAACACTCACACTAACACAGGCCCACTGTGGCAGGAAATGTTCTCTCTCACTCTCTCTCTTTGTCTCTCTCCCTCTCTCCCTCTCTCGCTCACACACCCAACATCACACGCCCAAAAGTGACAAACAAGGGATATGTAGCGAATGGCAGCTAATAAGTGTGCCCTAAAGGTATTCTCTCACAAAGATAGGTAACTTAAACCTGTCAAATGTAAACTTTGTGCCCGATATCTGTCACAATTTTCAAATTTCCAGTTTGCCCACTGTGTGTTTAGGAAAACCTGAGCTGGCCCTGCAGCT
>NC_139640.1:9345061-9390061 GCF_964638095.1 Poromitra crassiceps
ATTGGTTCTCCGATGCAAAGCTTCCAACAGCACCACCTAACGTTATGAAAAGATTTAAATAGTAATATTCTCAGTCTAATGGCTCAATTCCACCACATTTTACAGCCCTGCACAGCCCGTCACCACTCGGCTCTACTTGCTTCAACCCGATGGACGTTCTGCTTCGACCGCCCTTCATCTGCCCCCGCCCACACCTGGTCGTCACAGCGACCACATATCTGCCCTCCACCCATGTTCTGAAATAGGCTATAACATAACGTTACAATTAAATCCATACACAGAACTTTTAAACTGTTTATGAAATACTGGTGCCTCTAAATTACCTACAGTGTGTGTGTGTGTGTGTGTGTGTGTGTGTGTGTGTGTGTGTGTGTGTGTGTGTGAGAGAGAGAGAGAGAGAGCAGTGCTGGCATGATCACAGTCCTTGATCCTGGCCTGAGCAGCCAGCTCATAGCATCACAGCATGTTGGGCGGGTGTTACAGTGTACATGGGCAAAAGTGACAATCGACCAGGAGAATGGATATCACTTTGTTGTTAGTCAAAACTCACAAGCGCTGCACGAGGGACGGGCGCGAGGGACGGGGGTTGCGCTAGAGTGAAGCCTCTACCCCCGCGGCCTCTCACCAGGCAAAACCGCGGCTTCACCAGGCGCCTGCGGCCTAGCGGAGCCGACGCAGCACTAACTACACAAGCGCTTCAGAGCAGCGGACTTTTGGACAATTGAAACCACCGCGCCGATTTTATTTCACCAGAGGCGAAGGCAGCAAAACAAAAGACTGATAGAAAAGCATAATAGAAGAGAAAAGAAGGTAAACTGGTATGCAGCGCTGCATTGACAGTCAGTAGGATATAGAGAGTAAACACGATTCTGCCTGACCAATCAGTCGCCTACAATGTTTTCACGTCACGGTATGGACCCGGGTTGGCAGAATAGAACCCCGACGAGGCAGGTACTAAAAGTAGCCCAGCTCAGCCCCAAATCAAACCGAGCTGGGCCGGTTTATACCGGTGGGATGAGACCAAAAGTCGAGTCGAGCGGAGCGGGACCGCGCTACTAGCTGCGGTGGGATTGGGCCATTACAGTAGTGAAACGGAGTAAGACTGAGAGCTGAGTCTATTCCCAAACCTGTCGGGTGGGGCCCACTGGTGGGCCGCGAAGGTATTGCAACTGGGCCACCAAATAATTTGCAAAACATTGCGACAAAAGATTACTTCTTCGTGAAAATTTTGTATTACTATTATTATGTATGAGAATGCATTCCTCCATTGTTGAATGATACTTTCATGATATTATATGTGTAATCAATTATTTGGTCATTAGCCTATGTAGACAGACCCTTACTTTAAGTTTCTCATTTCTCTGTGGTGGACAGCTCCCTTTATCACTAAACGAAAAAGTGCTCTGACAATGTATTATTCGGCCATTTTTGAGATCTTCAAGTGAGCCATGAGTCAGAAAAGGTTCATGCCAGTGACCAAAATATTACGTAGAACATATTACAATAATTATCATTCATGCTGTCAGGACTGTACTGTTGACCAACTTGCCCATCCAGCCACAAGGGGTCAGTTGAACTTAACACAGCAATCATATCAAAACCTATTTATACTAAGCCTGGTGGGTCTGTGTCTGTAACATGGTGTCATTCATTCACCAAATAAAATAAAATAAAATAAAACAATTACAAAAACTGTTTTACCGACTCATATATCTATTATTACACGTTTTAAATGTTGTTTATGAGGATTAATGGGCGATTTATGTTGTAAAATGTGGGCGCAAGGGATTGTGGGTAATATTTTGGTCGGGGTTAGCTTAATATTTTGGTCACTGGCACCATCTACTGGATGAAAATGGAACATGGAACTAGAATAAAATAGAAGCGAACTACGCGACGCGTTCACGTACGCGGACTGTTGTGTGCGCGATGCAGATAAACTTCCGGTGGCGTACGTATCAAAAATGCAAACGCGTGCATGTGTGAAGGCTTAACAAAATGTATCAGACTTTCTCAGACGTGCACACGCTGTAAGTAGCTACAGTAGCCTACGCATCTTGTTGTCACGCGTGATGTAGTTTGCGCACGTCATAGTGCGCGTGTGTGCGCGTGACACAATGTACTATGTTAATCACACAGGCACGCACACATTGCTGCGCGTGTGTCCTTTGATATTGACTTTGATAGGGCCCCCATACACAAGCACACGCGCACGCGCACGCGCACACACACACACACACACACACACACACACACACACACACACACACACACACACACACTTGCAAATTTCATAGTTGTCAGTCAAAGTAAAAAAGCAAACCAACAAAAGCCCCAACACATGACACTGCAGATTAACCTGTTCTGAGAGACTAACAGTCTGTGATGGCAGGAACGCGTGTTAGAAATAACTCTGTGGTTGCCTGGTTGAATACTGCTGGGGCTGAGTGAAATCCCTTGAGCAAACCAGATTGAATATTCCTCTGGGCGAGTCAGTAAATTAAATTAGTCAGTAATATTAAATTGTAAGCTATGTTAACTCTGGAACCGGGCCAGGAAACCTGTTGTTTCGATTACGCAACACAATAGTCTGGTTTGGAAAGACAGCTTAGTCATAAGAGGGAAGTCCTTCAACTTGGACAGGAAGTCATTTAACCTGGACTTTCTAGCTGTTATGATGTTACCCAATAAAGGCAGCAATCAGGAACAGATGATGTTCCAAGTTTCACTTTGACTGTTGGAGGAGCCATGCTACGGTCTGTGTGTGTGTGTGTGTGTGTGTGTGTGTGTGTGTGTGTGTGTGTGTGTGTTTGGGGGTGGGGTTCCAGTAAAGACTAGGGGGGGGGGGAGTGGAGTAACACAGGGAGAGAGACAAAGTGGAATTCCTCCAGTGTGTCAATGCCAGCGTCCCTCCCTTCCACTCCTGTTTCCCTGAATCCGGTGACTCACAAATTGACGCACAGATAAAAATGTACATAAATAAACATGCACACACACGCACGCACGCGCACATACACGCACACACACACACACACACACACACCCCCACACGCACACACACACACAGTCATACGTCCATGTACAATTCATGTACTTTGAACTTCCTATCATCAACATTCACAGTGGTATAACGTTGCGACAAGCAGTCATGCTTAGAGCCCGACCGATATATCGGTCCACCGATATTATCGGCCGATATGTTGGCCGATATGCCGATATTTTTTTATTTTGTATTTTTTAAGTCGTAGACAACATGTTGTGTATATTTGATCTTTTTTCTTAATTCAAGTTATATTTTATATTTGTTACAGTATATTTGTGTTTTTGTATTTCTAGTTATTTATAATTATTGAATCCCCAGTTAAGTTTACTGTTTCATTGCATTGATGTCATTTTGGACAAGTTTATTGATAAGCTGTAAAATATCCTGCCTACGTTACATATCTCAAGTCATGTCAAGTCATATCTTTGTCAAGTGTTTGATATTTGAAGGATCATTGCCAAAACATGGTGTAATATAATGTGTATATTTAATAAAAGAATATCGGCCGATATATCGATATCGGAATTTTTTTACTCCCCAATATCGGTATCGGCATCGGCCTCAAAAATCCAGTATCGGTCGGCCTCTAGTCATGCTACTACGTTTGAGCTCACAGGAACAATGCAGTCATTTCCAGAAATACAGTAAAATAGCTTTGCCAACTGAAGCCTTTTAAAGGAGCACTCCACCGAAAAACAATGCTGATTTATTTTGCACATGATCTCACACATATCTGAAAAGTTTTGCATACATTCATTTAATTTGACAGTTATTGATTTTATTTTATTTTATTTTATTTTATTTTATTTTATTTTATTTTATTTTATTTTATTTTATTTTATTTTATTTTATTTTATTTTATTTTATTTTATTTAAGTTTGTGGACCAGTGAGCTCCTTCATGCACAAAATGACATCACTGGTCCACAACTAATCTCAAATCAACTCTCAATAACTGTCAAACTAAATGAATGCCTGCAAAACTGTTTAGAGTTTTTCTGATATACTACCGATTTGGTAATGGTACAAAGCTGGTTGAAAATGGGCAGAGTGCTCCTTTAAAGGCCTTTTAAACACACTCCAAAGTGCAACAGGAGTTTTAGTGCTCGGCTCGCTTCCTGGAAGGCATTTCGGAGTGACTTAAAACAAGAAGCCCAGTACAGATAAGAGGAGGGGTGGGAAGGCAGGGGGGAAGGGGGGAGGGAGGGAGGGAGGGAGAGCAGGGGGAGAGTCTTTGGAGGGAGGGGTGTGGGAGGTGGAGAGGAGGAGGAAAGAGGAAGAGACGGAAGCGATGAGAGGGGAGCTGGGGAAAAGACAGGATCAGAGAGGGAAAATCCCTTCTCTCTCCCCTGCGTCTGCGTCTGTCCTCACTCTCACATTCCTGCAAAATGAGGAGCGGATCAGCGGGAGGAGGAGGAGGAGGAGGAAAACATGGCAACGTGAAGAAAAGCCCTGGGCTGTTAACTGCATGCTGGTGCCAAATGCAGATAAGGACACGAACAAGGCTGGAGGGCAAACACAAAGACACAGACTTGGCTTCAGCGGTGACTGAGCCCCATAAGGGGCAGAGCAGGTTCTGTGGGCACAAATAAACAACAGAGCGCCTACGTCAATGTTGTTTTGACGGTTATCATAACTGCTATTATCTGCCCGTTTATCACTTAGAAAGAAAATGAAATTCTCCAGAAATATTTTTCTGAGCGAGAGACAAAGAGAGAGAGAGAGGGAGAGAGAGAGAGAGAGAGAGAGAGAGAGAGAGAGAGAGAGAGAGCATAAGGGAAAGTCCCTCTGAAGCACCCTCTGAACCTAACCTCAGCACAAGGTATGTTGAAACAGCCCAGAGCAACAGGGGGGGTCATGTGATTTCTCGGAACAAGGATACTAAAGCGCACACAAAAAGAGTATCGCGCGCGCACATGCACGTGCATGGGCCGCACGCGCGCACACGTGCACACACACACACACACACACACACACGCACGCACGCACACACGCACGCACACACACACACACACACACACACACACACACACACACACACACACACACACACACACACACACACACACAGAAACAGAAACAAATCCTACAGCACAAGCATTATGCACTTGCAAAAAAAAATCAGGCTATATATAATATAGCCTATAAACACTCACCCCCCCCACCAACCCCACCCCCCGATGGCTTGGAATCACGCAAAAATAACTATATCATCAACAGCAACAACCAATTCATAAATCCAAGCAACAGCTCAGCAGCTAGGCTTTGAGTGTAAGAAAGATGAATGTGTGTGTGAGTCGTGACAGATCAGAACGTTCAGAAACGAATAGTAACACTCTTTTGTCCTGATACGGTAACAGTACTGATAGTAACACTCTTGCCGAAAAAGGTTCCATATTATGCGAAACCACAGGAACACAGGATTTTTGACAATATCTGTCATCAATATTGGGAAATGCTGTGTTTCTCTCTCTCTCTCTCTCTGTCTTTGGGAAATTTGACAAAGTCTTCACTGCTATCTGCTCAAGTTTATGCTGTGTAAAAAAGAGAAAAAGTAATAAAGTTCATATACAGTAGGCCTGATTTTGATACGGGTCTTTCTTTACAGTATGCTATCCAGTCAAACCATACAAGACAGGTAGGCAAATGACTGTGGCGGGCTATATGTTTAAAAATCTCCCCTCTTGGTTCGAACTACATATGGCATGATCGGTGTGTGTGTGTGTGTGTGTGTGTGTGTGTGTGTGTGTGTGTGTGTGTGCGTGCGTGTGTGTGTGTGTGTGTGTGTGTGTGTGTGTGTGTGTGTGTGTCTGTGCGTGCGTGCATGCGTGCGCTTGCATACAGAGGACAGACACAGGATATCACAAGACGCATGCAGTCAAGCCTCAGCGGTATCAACCGATGTTAAAGCAGCGTTATTTCTGGTAAGCACACCGGCGTTGTGAAACCTCAGCCCTGTGAACTAACACTCTGCTTTCTCCGGTAAAGGATGAAAGAGAGAGAGGCTGGCAGGATGCTGAGCGGGGGGAGACGGGGAGGGGAGGGGGGGAGACAAGAGGGACACAGAATGCGGAAGTGTTCGCTTGGGACAGTCCTGGATTGGGAAACGTGTGACCTAAGCCAGAGGTTCTCAAATGTTTTTCAGCCAAGGACCCCGTCCCCTTACAAGATAGAAAATATACCGGGGACCCCCCTCATTCTGATTTGTGATTTTGGGCTAAGCTTAATAGTTTCCACGGTAACGTGCTTGACTTTTAAATTGATAGGTTTGTTAGATTAGAATGTAATCCATGAACCATTTTAGATTTAAAGCGTAAAATATTTTCGTTGGAACTATGAAGCTTTTGCAAAAAAGAAAAAAAGTTTTTATTTTTATTTCCCTGAAAACTTTTCGCGGACCCCCTGGCAAAATGCCACGGATCCCTGGGGGTCCCCGGACCCCCATTTGAGAACCACTGACTAAGCTGTCCCTGTCTTTGTCTGTCTTGTCTTTCATACTGAGCAGCTCGTTCAGATGCAGTCCCAATGCTACTGTGCTGTTTTCATAGTGCGGTGTGCAAAACAAAAAATCTAAATGTACTCATTTACACAGTGTACATTTAAAAATACTCAAGTAGAATATCTCTTATTAAAATTACTCAAGTAGGAGTAAAAGTATAGCATTATAAAAATATTTAAAAAGTACAAATCCTCAAAAAAAGTACATCCACCTGCATTTCAGTCATTCCAGTAAAGTGCGTTGTAGCTAATCTGTTGAAAAGGTGTGTTGCGGTAACACAGTGGCTTGGTGGTGAGAGAGGCTGAAGGTGCAGGTTCAAATCTTACAACAACCATTGTGTCCATACACAGACAGCCATATAAGGCCCAAATTAATTTGGAGGTTGTGTAGTTCATAGCCAGATTACGAGACCTAAACCCATTTACTATCCAATAGCATTGTGAGACTGAACAACAGCCTATGTAAATGTAGTCTTAAAGAATACATATTATTATTATTAGAATAGCTAAAAGTGATGTCATTTTACAATCGAGGGTTCTGCAGGGCTAGACAAGAGCATCAGTTAAAAACAAAATTAAAATAATATTTAAGTAAATGAAAAGTATCTGTAACCTATATGTTGTGTCATTTTCCAACATGTCCATATGTTTTTAGGTAGGGGCCTCATCTGTTTAGAGTTCGAGGTTAGAGGTCATGAGGTCGTGTTAGAGGTCATGAGAGTGCATGTCCACTTGGCAACAATTTGCACTTTATGCTTCACTTGTATCATCTTGGTCCAGACCTGGGCATTATACGGCCCGGGGGCCAGAACCGGGCCCTCGTGATGGTTCTGCCTGGTCCGGGAGGTCTAAAGCTGCGTTCACACCGACCTATCAACGTTTTTCGCTGGCATCGAGTTTACATACAAAGTCAATGCAAACGAGCGATTGAGCGTATATTCGCCCGGGAGAAAAATCGCTGGGCGTCCGAGCGACAGAGACAGAGACAGAGCGATAGGGAGAAAATTCGCTCGTCGCCCGAGATGAAATATCCCAACTCGAGCGAAATTACGCTGGCATCAGTCGCTCGCTGTTCAATGCTGATTGCCTGCCATGTGAGAGTGAGTCAAGGATCACACTGGCTTGGAACAAACCGCTGGTTTATTGTGTGGCAACAAACCGCATTGACAGGCTGACAGCTGACATGAAGTGAAGTCTGTCCTACCGGACGGTATAGAGCTCGCGTTAGGAGCACGCTGATAGGCTTAGCTTGTAAACAACTACGGTGGCTCGTAGTGGACAAACATCATGACATTGCGTAACGTTATAGCCCCCAGATGTCCGTCAATTATTGTGCCTGTTGATGAGCGATTTAAACACAGCGACAGAGCGATTCCAAAGGGTTGAATCGAGAGACAGAGAGAAAAATAAATATCTCGGTGTGAACACGGCTTAAGACAAACCACATCATTTTACTTATGATGGTAGAAAAATCAAATGAGATGACCTAAATTGGCTGTTTGGAGTGATTTTCAATAATATTTAATCTAGTGAGGTTACGGCATGACAATATTTTTTTGGCCCCTGGCAACAATCTGGGTTTCTCATGTGGCGCCCCCCCCCCAGGAAATCTCCCACCTGGTCTCATTCCCAACGCGTCCAGATGTGACCATTTACCAGGACCCTATACCAACTAGAAAGGTACCCGTTTCTCCTCAGAAATCGACGTTGCGGGCGGGCGAGGCGAACCGCAGTTTAATAATCTCACAAGGAAACACGCAGATCCTGACGCCGAGGACGGTAAAAACACACTGCGTTGAAAAAAGCACACATTGAACTGTGGAAATGTGACATATTTCACGAGTGAAAAATGATGATTGTGAAATTGCACCACGACAAAGTCAAAGAGGATATACTAGAAAATGCAGATGGGTTCTTCGCAGCAACTTGCGGTGATTGCGTGTTTTGGCTTGTGGCAGCAGCAGGTGGACCGGCCGGGAAGGGTGAATTCCATCGTATAACCAGATGAGCCGCGCGCGGCGCGTGTCAGAGGATGAGCAAGCATATAGCAAGGCAAGGAGGAAACCAAGCCACTTCCTCTTTCATTCTTTTCCCTGTTACTGTTATCTGAAGAGCGATGCTGGGAAGTGGGGAATGTCCTTCACATAATGGCCACTGGGGAAGTCCCCCCATCGCACATCTATCCTGCATCTACTATCCTCCATCCAATGGAGTCCATCGTATTACAATGACTGATGCCGACTCCTCTTTCAGTAAAAACAGAAGCACAAAAGATCCTTTTCTGAATGGGAAAGCTGGCAGGTTTGTGTCAGAGCCGTGTAGATAGAAGAGTCGCGACATCTCCATTCACTCCAATGGACCAGTTTTTTTTACTCTCAAGAGTTCCAGGAAGTAAGGTTCTGGATTAAGCAGCACTGTCGAGTTGCAGCAAAATAGACAGTTTGTGTTGTACTCTGAAAGGGTTTTCCCCCCCTTGAATCAAATTGTACATTATCAGCTTTATTTTAGCATGCAAAAGTAGCGCGAGACCCATTCCTGGCTGTTCATTGGCTAATGAGTCTCGCATTTTGGTCCTCCGCTGACGCCACTCTCTCTCTAGAGGACACTAGCTTGTGTGCCTTCTTACATCTGAGCAGAAAACAAAGGTTCGTCCACGATGTCTACATCTGCACTAGCAATTATCTGCCGTGTGTGTGCGTGTGTGTGTGTGTGTGTGTGTGTGTGTGTGTGTGTGTGTGTGTGTGTGTGTGTGCGTGCGCGTGCGTGCGTACTTGTGTGCGCGCTCGTGCATGCATGTATGTTTTAGGGGCTGTGGCATGTGTGTATTTGCAGGAGTGCGTCTTGAGCACACCTGTATTTGTGAATGGTCTCACCTGTCGGAGGTTGTTGTAGGTGTCCAGGTCTCTGCCGGCCAGCCCCAGGAGGTAGATCAGTCTGTGGACGATAGCCTGTTCCCCCTGCACCACAGCTATGTGTAGAGCTCTGCAATGAACACACGCACACATGCACACGCACACACACACACACACACACACACACACACACACACACGCACACACACACACACACACACACACACACACACACACACACACACACACACACACACACACACACACACACACACACACACACACAGGAATGTTACACTAACACAGTTGACATTGCAGAGATGGAGATTTTAGAGAGCATTGTCAGACTTGGCCAAAGGTTTTGACTCACTGACCCACTGACACGTCCTGGAGTTAACTGCTGCTTGGTAGAAACTGATTGACTGACCTCTGTCAGCTGATAACTGATCTGACCTTCACACTTAAAAAGGCTATAGTACATTTAAGGCCTGGCTATATATTTGCAAAAAGTGATTTGGAGTACACGACGACGTGCGTCTTTTCTTCCCGTAAGGAGTGTGTGCTACAGTTACACACGATTGTTTGCTGGTTGTTGTGAGTGTGAGGATGTGCTGAAGGATTGATGGGAGCCAGAGTTTTACTGTTCAAAATGTGTGTCTGTGTCTGTGAACTGGTTCACCTGGTGCACTGCAACCCAGTCAGTAAAAAAACATCTTACAATCAAACTTGGAACATTTTCTGTCTCGTCTGGTTTGAAAATGACACATTCTCATCCTGATGAAGGAGTCGCTCGGCCTGTAGGCTGATGCTCATAACACCTGGAGGACAGTAACTGTTCTGGGATCAGCAACGGCCCAACTCTGACTTAATGATCCCACAGGCGGTTAAGCGGAGTCGCTCCAAAGACACAATGTAAGACTCACCACTCCTATCAGGCCTTTATCAAGACTAAAGAGGAAACCACTGTGTAAAGTGAAAGAACAAACACAGGCAAAACCTAGGGACAGGGAAGAGGAGAACATGCAAGGTTTGTGTTGCAGAAAACACTTTTCTTTTTTACGCTGTGAGAAGAAGCAGCTTCCAGTAAGAGCCAGGCTGCTTTTATGTCACTTCCTGTTGTCAGTAACAATGGCTGCATTCTCTCCTCCCTCCCTCCCCCCCTCCCTCCTCCTCTATCCCTCCCTCCTCCCTCCCTCCCTCCCCCCCTCCCTCCTCCTCTATCCCTCCCTCCCCCTTCCCTCTCTCTCCCCTCTCTCTCTCTCTCTTTCTGCCTCCCTCTCTCTCTCCCTCTCTCTCCCTCTCTCTCCCTCTCTCTCTCTCTCTCTCTCTCTGCATCCCTCTCTCTCTCTCCCTCTCTCTCTCTCTCTCTCTCTCTCTCTCTCCCTCCCTCTCTCTTGCATCTTACATTGCCAAAGCATACATTAGCAACACTTAGCAATTACAAAGAATCAAAAACAGACAACAAGGCATTTTGTTACCCAGTAACATAAATCACGAAATCTTAAGATTTCTTCTAAGATTTCTCTCTCTCTCTCTCCCTCCCTCCCTCTCTCTCTCTCTCGCCCTCTCTCTCTCTCTCTCTCTCCCTCCCTCCCTCTCTCTCCTTCTCTCTCTCTCCCTCTCTCTCTCTCTCTCTCTCTCTCTCTCTCTCATGGTGCTGTGAAATCCAGCCATGAAGCATACTGGTTTCTGATAGGGGCTTTCTGCAGCTTTACTGTATCAGCTTGGTCCAATGGATAAGTCATACTCGTAAAAACAGTGCGACAGGAAGCAGGGACATTTCTAGAGAATCAGTACTGTTAAAAGTACCTCGCAGAAAAATTTGAGGTCAGCAAAACAAAACACGTTGTTTCAAATTAAAAGCTCTGACGGTACTTCCTCTCAGTGATGTTGTCCCGCTGACATGGAGGGATTATTAAAGATGGCAATCTGCATGCCAGATCTGCATCTGCATGTCAGGTATGCAGGAAGCATGGTGACAAGTAAAGACAGAGCCATCTCTGAGTAAACAATAAGACCATAGCACGGTGCACAAGGCCTTCATTTTGTAAACACGCCAAAAATGTGACTGCACAATTTCCATGACAGCAGGTGTGCAGTACAGTGCAAAGTCTCTGACGCCATTTAACACCTGGCCCTAACATGCGTTTTCTGTGATCAGATTGCAATCAGATTGTGTTTTATCACTTAAAAGTGCAGGTGTAAACCACCCCCAAAACGCATTGAAGAAGGATTGCAATCTGATCGGCCAAACCACCTCCGGAGGTGGTCAGGGATGCATTGTGTACACATTGAACACAAGGGTAAATGCAATGTGTCCTCTCAATCTGGATACAGCAACTTTATGCGGATTGAGAAGACAACCATTTCTGCAATCTGATTGCAATCAGATTGCAACCAGATGTCAGAAAATGCATGTTAACGCCAGGTGTAAATGGAATCAGGCTGAAAGTGATAAAATACAATCAGATTGCAATCTGATGGCAGAAACCACATGTTAACGCCAGGTGTAAATGGCCTCTATGCCAATATACTCAGGAAGTATAGTAACAACCACTTAAAGGGGGACTGACCCCCCCCAGGTTTCTTGCAAAACGGTATTCTACTTGATTTGAAAACTCTGCAGGCAAGATGGCCGCCTATACTCCCTTCTTTAGCTGGCAGAATTCCTCCCCATAAACTAACATATCTTGGCCAATAAGTATGTAACATACAAAATAAAAAGAGGACATGTAATTGTTTAGTTAAACTTGCATTCCAGGAATATGGTATTTACTGCGCTGCTCCAAAGATAACGTAGTTGGCTCGAGACTGTTTCGTCCTGAAACCCACTCGCTTTGCGCCAGAACACAATCGATTTGGGGGTGGAACATGCCAGGATTGGCCAACGCCAACGCCAGTGCCCAGCACTGTCAAATCAAATCATCGACAGAGACGCTATGGCCCGCCTCCCAGTATTTTCAGTGTATCAGAGATAGAGAACGATAACGATAAATGATCAATATAGCCAGGTTATAAACAACAAACTAACGCTGGTGATCCGTATGGAAACTGTGTTACTCGAAATGGTTAAAAGTTATATCAATTTGGTCATTCAGTGGCGTTTTACTGCCATGTAACATAACTAACTAGCCGCTAACATTAGCCACAGTAGGCGATTACACATGATGCATTGCTCTTAAAGGGCTCGCGCCGCGTGAATAATCACATGAAAAAAAAACATTATTCACATGAGTGGGGCACGAGCAAATACCACCGTGACGTAACGATGTACCAAATATCCCATTCGTTTGAGGGCACACAAAAAACAGGTTTGGACCCATAGAGGGAACTTATGCTGCTGAAATGATTGGGGTTTGTAAAATTGTAACAGATTGGTTTCAAATTTGGAGATTATGACCAAAATCCTTCACATACCACCCCAAAAGCCATATAATATTGGTTAAAAGCTGAAAAAAAGTGTTTTGGGGGTAAGTTACACTTTAAGTTGTGAACAGTGTGAACACTACAGTCTACAGAGCAATACTGAGTGATATACAGTTCAAAGGTCAAATCAGTTACAGTGCATACTGTAACTGCCTCTAGGAGGTCAAACACCTCTTGGCGCAACATCTAAGTGAACATGTGTAAGACGTATCTATCTATAGACGTTATGTAAGACGTATCTATCTATAGACGTTATCTATCACTCTGCCATAGTGAACATGTGTAAGACGTATCTATCTATAGACGTTATCTATCACTCTGCCATAGTGAACATGTGTAAGACGTATCTATCTATAGACGTTATCTATCACTCTGCCATAGTGAACATGTGTAAGACGTATCTATCTATAGACGTTATCTATCACTCTGCCATAGTGAACATGTGTAAGACGTATCTATCTATAGACGTTATCTATCACTCTGCCATAGTGAACATGTGTAAGACGTATCTATCTATAGACGTTATCTATCACTCTGCCATAGTGAACATGTGTAAGACGTATCTATCTATAGACGTTATCTATCACTCTGCCATAGTGAACATGTGTAAGACGTATCTATCTATAGACGTTATCTATCACTCTGCCATAGTGAACATGTGTAAGACGTATCTATCTATAGACGTTATCTATCACTCTGCCATAGTGAACATGTGTAAGACGTATCTATCTATAGACATTATCTATCACTCTGCCATAGTGAACATGTGTAAGACGTATCTATCTATAGACATTATCTATCACTCTGCCATAGTGAACATGTGTAAGACGTATCTATCTATAGACATTATCTATCACTCTGCCATAGTGAACATGTGTAAGACGTATCTATCTATAGACGTTATCTATCACTCTGCCATAGTGAACATGTGTAAGACGTATCTATCTATAGACGTTATCTATCACTCTGCCATAGTGAACATGTGTAAGACGTATCTATCTATAGACGTTATCTATCACTCTGCCATAGTGAACATGTGTAAGACGTATCTATCTATAGACGTTATCTATCACTCTGCCATAGTGAACATGTGTAAGACGTATCTATCTATAGACATTATCTATCACTCTGCCATAGTGAACATGTGTAAGACGTATCTATCTATAGACATTATCTATCACTCTGCCATAGTGAACATGTGTAAGACGTATCTATCTATAGACGTTATCTATCACTCTGCCATAGTGAACATGTGTAAGACGTATCTATCTATAGACGTTATCTATCACTCTGCCATAGTGAACATGTGTAAGACGTATCTATCTATAGACGTTATCTATCACTCTGCCATAGTGAACATGTGTAAGACGTATCTATCTATAGACATTATCTATCACTCTGCCATAGTGAACATGTGTAAGACGTATCTATCTATAGATGTTATCTATCACTCTGCCATAGTGAACATGTGTAAGACGTATCTATCTATAGACGTTATCTATCACTCTGCCATAGTGAACATGTGTAAGACGTATCTATCTATAGACGTTATCTATCACTCTGCCATAGTGAACATGTGTAAGACGTATCTATCTATAGACGTTATCTATCACTCTGCCATAGTGAACATGTGTAAGACGTATCTATCTATAGACGTTATCTATCACTCTGCCATAGTGAACATGTGTAAGACGTATCTATCTATAGACGTTATCTATCACTCTGCCATAGTGAACATGTGTAAGACGTATCTATCTATAGACGTTATCTATCACTCTGCCATAGTGAACATGTGTAAGACGTATCTATCTATAGACGTTATCTATCACTCTGCCATAGTGAACATGTGTAAGACGTATCTATCTATGGACGTTATCTATCACTCTGCCATAGTGAACATGTGTAAGACGTATCTATCTATAGACGTTATCTATCACTCTGCCATAGTGAACATGTGTAAGACGTATCTATCTATAGACGTTATCTATCACTCTGCCATAGTGAACATGTGTAAGACGTATCTATCTATAGACGTTATCTATCACTCTGCCATAGTGAACATGTGTAAGACGTATCTATCTATAGACGTTATCTATCACTCTGCCATAGTGAACATGTGTAAGACGTATCTATCTATAGACGTTATCTATCACTCTGCCATAGTGAACATGTGTAAGACGTATCTATCTATAGACGTTATCTATCACTCTGCCATAGTGAACATGTGTAAAAGACGTATCTATCTATAGACGTTATCTATCACTCTGCCATCCGTTTCGCTACAAATGCCCCTTTCAGAACTCACCACTGCACTTTATATTCCTCTGTAAACTGGCCATCCCTACACACCTGTCATGAAATACACTGGTTCATGCTAATTTACAAAACTCTCCTTGGTCTGTCACCCCCCTACCTGTGTAGTTTGTTGCATACTGCACCTGCCGCGTACAACACCCGTTCTGCTAACCTCATCCTGCTGAAAATCCCCCAAAACTCATTCTGTAATCGGTCAGTCATCATTCCATTCTGCTGTGCCCACAGACTGGAATGGCTTACAAAAAACACTCAAACTGGACAATTTTATCTCCAAGTCAGCTTTCAAAGACTCTATCATGGACATATTCACTGACACCTGCAACTGCTTCCTGGACTAGCTCTTATCCCCTGCCTGTCTGCTCTGACTGTTTTTGTTTTATTTGCTCTGTCTGTCTTGCTATGTTTTTAACTGTGTTTTAACTTGTGTTTTAATTTGTTCTAAGTAACTTTGTATTTATTTTATCCCCTACCCCCCCATCCCTCAAAAGGCTGTGCCTTCTGCCAGGTCGCCATTGTAAATAAGAATTTGTTCTTAATGACTTACCTGGTTAAATAAAGGTTCAATAAAATAAAAAATAAAATAAAGCGTAAATGTGCTACATCAGAGAACCTGAGTTTTTCTACCTATCTATCTGTTCATCAGTCCATCTGTCTGTCTGTATCTCTCTATTTCTCTATCTCTGCCAATCACAGAACAATCCAACAGCTTGGCATAACCATGGTGTGCAAAGTGGAAACATTCAGATTCTTTGAGAACTTGATAAAGGCGAGTATGAACAGAATAATGCATGTGTGCGGTCTGTCAAACTGCCACTCAGAGGCGGTTAGGCACAGAGTATGTCTACACAGTATGTTAGAACACTCAGAGGCGGTTAGGCACAGAGTATGTCTACACAGTATGTTAGAACACTCAGAGGCGGTTAGGCACAGAGTATGTCTACACAGTATGGTCTGTCAAACTGCCCCTCAGAGGCGGTTAGGCACAGAGTATGTCTACACAGTATGGTCTGTCAAACTGCCCCTCAGAGGCGGTTAGGCACAGAGTATGTCTACAGTATGTTAGAACACTCAGAGGCGGTTAGGCACAGACTATGTCTACACAGTATGTTAGAACACTCAGAGGCGGTTAGGCACAGAGTATGTCTACACAGTATGTTAGAACACTCAGAGGCGGTTAGGCACAGAGTATGTCTACACAGTATGTTAGAAATGCAGCTTAAGATAAGATAAAAATGCACAATTATGGAGTCATCCAGCAAACGCTAGTGGCTAGTTCATTTGGGGGATCTCTAAAGGCATGTGTAACTTTAAAGGCATGTACTACTAAGACAAAAGATAGTCATGTCCTATAGAAAACTAGAACGGGCTAAATTTGCTGAAGCAAATTTGATTGTGCTTGCTGCGGCGTGATGCTCCGCCCCCCTTGCACCGCCCCTGCCTTAGACCCCGCCCTCCCATCCAGTATAAATACAGCCCCAATCGGCAATGTGTAGCTCAGACGTGTTTAGGCGGTTGCAAGGGTATATTATATTAACTGGTTGCTAGTGTGTTTTCGGCTGATCGGTATAGGGCGTTCCTAGATCGTTGCTAGGGTGTACTAAGTAGTTGTGGGCGGGAATTGGGTTTGCCTATGTGATTACAAGTGGGAGGAGCCAAGGAAACCAGGACAGAAATAATTTTGATGGTAGAAGCTACGGTGCACAATAAAAAAAAACGTGCGATAAGTTTTGTGCAGGACAGTCCACACACGCTGTGTGATGTGGTTTGGTGAAGATCGGGCAAACTTTGAAGGAGAAATAGCGAAAAAAATGCTTTTCGACAAAATTCAAAATGGGCGGAAAATGCGGAATGACCCAACGAATCCAGGGAAAAAAGGAGTTTGAATGTAGCCCTTACGGTTCAAAGGTTATGGACCAAAACGTAAGGACGGCTGTTATAGCGCCACCATCTGGTCAACTAGTGTAATTTTCCAACACATAGTAAAAGGTGACTCTGCGAACCTACCTCCGAAGTTTGGTAGTGGCACGTCATACGGGTTCTGAGCTACAGCTAATTTAATGCCAAAGATTTTGAAACCCCATTCAAGTGAATGCGGAAAAAAATCGTACGTTATCGCGAAAAGTATGCGAGATTCTAAGATTGTGCTTGCCTATCAGCAAGCACAATAATAAAAGCCCCCAAAAAGAAAGAAATGCAAATTAATTTTAATCATAGAAAAACTGTGTGTGTGTGTGTGTGTGTGTGTATGTGTGTGTGTGTGTGTGTGTGTGTGTGTGTGTGTGTGTGTGTGCGTGCGTGCGTGCGTGCGTGCATGCGGGTGCGTGCGCGTGCGCGTGCGTGCATGCGCGTGTGCGCGTGCATGTGCGTGCGTGTGTGTACATATCCATATGTTTGTTTTGTACATGCATGTGCCAGCACAGAGGTCACAGAGGTCAACACAGTCTAAAAGGATTTAAAAAATACCATGCAAGACCAGATTGGAACTGCAACTGTAATGGAAGGATCAGATGATTGGCTCCTGACACCACACACCGCCGTGGAAAGCAGAACTTGTATTTGACCGGGAGTGCGTCAGTTCTCTCTTCAGCTGGTCCCCTGTTCCTGTAACTGAACTCAGGACACAGCGCCAACAGCACAGGGTCTCTCCCCTACTGCACTTACTGTACATGCCATGATCAGCTGACTGGATCTATCTAGCACACTATCTCCGGCCGAAAACATTTACAGGATTTTCAGGTATGACTTGAAAGGGGATTCGTCATCACGTGCACTGAGGAAATTGTGGAGATTTATCATTGAATCAGGGCGCATCTCATCCGCTCTTTCTCAGCATTCAGGTTTACTGTCAATAGGTGTGTTCAGTGCAAAGGTGAGAACCTCTCGCTCTATCTCTCTCCTTATGCACTTATTTATCTCTCTCTCTCTCTCTCTCTCTCTCTTTATCTCAAGATGAAACTGTGCTGTCTCTAGTTCCTGGAAGTGGGGCAGACCACAGCCCCAGATAACCCCAGGCACAGCGGCACTGACGCAGACAGGAGTCCCAAGCTACCCGCATTCACACAGACAGACCCAGTGTGTGTGAATGAGAGCGATGGGTGAAAGGGGGGGTCAAAGAGCAAAGAGAGAGACAGATAGATGGAGGAGAAGAGGAGGGAGGGAGGGAGGGAGGGAGAGAGAGAGAGAGGGAGGGAGGGAGAGGCCGCTAAGGCAGCGGCATACATGTGGTATCCTGTTTGGTGTGGAGGTTGAGGAGGAACCTGATCAGACCTAAAGCCCAGCATGTCCTGTGGTCTGTGGACCAGCTGAGTGATGAGGTGATGTCTTACATGAATAGTAAACAAAAGAGGAGTGAAGACGCACCACAAATCCAGTTTACAAGAACGGCACACGGTCCGGTCTGCCGCACTGCGTCTTTCCCATAGCTGCGCAGAGACCGTGTTAGAAGTTGCAACTATTTGTGAGAGCTAGTATGTGTTAAAGCAAGATGGCCTCCGTTGGCCAATTTATTGTGCTTGAATTTGTATGGTTTTGAATCACTCTCTTGCATTGCATCACAGCAGGTCAATTTGAGGCCATTTACACCTGGCGTTAACATGCGTTTTCTGTGATCAGATTGCAATCAGATTGTGTTTTATCACTTGAAATGCCAGGTGTAAACACCCCCAAAACACATTGAAGGAGGATTGCAATCTGATCGGCCAAACCACCTCCGGAGGTGGTCAGGGATGCATTGTGTACACATTGAACACAAATGTAAATGCAATGTGTCCTCTCAATCTGGATACAGCAACTTTATGCGGATTGAGAGGACAACCATTTCTGCAATCAGATTGCAGAAAATGCATGTTAACGCCAGGTGTAAATGCAATCAGGCTGAAGTGATAAAATACAATCTGATTGCAATCTGATCACAGAAAACGCATGTTAACGCCAGGTGTAAATGGCCTCTTTGTTTGTGAGTGAGGGAGCATGTGACTGACTGACTCACTGACTGAGTACATGTAAGCATAATAACTTTGAAAAACTGTACGAAAATGTGTACGTACACACCCGCACGTCACAAGAAAGACTGACAGTGTGGATGAGAGAGAGAGTGAAAGAGAAACAGAGAGACAGAGAAAGGGAGAGAGAGAGAGAGAGAGAGAGAGAGAGAGAGAGCCAGATGAGGCAGATAGAGAGAAAGCGGTAAATGAGGAAGTCAGGAGCGGATGTTTGGCTTTTTGAGACCATTCATTTAAAAAGAGAGAGAGAGAGAGAGAAACACCTGAGAAAACCGCAATCATATTTATACACAGGTTTTCCCGAAACTGAAGGGGCTGAGAGGCGCTGAGAACAGAGGATGAACAGCCCATTGACGTAAGAGCCGGCGCACTCGCGCGCTCGCACGCATACGCAAAACGCTCATACGCACGCTCACACAGACACAGGGAGCACATACAGGGGGGCCGACAAGGTTTCTTTCTGCAGAATTCACACTGTTTAAGATACAATGCAAAATACAGGTACAAGACAGACAGAAGAAAAAGTCCCCGACCACATTATCAAGGGTCTAGACTTAGTGAGAAAGGAGTCAGACTTTGGGTTCTATTGATGTTGCATTCAACTACCATGGTATTGATATACATTTTTCATATTGGACCGTGCAATTCTGGATAAACTTCTTTGTAATGTGCACAGGAAAAGAGTGTTAAAGGGACACTCCTCTGAAAAACAATGCTGATTTATTTTGCACATAATCTCACACACACAAGAAATCTGTAAAAAGTTTTGCAGACATTCATTTCGTTTGACAGTTATCGAGAGTTGATTTGAGTTAAGGTGTGGACCAGTGATGTGAGATTCGTGCACAAATGACATCACTGGTCCACAACTTAACCCAAATCAACTCTCAATAACTGTCAAACTAAATGAATGTCTGCAAAACGGTTTACAGTTTTCGTATTATGTGTGAGATTATGTGCAAAGTAAATCAGCATTGAAAATCGGCGGAGTGTCCCTTTAACTAAATAATGCAAATGCAACTTCTGATGATTTCTTTTGATGGTTTGAGGTTCCATTTCCTTGGAGCTGAACGCATTGTACTGTAAGTGTAAACGATACTGCAAGTGAAGATAATGCGCCGGTGAAAAACTGTTATAAGTGTGTACCTACATGGATTGCACATATATATATATATATATATATATATATATATATATATATATATATATATATATATATATATATTTAGAACACGGCTCTCTCGAATACTCGATTCTGATTGGTCAATCAACAATATTCACCGGTCATTATTTCTCGACAACCGACCGCTGCTCTGCCACACCTGGATTAATCAGTTGGTAAGAGCATTTTGTCCGCAGACGCTACTAATTAGGCCAACCAGTTGCAGCTGTGGTGTCTTGTGTGCCAATTACGAATGAAACCGCTTTGTGTTGAAAACGCTATTAAAAAATCTATTTGAATAATTATTTTTGTCAGATTATTGAATGATTTAGTTGTAGGCCGTGTTCTAAGCGGGATAATGTATAGTGAGCCGGTGATTACTGGAAATAATGACCTTCAGGTGAATATTAAGCCCTCCGCTGCGCGTCGGGCTCAATCATCACCTGTCGGTCATTATTTCCACAGTAATCACCGGCTCAGTATACATTATCCCTTACATATATATATATATATATATATATATATATATATATATATATATATATATATATATATATATATATATATATGTGTGTGTGTGTGTGTGTGTGTGTGTGTGTGTGTGTATTTTTTATTTGTTTATTAAAATGTTCCCCATTAGCTGCCGCCAAGACGACAGATGTAAGCAATAGTTAAATGCATATATATATATATATATATATATATATATCCTCCAAAGTAGCCATATATATATATATATATATATATATATATATATATATATATATATATATATCCTCCAAAATAGCCATATATATATATATCGACACGTGCATGACACCAAAACACGTGCATGACACGTGCATGACACCAAAAGCAGGCAGAGTCAGAGGCTTGTCCAGGTGTACCAGAAAGTGGTTTATTTACAAAAATTCAGCATGCCAAAAATACTCACAAACAAGGCTAGGTTGAACCTAGCATATGGCCGGCGTGGGAAAGCATTGATGAGCCTGTTGTCAGCCAACGTGGCTGGTCGGGTTGAAATTGTACCAGCCATGCACAAGTTGCATACGATGAAATATTAATCCAAAATGCACATACATAATTGGTCTTTTAGGAAGGAAAAGAGGTAGCCGGCACTACTTTCCAAACATGGCCGCCGACCTCTTTTCCTTCCAAAAAGACAGATTATGTGCATTTTGGATTAATATTTCATCGTGTGGTGAGTACCCGAAGCACAACATGTATTTTGGTGCCGTGAGATGTGTGTTTTGGCAGATTTTTAACAGCTGTACCATTACCCTCCATTCTATGGCGATAATTACTAACTTCACGACTGTAGCTCACTGTAAACTGAGCGGACAGTGCCGGTAAGGCATGGTGTATCTTGGTTATGTGGGGGGGATGTGGCAAATGAGCTAAACTTATTTTAACCAGATGGTGTTGGTGATGGGTGTAAACCCAACTGTAACCAAACATAATGTGAAACACAAACAAACCCGGGATAGTATGTTACAGCAAGTTACAGATTGATGTTGGAATTATGGTTAAAACAAAGCTGTATGTGAATGATGGTAACATGTTTGTAGACAAATGGTGTGGGAGAATGCAGAGAAATGTATTGTGACTTTGATGAAGACCAGATTGGGTTGACACATGTTGGTTCTTTGCTCAACTATTTAACAAGACTTTTTTTTTTTTACATTTTTGTATCTGCAGACACATGTTGATGATGATCCTGTGTTCTCTTTCCTTGCCACTGTAAGGGCAGACAAGTCACAGTATCAGTGAATGCAGCTCTGGTTTCTGAGGTAGACACAATCACAAGTGACATGTCACATGACTTGTGACATGTCACATGACTTAGGGCTCTGCTAAATGTTCATCATCATGGGATTGTTTTGAACATATGCAAACTGACATGTTCTGAAACCACAAATACCTGAGACCTCATTCTTGGACATGCTATGATTTCACTGACTGAAAATGACTGTGTGTGTGTGTGTGTGTGTGCGTGTGCGTGTGCGTGTGCTTGTGCGTGTGTGTGTGTGTGTGTGTGTGTGTGTGTGTCTGTGTGTGTGCGTGCGCGCATACGTGCGTGCGTGTGTGTGTTTGCTGGTATCTGTCAATTCAGTTGGTGTGTGGGTAGGTTTACTTGATGGTGCATATAGACTAGGGGTGCACCGATCACGTTTTTTGCCACCGATCACCGATTGCCGATCGCCTATGGGAAATATCTGCCCAACCGATCATCGACCGATCACCGATTATCGATCACCGATCACCGATCACGATATATAAACTCCTCAAAGAAAGTTTGGAAACGTTATTTTAGGTCGATTATTTCTCCCCTTTAATAATACCAATTGGCATTGTATTTTATATCGTTGGAAAGCCTGATTAGTGATAGGGCTTTTTTTATAAAAAAAAAATATATATATAATAATAATAATAATATAAAAAAATATCGGCAATCAGCCGAAATATCGGCAATCAGCTGATCGCATATTTGAGGTCAAAATCTGCCGATACAGATTGCTTGCCGATCAATCTGTGCACCCCTAATATAGACTGATATGACACTGTCATAACCATGACATGAGGCCTGTCATGAACATGAACGAGGCGTTAATCATGTTTATGACTGTTCATTCAGTCAATTATGTCATTGTTAATGCAATGTTGACATTGTTTGAGATTAGGGATGCACCGATATGAAAGTTTTGGCCGATACCGATAACCAATATTAACACTGCTGTTATGGCCGATAGCGTCCGCGTCCGTGACAACATAATCTGTACAAAAGCACAGGATAATCAAAATCATCGGACCGATCAATCATCACTAATCATCATCATCATCATCAGTACAGTATATAAATGGGAGCTGGGGCTCTGTGTCTCTGTCCCACTGATGATGTCATCAGTGATGTCATAAATTGTGACTATCAGTGATGTCAGAGGCATTGTGAGATCATCAGTGATGCACACACACACACACACACACACACACACACACACACACACACACACACAAGAGACATACACACGTGCACACACACACACACAACACACACACACACACACACACACACACACACACACACACGCACACACACACACACACACAAACACACACACAAGAGACAGACACACACACTGATGACATCAGTGATGATGTTTACACAGTTTATACAAAGTGCCCAAGTTTGGTGTTTACATTCATGTGGTTTAGAGAACTCCTGCCCCATATATTCTCATTCCAAACCTCCAACCAGAGAGTAGTCAACATACAATTATAGATTTGTGGAAGACATGCATGGGCGCAAGCCTCACACACACACACACACACACACACACACACACACACACACATGCAGGCACGCATGCAGGCACGCACACACACACACACACACACGCAGGCACGCATGCAGGCGCGCACGCACACACACACGCACGCACGCACGCAGGCACGCACGCACGCACGCACGCACACACACACACACACACACACACACACACACACACACACACAGATTCCTGATAACAGTTCAGTGAATCATTGCTGATCTACAAATCTCTCTAACACAGGAAATGAAACAACAGAAAATAATCTGATGGGGCAAGGTGGTACACATGCATGCCCATTGCCCCCAAACCCGAACCCCCCACCCCCCCAAACACACACACACACACACACACACACACACACACTCACACTCACACACACACACACACACACACACACACACACACACACACACACACACACACACACACACACACACACACACACACACACACACTACACAAACACCTTTAGCCTCTGCCATCAACAATAGCACTGTACCTACCCAGCATGCAGAGCCAGGTTGAGTCACAGGGACCATAACAAATAAAATAAAAAGACCATATCACAGTCACAAAAATCCCATCTCACTCACTTAACCACATCCAGGTGAACGCTGTGTAACCAACGCTAAACGTTGTGTTTCTAAAGCCAGACTGTCACTTGTCTAGACTAGTGCGGCCTGGATACAGGCTCATCAATCACTCCTATTCACTTTCATATATGTGACCATTTACATTTCACTATTCACCACAGTGGCATTGGTTTTGAGTTCTACAATGTTCTATTCGAGTACTTTTACACCCTCTGATCGGCAGATCTCCCCATGCTTCCTCCGAGAGGCACCATGCTTCCTCCGAGACATGGGCAGTTAGCCAGCCGCTTCTTTTCACCTGACAGCTGGAGCCTCACCGGTAGGAAGTAGCACGTGGGAGGCTCACGCTATTCCAGCCAGTTCCCTTCCCTCTGAACAGGCGCCACGACCGACCAGAGGAGGCGCTAGTGCAGCGACCAGGGACCAGGACAAATACCCTCAAACCGGCTTCCAGCTCGCAGACACCAGCCAATTGTGCCTGTATGGACGCCCGACCAAGCCAGAGGTAACGCGAGGATGCGAACCTGTGCCCTTCGCGTTGGTAGGCAGGGACTTTACCGCTACACTACCCGGACACCCGGGGGGGGGGATCTAAGCTAGATTTTTCGTGTGTGATTTAAATGCTAACTACAATACTTAAAAAGTCCAAGTACACAAAAAGCTATTAAATTACAGTAATGTGAGTAAATGTAATTTATTTCGTTATTTCCACCCTTGTTAAGCTGTGTTCACACCGAGATATTTATTTTTCTCTCTGTCGCTCGATTCAACCCTTTGGAATCGCTCTGTCGCTCTGTTTAAATCGCTCATCAACAGGCACAAGAATTGACGGACATCTGGGGGCTATAACGTTATGCAATGTCATGATATTTGTCCACTACGAGCCACCGTAGTTGTTTACAAGCTAATCCTATCAGCGTGCTCCTAACGTGAGCTCTATACCGGTAGTACAGACTTCACTTCATGTCAGCTCTCAGCCTGTCAATCAGCTATCAATGTGGTTTGTTGCCACACAATAAACCAGCGGTTTGTTCCAAGCCAGTGTGATCCTTGACTCACTCTCACACGGCAGCCAATCAGCGTTGAACAGCGAGCGACTGATGCCAGCGTAATTTCGCTCGAGTTGGGATATTTCATCTCGGGCGACGAGCGAATTTTCTCCCTACCGCTCTGTCTCTGTCGCTCGGACGCCCAGCGATTTTCCTCCCGGGCGAATATACGCTCAATCGCTCGTTTGCATTGACTTTGTATGTCAACTCGATGCCAGCGAAAAGTTTAATAGGTCGGGTTGAACGCAGCTTTAGACTCAACAATCCATGGGCTTGCTGATGAAAGCCTATGTTTACATCTACTCATGTGATTAAAGCTACGTTTGCCTCCTGTTATTGGCTGGGAATGAGCTATGACAGAGATTCATGTATCATTGGTTCATGCGAATACAAATTCAGGAATGCAATGTACCAGTGTACAACATGTAGCCTAGATCAAGAGGTGTTGAGACTAAAGCTAAAGCTAAAGCAAAAAATAAAATAAAAATAAATCCACATATGTGTGGATGTAACCACACCTATAGGACTATGGGTTCAATACCAAAGAGGATGTTGAATCACAAAGCTCCATGCATTTAACAACAAAAGCAATTAAGTATTTGGTATTAAATGTAGAGAAATGTCCAATTATAATTGACCTATGATTCCTTATGAGAAATTTCTCTGGCTACTTTGGAGGATAGGACAGCTTGGCACCTTCTCAGATTTGACTTGACATTGGAAAGCCATTAGCCTACACGTTTTGTATGTTAAACCTTTTTCATGAATGTGACAAACAATTTCAAACTCGTACGTATCGGTGCATGGGTGAAAATTCCAACTCGAGCTCTCAAGGTGCAGATGTGAGTTTGGTCTGCTCAATCTGCACAAAATTACAATAAGTCGTCACAGTCTGCTGGTAAAGTCATGAATATTTATGACGAGGTCAGGTTGACGCACTGTGCCTGGTTTCCTCTATCAGTTCAGCTGACTGAAACAAGATGATTATGAATATGCATGAAGTGAATGAATAATACAATAACAATAAAAATTGACATGTACATGTGGATACGAGGAGCCACCAATTTATGAACTATGAAACAATTTAAATGCTGCAAAGAACCACGATTCCCATCAAATGTCTAGCTCCCATTCCTTCTATGGTAGCCTATATGTGGAGTGTGTTTTTTGACTGCTTAGTTAGGAGTTGCCTGTTGAACCTACACACAAAATAAACACCCTCAATGTCACATTTGACAGAATAGACATTAACATACGTGTCTCCATCTTCGTCTTGGCGTGTAGCTAGAGCGATGTCGGCCAGGTGGTCAGTTTGATGGGTCAGATGGACATTGGGCACGGGGACCTGGTAGTACACCGAATACACTGGGTGGTGACCTGAGAGAGAGGGGGCGGAGACTGAGGAGGGTGGATGGGGGGGGGGGGGGGGGGAGAGGGGGGAGGAGAAGGAGGGTGAGAAAAAGAAAAAAAAATTGAAAAAAGAATATGAAACAAATTAACAAGTATTTTTTTGTTATGAAAGTGTGTGTGTGTGTGTGTGTGTGTGTGTGTGTGTGTGTGTGTGTGTGTGTGTGTGTGTGTGTGTGTGTGTGTGTGTGTGTGTGTGTGCGTGCGTGCGTGCGTGTGTGTGTGTGTGTATGTGTGTGTGCACAACCACACGCAGAAAGAGGCGGCACATAGGCTTACAGTAGTATTGAGTTGTGACTTGACCCAGTAAGCTACTTTTGTCAGTGCAGACGACTGAACAAACCACATACTGTATGTAACCAGTTGACTGGACATTTCTCAGTGACGTAGCCTATAGCTAGCGGCTGCATCAACTTTGCACTGTTCCACCTGATACATTAATAATAATTAATTATTGTTTTCCAAAAACTAAATGTTACAATACCAGAGTAACTGAGATGTCTTGTTGGTTGTGCCAATTTAACAGGTTGCAACTCCTGTATCAATGCACATCTCCAAGATTTAATATAATTTGGACCATAAAGGCTATTTGCCCCTTTCTGAAGATAACTATGGTAATCAAATGATACATTTGAAATGGGCACTAACTTTATAGCAGCAAATCTTTATGCACAATATAGCCACAAGAAATTCAATAATAGCCTAATACAAGGTAAGCCTACAGTATAGGCTATGATAAGAGCCGCTATAGGCTAAGAGCTATGATATTAGCCTATACTATTTCATCAACACTTACGGTATGTGGGTGTTATTAATTGAATGGGATACCCATTTCGACATTTCGACGCCTCTTCAGTGCGCCTGGGTGGCACGGTGGTTGCCTCGCAAATCTGATCCTCATCCGCGGCTCTCAATCGCTTGATCGGACTCTGCCGCTGTGTCAAGTCCCTGTCTTCCGCGGGGGGAGATAAGCGGTCTCCTCTGTCCGGGGGAGCCGGCGGCGAGTGTGTCGAGTGATCCGACTCTGTGTTAAAGCGGCGTTTCCTGAAGGGAAGCCTGGAGGAGGAATTGTCCGGAGTCGGTCTCTCTGCTGCGCCGGTCTCGACTACAGTCTGTGCGCTCAGCAGCATGGGGCAGTGTCTGCTGTCCCGGAGTGGACTCGTTAATCCCAAATCGTCCTCCGTGTGCCCTCGGGCTCCGGGTGAGCCTGCGGCCACACTACTCGTGTCCCCGGCGCGACCTCTGCAGTCTGGAGTCCTCCACCCGCTGCTGCTCCCACGCTCTCGGTGCGTGGTGCGCAGATCCAACGGCGCGGAGGCAGCAGCCGACTGGTGGTGGTGGTGGTGGTGGTCACCGTTCATGGTCATGATCCTCGGCATCAACTGTCTGGCGGTGAGGCTCGGTTGGTTTCAGGTGTGTCGTGTAGATCAATTTGTAGTAGGAACAATCCATCCAAAAATAACCAAAAGCCTATGCGCAATTCCCATCTCCATGGAACCAGATGGGCAACGAGCAAACCATCGTCTGCCTATACTCCTTTTGGGTTATTCATTCATTTTAAATAAGCGCTCAAATTCACTCAATCAAACTGCATTATGTGTTTTCCTCGGGAGACAATTAGAAGTTCTCCATGACTGTTCGGGAGGGCAGGCTACGGCTACAGCCTGGCGCATCTCTGGTAACTGCAGGTAAAGTGCTGCTGCATGGGAGGGCTGTGCCAGTGCACTGCTCATCTTTTATTGAACGCAATCAAACAGAGTTCAGTGTGGTGCAATCAGTGGGAAATCCCCCTTCTCTGATCCTTTCATTTAGGTCCTAACTAGACATGTGTTATGTTAAATATTGATTGATATGAATTAACACACAACAGTAGAGTGTGGAGCCTAGATGGAAGATTGGTTTTGCACACTCCATTGATGTTTTTATTTTATTTTCAAATCTATTTCTAAATATATTTCAGGCATTTCTTCAGTCGTTATTCATTTTTTTTGCTTTTTTTATCATCATAAGATCAAATCAAATCAAATCTGAACTCATGCTATATGACACATAGTAGCATTTGCCATGTCCAGTTGTGAGGACTCTATTCTACGATTCAGACCTGATTTAATAACAAAAAAGTCTTGCGTGGGGCTTTTTTTTATTTTTATGAATTGACATTTTGGGCTCATGATTAGTACAAAAATGTATTTCTGCAACCAACCCCAACCCCAACCCCAACCATAACCCCAACCCCAACCCCAACCCCAACCCCAACCCCAACCCAGAAGTATGGAGAAAAAGTGGCATTATAAATGAACGTTCAACACCTGGATGTTCTGCTGGGGCTGACAAGATCACAGGTGTAGGCCTACAGTTCCATTTCAGGAACAGTGCCCCCTGCAGTCTAGATGCTATGTGTGATTAAAAAAAAAATCCCCCAAAATCCCATTGATATTATATCCCTTCTCCACATATTAATGCAACATGTTCTCCAATCTTCACAATGCTCTTTAAGAACAGATGGTCGGGGTCTAAGGCCATGTTCAGACTAGGAGGCCAAATCTGATTTGTGAACTTTACTGACCTATTAATGACTTTATCCAGATTGGTTTTATGAGTCTGGACGCTCCAAGTCTGATTTGTGTCACTTGTCCCAAAATATGGAGGTAGTTTCCAATCTGCTTTCGACTGATGTGACTTGAGTGCGGACGCGCAGATCCACCAAATCTGATTTGAACGTCACTCGCAACTCGTCCTCAAATGCTTCTGCGCAGGAAAACCACGTCACCAACGTACATATTTACTGACGCCCACGTCGTTACCATAGCAACCCATGCAGATAGGCTGTTTAGGTCTGGACACATGCACAGATCCGACTTGAGAATCAGATTTGTGGCAGTGCGGACACACTCCCAAATCAGATTTGGGAAACCAATCAAGATAATGATGATTAATGACTTTATCAGCAAATCCGATTTGCCTGTAATGTGAACATGGACCAAAACTGGATTTCTTTTCATGATTGCAAAAGTCTAGAAGATGTCCCACTCTTTCCACAGGGACGTCACACAAAGAGTGTAATGTGATTGGGATGGTTTCAGTGCAACAGTATAATGTTGATTTTCACCTATCACTCTAAGAAATATACAAAAAGAAAAATAATATAAACAATATTCATAATAAATGCACTCTAACAGAAATCGGTGCATTCCTAATGATCAGACTGGTTTATAAACAGCATCATTGTGGTAATAGCCTATTGAGTCACAAATGCAATGTTTTTACTTTTGTGAATAAATAACCTATGAAAACTCAATAGCGCCTAATAAGACGGCTTGATGCTTGTTGGGAAGATGGCCAACACCCCGGCCGCTACTGTTGGAGGAAGCAGGCTTTTCCATCCAGTCAATCAGATGAGTGTTGTTCTTTCGCCTGACGGCTGTGCAGATCTGTGAGTTGTGCACAGAGTTGTTGTTCTGTTGCCTCAGCCTGGTGTCCTGCATGTTGTTCTGTTGCCTCAGCCTGGTGTCCTGCATGTTGTTCTGTTGCCTCAGGCTGGTGTCCTGCATGTCACTTGGGTTGCAGACTCGGAGCCAAACGGGGATCTCCCTCCCTCGCTGTAAGGACAAATACATCCACTTTCTGGGAGTGACTGACTTTTGGAGACAAGATGTCCATCTGACTGATTGACGTCATGTCAGCCGCTGCCCTCTGTGTGACCTGTGGCTGTTCTCTGACTGCCTTTGACCTCTTAACATGTGCACGCACACGCACGCACGCACGCACACACGCATGCACGCATGCACACACACACACACACACACAGGCACACACACACACACAGGCACACACGCACGCACGCAAACACATGCACACACACACCCACACACACACACACATACACACACACACACACACACACACACACACACACACACACACACAGTAGTGTGTCTAGTTACCCAGGATCAATTTGGGACTTTCCTCTTTCTATTGAAGTGTACAACAGCCAACGGAAAATCAAGCTTGATGTTTAAAGTCCCTGAAACACCCAGAGTGCAGGAACAGGTTCTGCAGCTGTCAGGGCACTCAGGCGTGATGGTCTCCATGATAATGATACCGTGAAATATCATTGAGTGTGAAACCAAAAGGAACTGCTTTGACCATGTCCATGCCCCATCCTGTACACTAGAGTCATGTCCATGCCCCATCCTGTACACTAGAGTCATGCCCATGCCCCATCCTGTACACTAGAGTCATGTCCATGCCCCATCCTGTACACTAGAGTCATGTCCATGCCCCATCCTGTACACTAGAGTCATGCCCATGCCCCATCCTGTACACTAGAGTCATGCCCATGCCCCATCCTGTACACTAGAGTCATGCCCATGCCCCATCCTGTACACTAGAGTCATGCCCATGCCCCATTCTGTACACTAGAGTCATGCCCATGCCCCATTCTGTACACTAGAGTCATGCCCATGCCCCATCCTGTACACTAGAGTCATGCCCATGCCCCATCCTGTACACTAGAGTCATGCCCATGCCCCATCCTGTACACTAGAGTGCACTGGTGCATGAAGGAGAGGCTGGCTGAGTTTGAATGAACCTCATGAACACATGTGCACACAAAATAATCTATTCTCATGCCTTTCTGATATTTGGGTGCCTTATTTTCAGAGGCAACGCGGCACAATGACTATGAAAGCAGAAAGTAGCCTTCAGTGGCACATATGATGGAAAAGAATATCCAGGAGAATATTCAAAAGAGAAATGACGCCCCCGTGTGTCAAGAAAGAAAAAGTGCGGCTAGAAAAGTAAGCAAGGGAAACCTGCATTTCAGAGTAGAACCTTATCCACCTTATTTCTAGCTGATGCCTGATGGGTGCTTCTTCTGCTTCCGGTGTAATAGATTGTTTTACAGTCTCTGGTTTTAACTTGACAAAAAAAACGTCTATGAGGATTTTACAGCAGAGCCATTCTGCTCTACAGCCGTGTCGTTCGGGTGCTGGGATAACCTAATGCATTGTGGGTAGTCGGCTACTGTGGCTAATGCTAGCGGCTAGCGTAATAGTTACTTTACATGGCAGTAAAACACCACTGAATGACCAAATTGATTTAATTTTTAAACATTTCGAGTAACACCGTTTCCATACGGACCCCCAGCGTTGGTTAGTTGTTTATAACGTGACTATATTTATAACTTTTATAACGTACTCCAGTTTCTGGTTTATAATTCGGGTCTGCAGCCGAGTATAACAAAGGAAATGGCAAGCTGCAACAATAAGTCACATTAAACCGGACCTTGTACCCACAATTATTTTTTACAGTGGGGCATTCAAAGATAAGGTGAATAGGATTAATTAGACCGTACATTTTGAACTTTTTTTTTTTTTTTGCCAAGCGGCTTTGACTTTGACCTTGTGGTGATGGGGTTGTCAGAATACTATGCACAACTAATGAATATTGAATGAGCAATTCCAGAGTTGAGTTATAAGATGTTATTGTTCAAAACATATCCTCTCCAATTAAGGACAGTTAAGCTGTAAGGTGACATTTCAATGGGTGAAAACATCAGTTTGAATCGACGACTATAAACACTATGCCGATGTCTCCCCCTGGTGGATGTTGAAGCAGAGCTGAGCACACTGAAACACAGAAATGTGTTTAGTAGCTACGTTTAATATAAAATTCCTCAATTATTTAACTTCAGCCATATTTTTTAACGGAGGCCTTTAATTTGACAAGATGCATTAGTGTACAAAAGAGTTACTTCTGGACTGTTACTTCCTGGACTCAGTTTCCCATAATCCTCCACACCTCACATTTTCTCCTTCCCCTGATTCACCCATGCACACACCTGCCAGCAATCACCCATACACACCTGACAGTACTCTGGACTAATTAGCAACAGTCACTCTGCCACTGTATTTAAACCCTCTGCTCAGTGTTACTCAGTTTAAAGGCTGGAACCAAGCCAACCTGTGACCTACTGAATTGTGAGTGACCATAAAACATTTTAGTTTAGTTGGAGCGAAAACTAAAAATAAAGACTTGTTTCTGCTCGATCTTCCTCGATTCCCTCTTGCTCATTACAAGGCTTGTGTTACAAGTGTTTTTAGGGAGTGGCAGGCTACGGTTGGTCTACACATTCAGGGGAGCTATGGTTGTTCTACACATTCAGGGGAGCGCAAAGATGACTGATCTGTGATATTGTGGTGTGGACATGTTTTTCCATGTTTTTTTAGTAGGGCGTTATAATCTGGAGGAAATCCCAGGGGAGCACGGGGAGAACATGCAAACTCCACACAGAAAGGCCCTTTTTGACGACCCCACCTGGGCCATAGGCAGTGAGGACATATTGGGGACACACCCTCAGTGCCCACAGCGTCCCATGCAGGAATCGAACCCAGGACCTTCTTGCTGTGAGGCGTCAGCTCACAGAAAATTGTGAAATAGTAACATTTGTCCAGAGCGAAGAACGTTACAGCTTAACAATAACGCCTCTAAAATTGTTATATGGTAAAGTTTTTTTGGTGGGTTTTTGCTTAGGGTTAGGGTTAGGGTCTGGGTTAGGGGGTCTGAGGGGGTCGGGGTCCCTTCGGGGGTCCCAACCGGTTGGAGACCCCCTTCGGGGGGTCGGTGACCGCCCCGAAGACCCCACAGGTCGGGGACCCCTTTCCCACGCCCCATGCCTAACCCTAACCCCTAACCCTAAACCTAATCTCTCCCACCCCCCACACCTAAACCTAACCTCTCCCACCCCCCACGCCTAAACCTAACCTCTCCCACCCCCCACGACTAAACCTAACCTCTCCAAACCCCCCAATGCCTAAACCTAACCTCTCCCTCCCCCCACGCCTAAACCTAACCTCTCCCACCCCCTATGCCTAAACCTAACCTCTCCCACCCCTCTAAAAACTACCATTCAAAAAAAGTTACCATCTAACAATTTTAGAGCAGTTATTGTTAAACTGTAACATTTTTTGCTGTGGACCAATCTTACTATTTCACAAGTTTCTGGAGACTGTGTTGCATTTTTTACCAGGCTAATAAATTAAAAATTATGCTTTTTAAATGATAGCACATTACTTTATTTGATTTATGATTCAGTGGATGAGTTGCAAAGTGATTTCTTTTCTCACTTATTCAAAAGATGAAATTATTATATAGAGCAATTGTATGTATTAGATAAGTTTTTAGTTAGTTTTTGTGTTTTGTTGGTTTTTCCTTTGTGTGTCTAAAGGCCCAATTATACTCTACGTTAAAGACGGAGACGGACAGAGCCTTCTTTTTTTTCAATTCAATTCAATTCAAAAAACTTTATTAGTCCCGCAAGGGGCAATTTAAGGCATGAATACTGCAAACAAGCTGTACTTTGTACACATCCAAAAACAATACAAAAAACAAGACAATAAATACAATAAATGGCACTGATAAAGCAAGATCCCTGATTACAATGTATCCAACACCACAAAGGAATATAGATGTCAGATCAATACAAATTAAATTCAGTCAATACAATCCAGTGCATATTATACTTGTTCAAGGGTTCAAATCAAATCGTCAAGGTGCAGACTTAGTCTAGATAAACTGACCATTTCTTGTACTGTGGCTGTTCACCAGTCGAATGGCCTCTGGAACAAAACCAAACTTCCTTCTGTTTGTTTTGCAGGCAGGCTGTCTAAAGCGCTTTCCTGATGGCATTAAATCAAAACAGACATGAAGGACATGTGTGGAGTCATTGATTATCTTGTGCGCTTTCTTGAGCACTTGTGCACTATTAAACTGTACTAGGGATCTTTGTGTTTTGCCTATAATTTTAGAGCTAAGGTTGACAACACCTTGCAGTCTGTTCTTGTCTTTTTGACAGAGGGATGAAAACCAGCAGATAAATGAAAATGTTAAAATACTTTCAATAAAGGAAGAATAAAACGTGGCCAGAATTCTCTGGTCGACTCCAAAGGAGTTTAGTTTACGAAGACAGTACAGACGCCGATGAGCCTTTTTTACAACAATATCTGTATTGTCACTGAATCTCAGTTTGTCATCAAACACAGTTCCCAGATATTTATAGTTCTGGACAATTTCCACATCAGCTCCGTGGATGGTTGTTGGAGCGATGTCTATATGTGTTTTGGTGAGATTACCATTTCTTTGGTTTTGGACACATTTAGATCCAAAAGAGAGCGATCACACCAGTCTACAAAGTCTTGTATTATGGGTCCATGTGATTGGTCTGACTGACTGACTTCTGTCCGTACTCTGCGTTCATTTCGTGCGTTTTCTGTCCGTCATCTGAAAGCTTACGGATACGCATGAAACGCAGCAGAACCACATACACACTCATACATTTGACTCTCTACTGCCCACTGGTGGATGTATTGCTTAACATGATACCAACGTGAAAGACGCAAGGAAGTATGTGGGCAGTGACGATTACACCGTTTGGAACGGACGCATCTATTTACCTATGAAAATGGAGTATAAATGAGCCATTAGTGGTTGTGGTAGCATGTATGAGTATGAATGATACAGATATGTATATTTGTAAATAATGTGTGTATGTGAATATAATGTATTTTCTGAATTGAAGTATTGTAAAATATTAATGTGGACCCCAGGAAGAGTAGCTACTGTTTCCTTACAGTAGCTAATGGGCATCTAAATAAACAAACAAACAAAGCACATAACATCCAGTTCATATCTATAGTTGATCAAATGCTAACTATAGCTCCACTGTATAAGAAACACTGATTCATTTAAGAACTTCACATCCTATGCATTTGTGATAGTGCTGTATATAAATATAGTGTATAAATGCATTGTGTAAGTTGGTCCTTCATGCTGACAGTTGGCTGGAGATGATGATTCTAGCTGTTTTTGGGAGATTTGGAGTTTTTGAACTTTGACCTGCGGTGCTGTGGCCTACACACACATCCCGTCTCTCAGCACTCTGCATCTATCTGTAAACATTCTTACGCCCTCAATAGCACTCTCACACGCACACACGCATGCACGCACGCACGCATGCATGCACACACACACACACACACACACGCACCACACACACACACACACACACACACACACACACGCACGCACACACACACACACACCCCAGACCCCCCCGTATACACACACCCCACACACACGCACACCCCCCCCCCCCACACACACACACACACACACACCAGACCCCCCCCCCGTACACACACACACACACACACACACACGCACACACACCCCCACACACACAGACGCAGAGCAAGATAAAGGCTTATGCATGTTCCATGCAACCTCTGCCTTCCTTCATAGTAGCATCTTGAGTCCACACCTTCTCTATCTCTCCCTCCATCTTTCTCTCTATCTCTATCTCTGTCTCTGTTTCTCTGTTCTGTCTGTCTACCTCTCTCTCTCTCTCTCTCTCTCTCTCTTTCTCTCTCTCTCTCTGCCTGCCTGTCTGCGACGTGAGCAATAGAGCAAAGAAAACAAACCTGTTTGTCTGGCTGCAAGCAGGAAACCCATCAAAGTGCGCACAAAAAGAAGAGAGAGAGAGAGAGAGAGACAAAAGAGAGAGGGAGAGAGAGAGAGAGAGAGAGAGAGAGAGAGAGAGAGAGAGAGAGAGAGAGAGTGACATCAAGAAAGAGAGAGACAAAAGAGAGAGGGAGGGTAGCAGCGACATTTTCACACAATGACAGAGAAGGTGCTTCCGCTGTGGCTGTGCTGCTGTGAGGAGCCGTCGCAGCCTGCTGGCCCTCAGATAGGTTCTGCTCAGATAGGTTCTGCTGTGAATGCTGCTGAGCAGAGTGCTGCGCTCAGATAGGTTCTGCTGTGAATGCTGCTGAGCAGAGTGCTGTGCGCTCAATAGGAGGCGATACTTCCCAGGCTGCGTATGAGAGCCTGAAAGGGTGAGTGAGTGGGAGTGTGAGAAGAAGGGAGTTGTTGGATGGAAGGAGTTGAACTTGTTTAGAGAGAGGGTGAGCAGTTGTGTGTCAGTTGCCGAGGAGCCCTCCCTGCCTCTCTCCTTATAGCTCGTTCTCCTGCTCAGCCTCTCCGCTTTTGGCTGATCTTCACATTCTGGACTATGTGAAAGCAAAGGCTTCGCACCTGTAAGCTGTTTTGGAAGATCTGACCGAAGAGAGTGAAGGTATGAACATCTGACATTTGTGACTGTTTTTGGGTGGAGGTGCTCAAGGCTTGTGATGCATTTTGGAAGATGCTCTAACCATGCATGCTCTCCCTTTGCTGGATTATCTCATGCTACTGGATTATGGTTTGGATTACCAACGACAGATGCTGTTGAAGGAAGCGAGGATGTGCACTTTTCAACTCAAGGTGACAGCTCCCAAAAACACTGGTGAGGACAACACATGTCAGCTTAAACACTCAAAAAACTCGAGCCGCCGTCAACACTCTGTTCAGCAGCGACATCAATATCTGCTCATAACCGCTTATACACACGCAGACACAAACGCACACTGCTAAAAAAAACTGAGCTCTCGTTGTCTTTAACCTACAGACAGAGCGGGACCGCCGTTATTTACGGTCACCAAACTGCCCCAAACACACAGCCTGACTGACATTTGAGGAGATTTTTCGGATCATATCACCCTCAAACAACAACACAACACAGCCTATAGGCCTCGCAGCCCAGAGCTGCTGGACAGCTTTAGATGATGGCGACAGCAGGCTCAGGAGCCCCCAAGAGCCTGAAACCCAGCTCCCAGACCCCCAGCAGTGCAGACCGGCGGATGGTGGAGAAGGCCCTCAAAAGACTGGACAAGCTCCACCAGCTGTGCACCAACCCTCGGCTGGGCCTGAGGAACAGCCCTCCGTACCTGCCCGACCTGATCTCCGAGACGGCCACGCTGCTCATCCAGGCGTGGGAGCCGTACCGAGCGTCCAGGCCGCCCGCCGGCCAGCCGCCCCGCGGGGACGAGACGGAGTACCTGAGGGTCCACGTCAGACACCTGGTGGACAAGACGGACCGGGCCGTGCGGCTGTTTAAAGAGGGACGGGACAAGATGTTCGAGGAGACGTCCAACTACCGGTAAGAGGGCCCATGCCGCTGACACCTACCTACGCACCTTGCCGCTGACACCTATCTACGCACCTTGCCGGTGACACCTATCTACGCACCTTGCTGCTGACACCTACCTACGCAAGAGTGCGAGGCGTTGGCGGGGACTTTCACTTGGGGAACAAATGGTGTTTCCAATGAAACGCACAACAGTTCAGATCTGTAGTTATTAGTACGATCGATGGGTTTAATTCCAAAAGGCAATTCATCTTCTGAATATTTTTGGGAAATTCCACACACATGATTCTGCTGTCCAAATTAAAAACTGTATTGCCCCATGACTTCATTAATAGCTAATAATATGCTACACTTTCAGGCCAGCAATCATTTTCAAAGAGTAATATCTGTCATGGTGGCATATGCCGTATATCTCAATTCAGAGGGAAACTCTTCTGTCTTAATGAAAGGCTAATGTCGGTGCAGCCATTTTATTTCCAAGCCTTACTCAACTCTCCTCCAGCAGAAGAATTCCCCTGTAGCCTGACGTTCCCTAAGATAAATAAACCAGCTGTGGGGTCGGGGAGAGGCCACACACATCCCACATGTCTCTCTCCAGCACCATGGCCTTTAGACTCAGCTCATGGTCCTATGAGATTTACTCTTGTGTGAGAAGCCCAAAATAGTTTTGTATATTTCCAATCGTGAATAAAAGAGATGCCATCACTGAGTAAATCATACGGAGTTTGACCCCTGCGTAAAAAAACAAAATGAAACTAGATGACACTCGGTTCAGCGCATAACTTTGCCATCGCATATACAATTGTCAAGATGTGCCAGTTCTGCATGTCATTTTCCACCAAAAGTTAATCATTTTCTTCCATGCCCCATTTCCATCTTGTTTCACATCAGATTTTTAATCCAGTTTTTAAGCTTTTAGCCAATTATAACAACACCATGATATTTGTTCAGTTGGGAATAGGGCCGCCCTTCTACCAGTGGAGCAAGTTTTAGAAAAATTGAGGGTGGAACTGAGCTGTCCGGTGCCCCCATTCTGTTTGAATGAGCCAATCATGGAGAATGTGTCTCTTCTTCTTCTCATATCTAATGATATAGTAGGTAGGGGTGCTCCAAAAAATCGATTCTTGAAAGGATCGCGATTCTTAATGCCACGGTTCCTGGATCGATTCCAAACTCCCAAGAATCGATTCTTCTTTGCACCTGAACGCAACATGCAAGATACCGGCTGAATAAGTGTCCAAATGTTCATGTCATTTGTGTACTGTACTGCCACGGTGCCACCACCTCTTGCACTTAAGAACTCTGGTTAATGTATTCCCCCCAAAATCTATAAATCCTTCTCAAAGTCTACAGATCCCCCCCAGCCTGTAAATCCATCTTATCTGAAGAACATAAGGGGGGAATTCCCCCCTAGTTTGCAAAATGAATTTAGGCCCTGACTGTAATACTTCAGAAGTTGAATTTGAAGTTCAGCATTAATACATTTGTCATTTTTTGTCTTAGATTTACCTTTGTGTGTTATTGCAATATAAAAATACATAATTGAGAATCGATTCTAGATTCTGGAATCGAGAATCGTTGGAATCGAGAATCGATTCTGGAATCGGATCGTGACCCCAGGAATCGGAATCGGATCGAATCATGGCTTAGCCGGATCGGAGCACCCCTAATAGTAGGCACACAAAGTTAGCTTGAATCCGTTTGGATGTTATACGCCTTTTTGGGAGAAGCCTCACCCTTTAGTCCAGGTAGGAAAGTGAATCAGTTCCGCCTACCTTTTCAGGTCAGTGCAAATCCATTCTGGAGTCCTACTGCTAACAGACAAACAACAGACAGAAGGGTGCGAAAACATGACCCCCGTCCAGCTCATTTGGCGGAGCTGGTGAAATAGGCTATATAATAATCAGAGAAAAACTGCAATGAATTTGTGTCGTCTTTTGCCCTGGAAACCAGCCAGTAAAACATCCCGTTCACACAGACTGTAAAAGAGAGACCAAAAATAACCATTGTACCCCGGCTGTACAACATGCAACACAAACATGTACTTCCCCAGTTCCCACATCAAATATTTTAAACATACAAGTGCATTTAGACTAAAATTATAGCACATTCAGTGAGTTTAAGTGTATATTTTGGGAGAGATAAATAGTCACTTTATATTTGGAGTGTGGGCCCCTGTTGGGACTACTAATGGCAAAGATGGAGAATGGGCCAAACCTGCGCCTTTGTGATGCTAATATGGTGAAACTGGGCGAAAGCAATGACAACGTTCACTGAGAGCAGCCATGGGGAGAGCGAATGTGTGGGAGAGAACACACATATCCCCATTGTGTGCGTCCACACAGGCCGTTCTATAGGCCTCGGATTCAGGAGGTATCAGCTTAAAATGGCAATGTACAAACACGTCTGTTTGATTTAGGGTCATGTGATACAGTTGTGTGTGTGTGTGTGTGTGTGTGTGTGTGTGTGTGTGTGTGTGTGTGTGTGTGTGTGTGTGTGTGTGTGTGTGTGTGTGTGAGGGGAGGATATACTGTACCAAGCAAACCTAAAAACCTAAATCTAATTTAGTGTTGTTAATGAACTGAGTATATTCGTAAAATGCTTATGAAAAGAGTTTTACTGGTTCAAACCAAACGGTTCAGCTAACGCTATAATCGGGAGAGACCATAGAATATTTAACTCGGACCAAAACGAAAAAATACAACATTGGGGGGTGGGGGGGGGGGGGGGTCTTCAAACCCGCATTTTTTTACGTTTTGGTCCCAGTGAAATGTTATGCGATCTCTCCTGTTTCTAAATATATCTGTACCGTCACATGATGTCACCAATGATGTCAGAATGCCTATGTATGACATCACTGATGACATCATCACTGATATCATCAGTGACATCATCACTGAACTATAGTCCCAGCCTTAGGGCAATCAGCCTTAGGGCAATTAATCTGCCCTAATTAAAAAATCTGGCTTCGTCAGGTGGTCCCCCGCACGGGTGCTCTTTACACCTCCTGAAAGTGTCAGCCCGATCTCACGTAAAACAGCATAGCTGTGGCCCGACACAATTCTTTAAACAGAGAAACAGAGAAACAGACAGTCCACATTGCCAAATTTATATTTAAGCAATATCACATGAGAGGGAGTGCTGTTGTTGGCTAATATCGGCTGTAGCCTCGTACCTACGACCGAATCACAGCAGTGCCAATATTAGACAACAACAGCATGGCCTCGAGTGTGATATTGCTTTTATACAACAGTTCTATTAAACAAAGCTGATTAAAAAAATGACAAAAAGCTGAGAAAATATATGATTTCTCTATTTATTCCTCCGCCAACAAAAATAGTCCCCTCAGCTTTCTGCTTTGCTGAAAATGTAGCCTAATCAGCCTAATTAACTGCAGGCTGTCTACTTTACTACTGTCTACTCTACAGCTGTGAAGCATTTTGTTGATTAGAGCAGCTGTGAAGTGGAGTGATCTACACACAGTGAAGTGCCAGTGCATTATCATGAAATAACGGCACTGGTAGGATCCCTCTTGTCCAATCAAATTGCCCGGCCGGAACTAACTGTTGTATAGATATACTGTAGATACATAGCTAGCAGCTGGCACTCTGCAAAACCGAATAGTGCAGGGATGATGTATTTTTGTAGGCTTACCCAGAAGTCTCTGCACTTCCTGGTTCTTTATGTGTAAAAGTCAATGGGATTTTGGTATGGGAATTTCAGTTAAATGTTTGAAATAAGGTCTGCGGTTAACACAAGTTTATGAAACAGCAAACTGTGTGTTCAACAAGATCATCTTCACAATGGAGGACCACTTTCATGACTTTTGAAGTGTTTTCTGAAAACTGTTCAAAAACTCATTTCTGCTTCAAAAATCATAAAAGGGGTCTTCGTCATTTGTGAGATTATAGCTGAACACAAAAGTTTGCTGTTTCATAAACTTTTGTTAACCGGACCTTTATATACACGTAAGAGCCGGAAAGTGGTAATATCCATGTCTTCCGGATAGTCCAGGCATTTTACGCAAATATGTGGGTCAACCTCACACTAATTGCAACAAAACCAAACTCAACTGATTTTGTATCCTCAATATGTCCTCAATGAAGGAAAAAAAGTGTTAAGGAAATGTATGAAGGGAAAGTTTTGAAAATGACCTAAATATGATGGTAGCCTATGGAAGCCTATGGAAGCCTTTTTTTTTTTTTTTTTTTTAATGTGCCATAAATCTCATCACTTATATCCTGTATGTGTTTTTTGCTTCAAGGAGAAAAAAAATATAAAAAAATAAAAAAATAAAAAAAATGTTAAAAAATAAAAAATAAAACGTTTTTGGTAGCATCATATGGGTCATTTTCAAAAATTTCCCTTCATACATTTCCTTAACACTTTTTTTCCTTCATTGAGGACATATTGAGGATACAAAATCAGTTGAGTTTGGTTTTGTTGCAATTAGTGTGAGGTCAAGTTACATTTTTACTGGACTACGGACTCATTCCTGCGGTGTTGCATGTCTCCAAGACAGCAGCACCCCCCTTGAAATGTGTGTATAAAATCAACTCCTGCCTAATGTAATTGGTATGAATGAATGAATTAATGAATGACTTTATTCTTGATAATGCACGACAAAGATCAAAGGGACATGACATGACATGAAAAGTGTGAACACTTGCTTCCATCATGGTTTCTGGTCTTCTAAAACATGACATACAATTACATAAAAACATCAGGTAGACAGTACAGATCAATCACGAATAAAAGGAACAAGAGACATAAGCAAAATACCATAATACCGGGAGACTCACATGTTACTCTAATTTGCTCAATAAGTATTTCTTCAGAAGGTTTTTAAAACCATTCAGAAAATTAGCAGACTTCATTTCATTAGGGATCTTATTCCACTCCTCTCCCCGCATATAAAGAAATGAACTTCTTCCTAATAAAAAAAACTTCTTCCTACTTTGCTCTTCAGTTTGGACAGTTTCAAATCATGGCTCTTGTGTTCATACTGGAAGTACTTGGTGAAGTGATTAGGACAAAGGTCATGTACTGTAATATTTTATAAACCATGATCAGTTTCAACTGTTGTACTCTGCTTTCTATGGGGAGAAATGAGATGGGCTAATGTGCGTTCTTGGGCTGAGGTCAAGGGTGACCCTCATTAATTCATTTTGGGCTTTTTGAAGCCTGTCTTTAGATGTTTGTGTGATGCTACTGTAGCAGGATAAACAGGTGTAGTCATAGTGACATTGATTTAAGGACGTAGCTAACGTCCTTATTGTCTTTTTGTCCAGGGACTTAGATATTCTCGCTAAATACTTTGTCTTTGAATGAATTCTCCCAGTGACAGAGAGGGCCATGGCTTCACTCGTCATACACTGATCCAGTTGACTTCCCAGATACGTTACACAACCCTTGTCTTGTAACATGACGCCCTTACATTCTACCCAACGGAGCAACTGGATTGATTCCTTAGTTCAGGGATACTCAACTTGCTTTGCCCGGGGGCCACTTTCGTGAAATGATCGGAGGCGCAGGGGCCAGTTAATAAACAAACAATATACATTTTTCTGTAGTGGATTGTAGGTTTTTGGGGTGTCAGCCAGAGTTTAGTCTGACCATGTTGTGCACACCGGATAGTTAGTTAGGTTAAGTTAGTTAGGATAAGTGCCTGGGTAGCAAGCAGACGCCAGTATTTGGCCAGTATTGGCAAGAATGACATGAACATTTCGACACTTATTCAGCGGGTATCTTGCATGTTGCGTTCAGGTGCAGTATACTTTTTTTTTTTTTTGCAATTCCATCGCGGGCCACACAGGGGGCGCGATTATATATAAAAATATATATAATTACAAAACATACAAAAATCATAGAAGGCAGACTTTACATGATAAATATAAAACCTTTATGACAATGAGGTAATTTAATTTAAATGTATTTTCGCGCTATGCAACTTATGCTTACTGTGCACAAAATCTCCCATCTGACATCCATTTGAACAAAGATATTATATGCGAAAAAGCAAGATCATGTTTTCATTGCTTCGTCTTTGGGGTGCTATCTTGCGCACAGAAGAAAACAGATTCAATTCTCACCACAGCCATGCATGCATGGGCAGTCATGTACTGTATCATTTCAATTGATTCATATGGTGGCTAGAGTTTACGGTTAACTGTTTCTATCAGTGTAGCCATGATCTTTTTTTTATAGATTTTATACCATCAGTTTAATCATGAGAGACTCGTAGGAAAGATTAACATACATTCACTAGCAAGGACCACACAAACAACCAGGAACGTTTGACCATTTATTTGAATGGATAATGAGCTCCGTCTCGGCGGAGTATATGGGCTCCATCTCGGCGGATCGTCAGTGGTTTGGGGAGGTTCGGCGGGGTCCGGCCTACGTCCGGTCTCCGGGGAGTCCAGCAGTCGAGCGGCTTCGACAGACCCCTTACTTCTAGTTACCTATGCAGGAAGACAGAATGACACCTGGGACGCTGTGAACGCTGAAGGAGTGCGTGCCCGTCCGCATGTCCTCGAGTGCCCACCGCCCGGGTTGGGTCGTCCAAAGGGCCTTTCTGTGTGGAGTTTGCATGTTCTCCCCGTGCCTCCCGGGGGTTTCCTTCATATAGGAGCCCCTTCACCAAAAACATGCAATATCCTGGTTGCTGATGTGGTTCCTCCTCTGGTCGTTAAGGGCGCCTGTTCGGAGGGAGGGGAACTGGTTGGAATAGCGTGATCCTCCCACGTGCTATGTCCTACCGGTGAAGCTTCCCCTGTCGGGTGAAAAGAAGCAGCTGGCTAACTGCCCATGTCTTGGAGGAAGCATGGAGCCAGTTTTCGGCTCTCCCCAGATCGGCAGAGGGTGGAGCAGCAACCAGGATAATTTTTTTTTTAAATAGCACTAATGGGGGATAAAAAATCGGATAAGAAATTGGGGGGGGAAATCAGGGATAATGGTTTGAGTGAATTGTCAGGACATGGGCTGACTTGACAGGGCGTGGGCTGACTGGGATTTTAAGCAAAATGCAGGGATAATGGGTTGTGCAATTTGTCAGGACATGGGCTGACTTGACAAGATGTGGGCTGACTGAGGTTTAAGCCAAATGCAGGGATAGAGGGTTGTGTAAATTGTCGGGATGTGGGCTGACTGAATTTAAGCAATGGCGAGGAGGCTTAAGGGGTTAAATGCCAATTGCCCGGGCATGGGCGGACCGTCACCAACGAAATGCTATAATGCTTCCTATAATCATGGAAGGAGGAATCTTTGTGCTGATAATACATGTATAGCAGCTCGCTCTGG